>NC_079190.1:340274774-340627274 GCF_029499605.1 Hyla sarda | reverse complement strand
ACAAAGATTGGCAAATTCGTCACTGGCGCCCTGGGCTCTTCACAGATGAAAGCAGGTTCACATTGAGCACATGACAGACGTGACAGTCTGGAGACTCCATGGAGAACATTTTGCTGCCTACAACATCCTCCAGCATGACCGGTTTGGCAATGGGTCATTAATGGTGTGGGGTGGCATTTCTTTGGTGGGCCACACAGCCCTCCCATGTGCTTGCCAGAGGTAGCCTGACTGCCATAAGGTACCGAGAGGAGCTCCTCAGATCCCTTGTGAGACCATATGCTGGTGCGATTGGCTCTGGGTTCCTTCTAATGCAAGACAATGCTAGATCTCATGGGGCTGGAGTGTGTCAGCAGTTCCTGCAAGAGGAAGGCATTGATGCTATGGACTGGCCCGCCCGTTCCCCAGACCTGAATCAGATAGAGCACATCTGGGACATCATGTCTCCCTCCAAGGCCACATTGCACCACAGACTGTCCAGAAGTTGGCGGATGCTTGATTATTGGTCTGGGGGGGGGGGGGGACATCCCTCAGGAGACCATCCACCACCTCATCAGGAGAATGCCCAGGCATTGTAGGGAGGTCACACACTACACTACTACAGCCTAATTTTGACTAGTTATTAGCTTCTGAAGTTGAGTTGTTCTTTTCTAACAGCTCTCTGATGACTCACTTCCCGGGAGCTGTGCAGTTCCTATGGGGATATTCTCCCATCATGCACAGCTCCCGGGACGTGACATCATCATTGAGCAGTTAGACAGAAAACTTCAGAAGCAAATAACTATTGGAAGGATTAAGATTTTTTTAATAGAAGTAATTTACAAATCTGTTTAACTTTCCGGAGCCAGTTGATAGATAGATAGATGTGTGTATGTATGTGTATATGTGTGTGTGTGTATGTATATATATATATATATATATATATATATATATATATATATATATATATATATATATATAATATATAATAATATAATATATGGTTTTGCCTGGTGTCACAATCACACCCTATCGGTCCAGCCAAGACATTAGAGAGAGTGTGATGGTGCAAGGGTTAAAGCTGCCAGACCTCTGGGTATCCACTACTAGTCCCAGCAAGTCACCAAATTAACCCTTAGATACGTGTTTCCACCAGAGCTGCCTTCAGAAAGGTGAGCTCATATATTTAGAGATCAAAGACCAGAGCTGATTAATTAAACATTTAATCTGATAAAAGGTATCACAGTGCTATGCATAAAAATAAACAAATGACATAGTTACAAAAATGTATAAAAGAGTTTAGCAAGGCAAGTTCAGAAAACAAAAATTAAGTTCTTACAGCATGATGGTATAGCATTCCATGAGTGAGTTCCAGCTGTTCTTAGGATGGTCTTGTCAGCTTGTTCCACAGCATTGAACACCCTGAGTCTAGTATTGTTAAATATTATATATGCCTTTTTTGGAGGGAGACTCCATCCCCCCCCCCCCCCCCCTCCCCTCTGATCCCACCAGGGGGGCATCTCTCTTCCTGGTCCTCTTATCTGGTTGATTATAGGATGGGACCAGACCCCCAATAAAAAAAATATAAACTCTATAGGTGGCTGAAAATAGTTAAAAAAATAAAAAAGCTACTTAAAGGACAATTATTATTATTATTATTTTATTTTTATTTTTTTTTCAATGTCCCCTCACAATTTTTTTTTTCTGGTTTACTAAACGTTATATAGGGATATAAGGGGTGTCGATAAACAGGCACAGGAGCTGCAGTTTCTGACTTTACAAAGCAGTTGCAGATCTTACTACTTCCGCAGTGCATCCTGTGTGTACAAATACACCCTTAGGGCGCGTTCACACGAGCAGATTTACTTTCAACTTCACAGCATATTTACCACGCTGCTGAAAGTCCACCGCAGACCCTATTGACTTCAATGAGGTCTGTAGCGGATTTTCAGCAACTGAGAGCCACTGCGAATTTGAAAGCAAATCTGCAGGAGAGACTGGTAGACAGCAGGAGAGCATGGCGCTGCTTTGTGAGCTCAGCGTGGAGTGAGACCTAGGGTGCAAGAGGGCATGGGATTTGCGCGACCCACTGGCTTAACGCTTGACTGCCCATAGCAGCCTCATCAGCGCCCATGTCACCTCCGACCTCCTGTGTGTCCGCTCCCTACATTCAGCCCCCGGTCCACAATCCACTGTAGAAGTTCTTTTTCCTCCTTGCTGACTGCTGCTTCTATTGACATACAGAGGTGCAGCACTTCTCCCCCACTATAAGCTATGAGTGGATCAGCGCAGGAGCCTTAAAAAGGAGGCGAATCATGTGGTCTCTACAGTAACATGTTTTTCAGTAATGAAGGACCATTGCTCCTGTACACTGTGCAGCCCCTGGGATGTCTGTGACAAGTAGGACAGGTGTGGACCATATCGGGACAGAGGGACATCACCACAAAAACAGGAATGTCGTGCCGTATCCGGGTCGGTGGGAAGATATTCTCTCTGCTTCTCCCCCCTCTCTTTTTCTTGCACTCGATCATGCTTTTTCTTTATTTATTTTTTGTCTATCTCTCCTCTGCCTCTGTTCCCTTTTTTTCTGCCTCAGTCTCTTTCTCTGGCCTCGGTGTCTCTGGCCTCGGTGTCTCTGGCCTCGGTGTCTCTGGCCTCGGTGTCTCTCAAGAGGACAAAGCTAAGCTCATTTTCAGAGTGGATGAGTTTAGGAGCTGAGAAGGGGATTATGAAAAAGGAGCACAAATTACTTTTGTCTAAAAAGATATTACAGAGTTTCTTATATTAGCTTGCACTATTGATCTCTGCAAAGTTTGTTGAAATGTCAGTGCCTATTTAAGTGGTCAAAGCTACTGTACTTTCAAGTCTTTAGATTTTGTTTGTAATAATTATCTAGTATGAAGAAAACAGCGTGCAATGAATGCATGTCATTGGTTTGTCAGCATATGCATAAATTTTCAGCTGGAATTAAAATAACGACACAATGCAGAACTCTATAAACACATCTGCTTTATTTACAGGCAGTGCAAATATGTACTCTTTAAAACACATGGAAATTCTCATCTTTTTTTTATGAAGAACATGTATTTGTTAGTTCCAGGATGATAAATGTATACACACTGAGAAGCATAGGGGTTTTGAATCCCTTGGCTTCAAATGTGCCCCCCCCCCCCCCCCCCCCCCCCCCATTCATGCTAAATACCGTGTCATTCGCTGTCTGAGATCGCAGTGAAGTCCTCTGTCAGTCTTAGTCAATCCCCTTGACAGTAAATAAAGTACTGGTGTGCACCATTTTTTGTATCTTTTGTCTACAATTTTTGGGGGCGCTTGAAGAGGCTTTTAAACTGCAGGATGCTTAAATGTTTTGTACGTTCACATGTACTGCTTAATTTTGAAAAAGAATAGTCTGTCTCCTTGTCTGGATAACTGTGGTAGATCTGTGGCTAGGCCAGGTCTTGAGACCTTTATATTGGTGCAGAAATATGGACATATTATTCTCTTATTCTCATCTGAAACTGGCCACAAGTCAACGTGTAACTGTCAAGAGATTTAATAAATAATATATAAAATGCTCCAGGCTTTCTCTTTTAGCTGTTGCTGATCCTGTTTGTTTGCTTAAAGGAGTTCCCCAACTGAATTTTTTTTTCTCCCGCTGTGCCCGGGCTGTAAAACTATACATAATAAACTTTCACTTACCTGCCTACGATCCCCCATTGTTACTATATCGCTGTCCCGGTCTCTTCCACTTCCTGCGGGTCGGTGACTTCACTCTGCACTCAGCCTATCAGTGGCCGCGACGGGACATTGCTGCGGCCGCTGATAGGCTGAGCGCAGAGTGAAGTCAACGACCCGCAGGAAGTGGAAGAGAACGGGGCGGCGATATCCGAACAACGGAGGATCGTAGGCAGGTAAGTGAAAGTTTATTATGTATAGTTTTACAGCCCGGGCACAGCGGGGTTAAAAGTTTTAGCTTAGAGAACTCCTTTTAAATCCTGGTTTTCTTACTTTCATGAATCCTAATTGCCTTGTTTAGGTTACTCACACTCCAAATTAAATGATGCTTGCCCTCACATCTCATGTAGGAACTTTCTTCCTCATTCCTCGGAGCTGATAACTGGCTGCTCTGTGACAACCCCCCCCCCCCCCCCCCCCAGCTCACACAGCAGGCTGATTGACAAGCTGGCAGTCTGCACAGAGACCTGCTTGTCCTACCAAAACATTCTGCATTTCTTCTTCATTTAGAGACACACATACACTAGCTGCAGGGACAAGACAGTATTCTCACCACTAGGGATCCCTCCACTGTCCAGACGTATAGAGCATTCACGCAAATATATAAAAAAAAAAATTTTAACCAAATATATTCTGGGGTTAAAGGTGATGGTTGCACATGTATAGCTACGCTGTTAGGGTCCACATCTCACAACAAAGCAGCGCTAAATAGTCAGTTTAGAGGCAAATTGTTAAATTCTGCTTAATAAAACTAAAGACAAATACAAAACTTGTGCAGTCATTTTGTCAAGATGTAAAACATTTTGTGTAGATTTAAATATAAAAGTCCCATTAAGAACTTAATGGGTGGAATTTTCTGAAGACTGGGATTGTACATGATGTTGTTGCCATGATTGGTTAAAGTTTGATTTAAGAAACACAGATACCTTTTAATACATTTCAAACATCTTTTGGCTCTGTTCACCACATCTACACTAGGAGCTGGAGTCAAGTTTTGATAGAATTCATGCCAATTTTCTTTCATGCCCCTACTGCTGAGCCCTGCCCACTTTTTGATAAAAATGGCATGACCAGCACAAAAGGAGGAAAAAACCAAATATTTTGCATAGAATCAGTGAGTTTTGGCATCAACTAACAAATTCTGTATGCTCTAGAACGATAATTTCTATATAGAGATGATAGGTCTTCCCAGCCACACACAAGTAGGCCTTAATGTTTACTGGATATCTAAATCTGTTTGTTTCCATTGCTGCACTAGAAAAGATTGTGAAAAGAATTTACTAGAAGCCATGATCACCTTAATGTTTAAGGGTATATTCATACGTACACTATCATGCCATATTTGAAGCTGCAGATTATAAGCGGTGTTCAGTCAATTAGTTTTACATAGAACTCTGCAGCATCAAAACTGCAGCTTCAAATTCTGTTCATCAAATATGTGCAAGATACTGTACATGTGAATACACCCTTAGGGTGCGTTCACACGGGCGTATTTGTCAGCGGATCTGCAGCTGTGTATCTGCTGACAAAGCCCCTAAAGTGCTGCCCTCTTTGTGCCTGCTAATAGCGGCAATCCGCCGCTACCAGCAGACACACTGTGAAGTGCAAGTCGCAGTGTATCCGCACATCGCGGCCGCTCCCCCGACTCCCTGAGCTACACAGGGATCGGCCGTGATGTGTGCGAGTACACTGCAGGGTAACTCGCACATCGCAGTGTGTCTGCTGGTAGCGGCGGATTGCCACTATTAGCAGGCACAAAGAGGGCAGCACTTTAGGGGCCTTGTCAGCGGATCCGCATGCTGCGGATCCGCTGACAAATACGCCCGTGTGAACGCACCCTAAGGGCGTGTTTGTTTACACATGCGTATTTTCTGCTGCAGATTTAAAGTCAATGGGCAGCAAAATCTGCAGCAGCAAATCTGCAGCAGATCTGCAGCAAAAATATGCACATGTGAACGCTCCATTAAAGGGTTTTGCCACTACGCAAAGTTGGTAGAATCAGATGTGTACTGGGTGCTTAGTGAACTGTATGGTAGAGTAAAGGTGTGCTGTTTTAAGGTAAAATAGTGTACATTATTGCACAGTGGTTCTCCTAAATGACCTGATCACTTTCTGTTCCCTTCCTGAACAGTTGGCGACCTATATGATATTGCACACACTTACTCCAGCACTCTCAAAAAATAGGAATGACAACTTTTTGCAAAAATAAGCAACTGTTTAAAAAATTTCTACATTTTTTTTGCCAAAACCTGCAAACTAACAGTTGGTAAACTAATATTGAACTGCATATGTGGAACCACTTTATATATTGGACAAAACAAAGGGTAACAAGTCATAGAAAAAAAAAAGCAGGCAGAACATTTTTACAAATGTTTGTACATTTAAAATGGATAAACGCAGATATATATGTGAAATTAAACCTATTTTTTTTATAAAGAACAACACTAATTTTATATATGGACAACTTTAGTGTGTGAACCAATAAATTAACTATTTTTTTTAAAATGCTACTTAAAAGGGTAGGTACACCCACAGCACTTATTACCTATTCACAGGACAGGTGATACATGTGTGATCCCTGGGGTTTCCCAAAAACCCACACTAATCTAGAGGAAAGCAGTTCTCAAGTGCCCTCTGTGAATGGATCAGTAATGCACGTGACTATCCCCAGTAAATGTTTATTTGGTAGATAAGTGATCGATATGGTTAGTTGACCAGACTCTTTAACCCTAATGCCATTCTACAAGTTTTCAATTGCAGTCATTCGGAGTCTCCTTTTATTTATTGGAGTAGGAGTCTGGGAATAGGCATTGTTAATGCTTTCAGGAAGAGTATGTCCTGGATGAAGATCTGAGGTGTTGCTTTCACTTCTACTGCTATCTCTGCTGGTTCTCCAAAGGAGCTGAAACACTGTTTTACGGACAGTATTGGACAACAAGAAGTACATAATGGGGTCTAGACAACTGTTAACCGCAGAAAACATTAAGGTTATCTCATTGGTTTTGTGAACTATATCCACCCAGTAGCAAGAGAGAGTTTGCAGTTGCGTTGCTATGTAAGCAATCCTGAATGTATGATAAGGCACAAAGCAAACAGTGAAGATAAAGAGCACGAAGAATGACTTGTATGCTGTACGACTGTACTTGCCAGCATTTGGTATATAGGCTCGCTCCCTAGAGATCCTCTGAAGGTTTTTTCCAATTTTTGCATAGGATAATAAAAGCAGAACAAAAACAATCCAAAAGATGAGCACCACAAAGTAATTAAATGCTGCTTGCCAGACTTTGTCTTTCCGGTCTGTATAGTGGAAACACAGATTAGGAGAAGATTGTTCTTTAATGGATTGTGTAGCAATGAGAAGCATTCCAGAGAAGATTGCTGCCGCCCACAGGCCACAGCAGATCTGGATGCTAAATTTCTTTTTTGACACACTGTGCCTTCTCTGAGATTTCTTCACTTTAATGTAACGGTCCATGCTGATAAGACCCAAAAGGACAATACTTATGTACATATTCATGTAAAATAGGTTGCCAACAACCTTGCAGAAAACGATGCCCATTTTCCACTCCTCTGAAATATGATACATTATCCGAAATGGAAGGCATACAATCAAGAGAAGATCTGCAATGGCCGCATTTAGGAGATACACTTGCACAGAGTTTCTTTTACTGTGAATACATAAAAACACATACAGTGCCAAACCGTTGCCCATCAGTCCAATAATAAAAATGAATGAGTAGAAGATCATAAGAAAGTAGTTTAGTGCCGATTCATCCATAGTGCACACATGGGAATTGTTCAGGAATGTGACGTTTTCAATCTGTGCAGTAAAATTGTCCATTGTGTTTAAGTGTATAGTCCATGTAATATAGGCATTGCTAGTGGAATCCATTTCTTCCTGTAAAGACAGCAAAATGTATATTAAGCTACAATAAAAAGGGGGAAAAAATAAAAGGATATTGGAACCAGATAATGTTTACTGAAAGCTGGTTTTCCTAAATACTTTCTGTATTTATTCTTTTGGTTTGCAAACAGGATCTATGAAGTTCAGTTGCTTTGACTGAATTTGAGGCTGCTTTCTCACACACACACACACACACACACACACACACACTCTACATCATTCAGTGTCCATTAGAAGTATATGCTGTTTTTTTTTTGTTTGGGGGGGGGGGGGGGGGGAGGATACCACTGAAGGATACTTCTGACTGATGCCACTGAACAATATTGTATATAGGTTCCCATGTTGGGATGTATTCACGTACTATATCCTGCACATATTTAATGTGCAGAATTTGAAGCTGCAGAATTCAGTGTAAACTAAATGACTGAACACTGCCTCAGATGTGTCGGATGTGCCGACACTATTATAAATTAAACCTCAGGTGAGTAAGGGGACAACTGAATAATAACCAAACCCACAGGTCTAAGCCTGGGGTAAAAAAAAAAAACTATTAATGCCCAACCTTAATACTTCACTTTTATTAGGTTATAATATAATTAAACAAAAGAGTGCAACTTTAAAACAGGGTAAGAATGTTGGTGATAAACGTTCGTTATATCCAGCTGGCTTGTATTGATTACAGTGGTTCTGCAGCAACCACTTTTATAACACCAAAACCTATTGTTAAAAACTATATGCGTGCCCCCTTTACATGTTTCATCACCGTGGCAACGTCATGAGGAGGAAATGGGCCTTCACGCACGTGGCTGGCAAAATCTGCTATTTATTAGCTTGACCCCTCTTACGCCATGACACTTCCCTTACCTGCTACAAATCGCAGGCATCTATACCTCTATTGCATCCTATCAGTGCTGCCAATATGGATCTCCTTTAATTCCTTCTGGGTCGCGGCTCCGGTGTACTTCATCATCTCCTCCACATCCTCTTGCGTCTGTGCACACGTCCGCTGCACCTCCTTGCCGTGTGCGCCTGCACCATCACTAACCACTGCTCCGGAACTTTGCGCATGCACCTTCATCAACAGGATCCAGCGCATGCATCCTATGTCTTCTGCTGGACTTAGTTTCTATCTCTCCTGCTGGGGGCTTGCACGGTTTAACCAGTCAGTAGGTTTTTTTATAGTGTGGGAGGAAATGGAAAACCAAGGTATTATTTACAACTTCTTTGCAGATGTTGTACTTGGTCAGATTAGAGCCCAAGACCCCAGCACTGCGAGATAAGTGCCAACCACAGATCTGTCATCCTGCCCACATATTACCGGATGAAATAGTGCAGTCTGCTGTGCTGGTGCATGTTGCTACTGCAAGAAACCTAAAAATATTTACTGGTTTGAAGGGCAACGCTCTTTGGGTCTCCATGGGTGTGTGGGAGTCTATTGGTATTTTTTACTTATGCCCAGGAAACTTTCTGGCACTTTCTGGGAGATTTGGTGTGAAAAGAGCTGCCTTGTGTATCCTTAGTACAGTGTTTCCTAACCAGGGTGCAACCAGCTGTTGCAAAGCTATAACTCCCAGCTGCCGTAGTAGTATTCTACAACAAAGTATATACACACAATGCTACGATCTGATAAGACTGCAAGCTAATATCATTTTTAATTATGGTTTACCACTTTAAAACTCCAGGGGGCGTACTAAGTATATGTATGAATATCTAGCAAAAACAGTTACTCTTTTTCTCACTTATTAAGAAAAGGATTCATTTTAGTTTGTTGCATTGAAGATAATTTTTTCTCTTCTTTAAATTTACTGAGTTTTGTTAAACTTACTGTACAAAAGCCGAAATGCTCATGTCTGTACTGGTTTAACATTAGAATCCTAGACGCAAGCAGATTTGATAACTGTATATTTAGTCAGCCTGTTCTTGTATTTAGTATTTATACATTTTACAATAGGTTTAAGGTTTCTAAAACATTGTAACATTGTTGCTGAAATCAAAGACATTTTATGTCTGTGTTAGATTTGTCAACTTATTAACTTTTGAGTAGGAGCATCAAGGAAATTTAGAATAGTATAATACAAAACTGTGTGTTGTGCGTTCCATACAATATTTTGTTATATGCCCTGACAGTTTATATAGGACCTGAACCAATTTTCTGAGTAATAGACCCCCTTCATCATGTTTTAGAATGAATACAGACCCCAAAAGTAGTAATCAAAAGCTCCCTTAATATAGACCCCAGTTAAGGCCACCTTAAAAATTTTACAGACCCACAGACCAAAGATATAGTTACCTCTCTTTACTCCTGGGCACTACTGCAGATTAGATAATGGGACCAGCTTTAGGACATTCTCTCCAGAGGCACCTGGATGTGAGGAGGGGTGCAGGAATGGGGGGAGTATAATTATAAAAAGATGCACCAACCAGGTGATTTGCTCGCCCTTCTTGGAGTCTGGGAGAGCTCCTTTTTCTCTTGTTAGTCTTCTAGGCATTCCAGTAGAATTGACAAATATGCCATAGCTTCCTTTTTCAGCCTAGCTTCCCATTTTCAGAAAACGGTGACTAGAGTTCAGGGTGTAGCAAAATGAAAGGCTGCTCTTCTGTGGCAGAAAAAGAGTGCAAACCGTGGCTGACACCAAATGTTTATTATTTTGCTAAAAGACCATGTTGTGATCTTTCAAATATAGTATAATAAATCTATAATAAAAATTAGATATTCTAATGTAAATGTCTACACTCAGGACCTAAATGGTTCACCATAATTTCCCTAATGTAAGTTAAATATCTGTGCATAAATTTCCTTTTTATAATGTAATTTCATGCGAATTGTACGTAATAGAACTGTCTTCTTGGGACACTTCCTAAAACCTCAGTAATTACGATTTACATGTTAGATGTGGTGTATCATATGAAGTATAAACGAATTAAGATTGCATAGTAATCCATCTAAACCTTATATAAGAAGTACTGTTGTAGCTGAATCCATTTTTGATAGTTACTAACCTGTTTTGGTCCTTGAAAATTTACACTTCTTCAATGTTTTTTTTTTTCCAGATAGTCTTGTCTTGTTAGATCATATTGTTACGCCTGCTTCCTTTTAGCTTCTGAAATGCTGTGCAAGTAGAATCCGAGACTTCTGATGAAATGTCTGCCCTGTTATAAAATGACAAGAAATGCATTGACCTATTATTTATGTATAGCTTGCATTAAAGTGAACCTGCCATCAAAATGTACCTTTTTTTACTTTTTGAATGGTGTATGCTTATTTTTCGACGTATTTATGTTGAGATGTGCCTTAAATCACATTTGTAGCTTTAATGGCAAAGGAAGCTTTTTTTAAATTTTTGTTTATTAACACCACTATAAGTACTTTTCTAGTCTGTTATGTATGATCTTTCTTCACTCATTCTCTAGTGTTTTTAACCCCTTAAGGATGCAGTGTTTTTCATTTTTGCACTTTTATATTTTCCTCCTCGCTTTCTAAAAATAACTCCTTCAATTTGCCAGCTACAGACCCATATAAGAGCTTGTTTTTTTGTGCCACCAATTGTGCTTTGTAATATCACTCATTTTACCAGCAAATCTACGGTAAAATAAAAACAATTTGTCAAAAAAAAAAAAAACATTTTGCAACTTTTGGGGATTTCACTTTCTAGGTCCAATTTAAATGATACCCACCTTATATAGGTTTTATTTTACTTTACTACTTTTTGTAAAAAAAAATTGTATGCTTAAAATTGTTCTCTTCTGACCCCTATAACACTTAAATTTTTCCACATACGAAGCTAAATGAGGGCTAATTTTTTGTGCCATGATCCATAGTTTTTATTGGTACTTATTTTATTTTAATGAGAAAACCTATGTGATAAGTACATTAGTAATTTTACTCAGTACTTATTTTTTATTTGTTCTGGATGACAGAATATATGTTAAACAACAAATAACTGACTGCCCCCCCCCCCCTTTCTACTAGTGGAATGCAGATTTGTAATCTGGTATGGATTACTTTCCAGTGACTGTACACTTAACCAATATCATGAATATAGTGTGAAGGGGTGTCTGGGGGCTTAAAGCTTTTTATATAGAACTTAGGTTAATGTAAAAAGCCCTGCTCTCCTATGCTAATCCTCGTAGCCCCTGATCTCTTGTTTGTCACTGCCTCTTCCTGCTTTGAAGATGAACTGTCTAAGGGGACTCTGCACTTCCCGAGATGGGACACCACTGCATCCATTGATTGGCTAATTGAGCAGTGCTTGCTGAGATGGCCCTACTTGGCAGCTGGAAGAAGCATGACAAGTTGGGATCAGATCTCATCAAACCAAGGGCTGTGGGGAATTAGGAGAGAGAAGTAGGAATGCTACCCCCTCGCCAAATATTAAAATGTTATGTACCCCTGATAACGCTTTTTAAATTGGCCTTTTTGGCCTAAAATCTGTAGCTAACTTTACAGAACTGAAGTTTGTTATTGCCTTGATAAAAATCTGGGCATCACAAGGAGATAATAATATTGTTGGTCCTTGTTTCCTAGGGTAGAGCTGTTTCCTGACTCCTACTGTTTTTGTATTTTAATTTGACAAAGCTGCACAGTGTACACTGTTTACTATTCTACAAAGATGTATCATCTGTAACAGAATTGTGTTTGTCAACTCCTTAAAGGGAATCTGTCATCCGCATCACCTGCACTAACCTCTCGGTACAGGCATGTAGTGGGGGGGGACGAGGATGATACTACTTACCTTCCTCCAGTCCGTGGCCCCGTCTGCCCGTTTTTTCCTCTTGCGGGCGGCAGGCTTGGTGCGCTGGTCGAGCTCCAGAAGAGCGCAGACATCACAGCTGCTGCTTCCTCACTCTTTCCGGGTGCAAACAAGCCTGCTGCCCAAATAAGGAGGGGTATTAGGCAAAGAGGCCACAGATCGGGGATAAGTAAGTATTATCATAATCAGTGTCATCTGCCAGACATCACAGCTGCTGCTTCCTCACTCTTTCCGGGTGCAAACAGGCTTGTAGAATCAGCGGCGGTGACCAAGCCTGCTGCCCAAATAAGGAGGGGTATTAGGCCATTAGTGTGGGTGACACTAATGACAGATTTCCTTTAAACTGTGCTTATGTGAAACATCCATTCATTCAGTTCAGTTTCTTTTTAATGTATATCACATTTTTCATTTTTAAAATAAGCTTGTACATCAGAAAAAACAAGTGTATGCTTTGTAACCTATTTAGAAGTGTTAAATACATTTGCAGAAGAGATCAGATTGCAAACTACAAAGTTCCTTCTTTTTGTTATTTTGAGATTCATAGTTTTTCTTGGATGGTATAACAGCTGTATGTTAATGCAATGCACTTTCCTTTTGTCATACTGTGTCTTCCTATATACATTTGTCAATATTTAGGTAAAACATACAGTACAAATGACCCATCCAAAAACTTTAGCAGTGGGTAATGTCCAAGCTTCGGGGTAGCCGCTCATTTCAAGCTCCCCAAACCAATAACGTACAGGCCTTTGTTATACTAATCTTAGAAGATAAGAATATCTCCCCTACAGCTCATGCATTGTTTTTTTTGTTGTTGTTCTATGTTTAACCCCTAGAGCAGTGTTTTCCAACCTTTTTCGGCTCGGGGCACCCCTCAAAAAAAAAAAAAAAAAAAAATGGGAGGGGGATGCTGTGTGCGCTGTGCGCAATCACAAGCTTCCTCCCTCTCTCCCCTCGCCGATGCCGTGAGTCACAGGCGCGCAGGCCTGGGGCGGAGAATTAGACGGCAAATTCCCATGGCACCCCCGTTGTGAATCTCTGCCCTAGAGATTAAAGAGCTTTATCTTTACTTTGAGCAATGTTCCCACTTCAAGACAATCCATAGCCCTTTTTGGAAACTTCTTGCACAAATTTATTTGGATAATGCTTGCAGAATTTCATGTGAATGCTGTTGAAACAAGCCGTCCAGAATTATTGAAAAGATTATTCAGTCTAAGTCTACCATTAAGTCTACCATGTGTAAATATACCCTTAAAGTAAGGCCACACAGATTGGCGGCCACATGCTTCCAGAGCCACACTTACATGGACATGGCTTTCATATTGTTAAAGGCTGCATTTTTCTGAAAGTATTCGGCAAATCACAGTGCAGGTCTCACAGTTCGTCTTCAGCTTTGTGTACTGCCTACCACCCAGCCTTCCCACTCTCCTCAAGGAAATATCTGTTTGGTACAGCAGCCATTTTGGAGAGGACACATGAATAGAAGTACCAGATGTTACTGATATTCTGCCATTCAGGAGTCTTTTAAAGTTGGGTTACTGCCCGTGGGGGAGCTGTGGTGGTCATCTGAAGGTTGGTAATGTCAGGCAGATATATGGAGCAACAACTTCATGTATACCATAATATTCCTAAATAGGGACTTAAAGAGGAACTGATGACCACACTAAACCCTTGTAGCAGATCCCAGGTTACGCTCTCACTACGCCTGGAAACTAGCGATAACCGAGAGCTCACGTGATTGTGAAGTATATTGAATATTCATCCGATGGGCTAGCATAGTGCAAGGCTCACCTCCTCCATTGTGCAGAGAAGAGCTGTAGCAATACAATAATGGGGGGGGCCTTATCGTGTAAATGCCTTTACCAATTTCTGTATGTAAGACATCATGTAACTGAGTGTAGCAGCAGCCTGTCAGTTTCCCTTTTAAAAAGTGTTTAAAGTTTAAAAAAATTCATTGAAAACAGGATTGAGACATCTTTACATTTCACTTTTGTGGAATCATATGGTCTCTTCCAGCCAATAACCCCTTAATGACCACGGACGTAAATGGGTAAATAGGTGTTCAAAATAGGGTGATTTTAGATTACTGATTTTGTACAAAAAGTTGTTGTTGTTTTTTGTTTTGTTTTTAGCGGTACAAAAATATAAAAGTATCTAGCCATGGGTATTATTTTAATTGTATTGACCCACAGAATAAAGAACACATGTCATTTTTACCTCAAAGTGTACAGTGTGAAAACGAAACCCTCCAAAATGTGCAAAATTGTGGTTTTCATTTAAATTTCCTCCCTAAAAAAATATTTTTTTGGGTTGGCTGTACATTTTATGGTAAAATGAGAGGTTTCCTTACAAAGTACAATTGGTCACACAAAAAACAAGCCCTTATATCGGTCTGTAGAGGGAAATATAAAAAGTTATGGATTTTAGAAATCGTGGAGGAAAAACGAGAATTCAAAAATGAAATTGCCCTGGTCCTTAAGGTCAAAATGGGCTTGGTCCTTAAGGGGTTAAAGGGGTACTCCACTGAAAAACTTATTTTTTTTTTTTTAATCAACTGATGCCAGAAAGTTAAACAGATTTGTAAATTAAACAAAAAGGGTTGTGCAGCTCACAATTAACTAGCCGAGGTAAGGAGGTTGTGCACCTACACCAGGTGCTGGAAATTTAAAACAATATTTTCAAACAGTAACCAGGGGTTGGTTACTGTTTGAAATGATTTGTAAATTACTTTTATTAAAAAATCTTCACCCTTCCAGTACTAATCAGCTGCTATATACTACAGAGGAAGTTCTTTTCTTTTTGGACTTCCTCTGTCTAAGTGCTCTCTGTCCATGTCAGGAACTGTCCTGAGCAGGATATATTTTCTATGGAGATTGCTGACACCTCTTTCCATTCTAGGAACTGTCCAGAGCAGGAGTAAATCTCCATAGCAAATATATCCTGCTCTGGGCAGTTCCTAAAATGGACAGAGGTGTCAGCAATCTCCATAGCAAATATATCCTGCTCTGGGCAGTTCCTAAAATGGACAGAGGTGTCAGCAATCTCCATAGCATATATATCTTGCTCTGGACAGTTCCTAAAATGGACAGAGGTGTCAGCAGAGAGCACTTGTGGTCAGACAGAAAGGAAAAGAAAAGAACTTACTCTGTAGTAAACAGTAGCTGATAAGTACTGGAAGGGTTAAGATTTTTAAATAGAAGTAATTTACAAATTTCTTAAACTTTTTGCCACCAGTTGATTAAAAAACATTTTTTTCCCCCAGTGGAGTACCCATTTAATGTGATTTTTATTTAGAAAAGGCTTATTTTATTTGGCTGTATTTTTTTTTATTTAAATATTTCAAAAAAAAGTGCTGCTAAAACATATGGAGCAGCCATAGATTATCAGAATCTTTTATTTCTAAATGGTTTTTTTCTATGCAATAACTTTATGAAAAGGGTATATTTGAGCTATCATAAAACAAACCTAAAATGAATAAAATTCTACACAGGCAGTGTGCTAACATTTGAATGTTTTTTATTTTTTTTATTTAGCCGCACTGTGTACTCCTCGCTTCAAAAGAAAATTCTGCCCCTGTCAAGCTTGGAGGTTTTGGAGTTGCAATACAATTGGGAGAGTCTGGTTTAGTAGCAGGAGGTAAGTAAAACATTGCTTTAGGGATAAGTGTCATACAGTCTTCATATGAACAAAATTCTACAGTTCTTTAAGGACTTCCAATCTAGTTCAGTGCAGCAATGCAAGCTGCATCAGTACAAATCCTACAAATGCCACCCCTAATATTTATCGTACAGTATATACAAAAAAATGTAAAGTTTATAAAAAAAAAAAAGACTGCATATACAACCATAGGACAAGGACACACTAACAGCCATTAAAGGCAGAAAGAGGCCTTTGTGGCGGTGCTCAGCGGCAGTGTGAAAGGCATAGACTGTTTAACCCTATAGATGAAAAGGTAGCATGTATTGGGACTTTTCTACACATACACTAAAAAGGTAAGCTAAGGTAAACCAAAAAGTTGCACAGCACCAATTTTTAAGATAAATATACACACAAAAACAGCTCTAAAGACAATGATAAATCTCCTTCATTGTATTTAATATTAGTAGTAAATTTTGGTTGATTATATTCAGCTTTTTTTGTGAAAAATTAAAAAAAAATTTTTTTTTTCAAGATTAAAAATTTTCTGCTTGTTTGAGAAAGTCTTGCCACGCAAATAAATTTTTCATTCACATCTACAATGTATTTCAAAACCGGATTTTTGCTAAGCAGTTTACAAAGTGGATTTGAGGGGCCTTTATGTTAGATACCTTCATAAATTACTCCACAACTTAAAGGGGTATTCCAGGCAAAACCTTTTTTTTTTAATATATATATATATCAACTGGCTCCGGAAAGTTTAACAGATTTGTAAATTACTTCTATAAAAAAAATCTTAATCGTTCCAATAGTTATTAGCTTCTGAAGTTTTCTGTCTAACTGCTCAATGATGATGTCACGTCCCGGGAGCTGTGCATAATGGGAGAATATCCCCATAGGAACTGCACAGCTCCCGGGACGTGAGTCATCAGAGAGCAGTTAGACAGAAAACAACTCAAGTAATTTACAAATCTGTTTAACTTTCCGGAGCCAGTTGATATATAAAAAAAAAGTTTTGGCCTGGAATACCCCTTTAACTCCTTAAATAATTAAAGGAGTAGTATTGTGAAAAAAAAGTTTCATCCTATTGTGCCGGGGCTGCAAAAAAAAAAAAAATAATAATAATAATTTTTTTTTTACTTTCAGTCATCCGTTCCCCTGTTAATAATAATATAATAAAAATGTTTGGCCACACACAGCCCATTTTGGCTTTGAGTAACAACATCTTTTATATTAGCATAAAATCTATGGAACAACCAAAAATTTTTATGGTGGGAAATTGATAAACATGCAATTTAGCAATTTGTTTTTTTGTTTATACACAGTGCAGCTTATGGTAAAAATGACATCATGTTCTCCTTATTCTGTGGGTCAATACGACTGAATTGATGCCCATCTTTACACTCTTCTATTATTGTACTGCTTAGAAAAAAAACAGGCATAGGACGTAAAGGTGCACTGGAACTTAACCCACTAGGACTTATATTTTCATCCTATATCATGCACGGCAGGTCCTGGTTGCCATCAGCAACTAGGGATCGCACTGATGCCTGCCATCCGATCATCTAAGATGGCCCCTAAACTCACCTGCCTCAGTCAGTCTCCTGGGGTCTTCTGCTTTGGACCGAGATCGAGCAGACCAGAGCAGAAGATAGCCGATAACACTGATCAGTAAAAACAAAAATTGGTAAAAAAATTTAAAAAAATACTCTTAATAAAGATATAAATCGTCCCTTTTCCCTTTTTATTTGGTATTGCTGCGTGCGTAAATGCCCGAACTATCAAAAAATAATAATGATCCCGTATGGTGAACGGTGTAAATGTAAAAATAAAAAAAGAATGAAAAAGTCCAAAATTGCTGCTTTTTTTGTCACATTATATTCCAAATAAAATAAATAAAAACGAATATTATATCACATATACGCAAACATGGTATCGATAAAAACTACAGATCACAGCGCAAAAATTGAGCCCTAATACATACCTGTATATGAATAGGGCAATTTTAAACATGCTTTTTTTGTAAAAATAAATAAATATATTATACCGTATATACTCGAGTATAAGCCGACCCGAATATAAGCCGAGGCCCCTAATTTCACCCCAAAAACCTAGGAAAAGTTATTGACTAGACTATAAGCCTAGGTTGGGAAATACATCATCCCCCCCCCCCTGTCATCATCCAGACCCCCGTCATTAGCACCCTCATCATCATCACCACCTGTTATCATCCCACACCCCCCCTTCATCATCCCCTTGTCATCATCCCACACCCCCCTTTCATCATTCCCTTGTCATCATCCCACACCCCCCTTCATCATCACCACGTCATCAGCCCCCCCACCCCTTCATCATCACCGCTTGTCAATGTCTGATACAGTGGTCTTCAACCTGGGGACCTCCAGATGTTTCAAAACTACAACTCCCAGCAAGCCCGGGCTTGCTGGGTGTTGTAGTTTTTAAACATCTGGAGGTCCAAAGGTTGAAGACCACTGGGGCCTTCGACATCATCCAGCCCCCCCTCACCCCCTTTAAGTTCTGTACTCACCTCCGCTGGGCGGGACGTTGGGGTGCGCTGGTCCGGGCCAGCTGTGGACAGGGACAGTCCGGTGTGGAGGGATAGTCATTCCGGGCTGTCCATCTTCACCGGGGGGGGCCTTTTCTCCGCGCTTCGGGCCCGGAATAGAGACGTTGCCTTGACGGCGATGCACAGGGGACTCATGGGACTGATGTTACTCATGAACGTCCCTGTGCGTCGTCGTCAAGGCAACGTCTCTATTCCGGGCCCGAAGCGCGGAGAAAAGGCCCCCCCCCCCACAGTGAAGATGGACAGCCCGGAAACTATCCCTCCGCATCGGACTGTCCCTGCAGCACAGATGGCCCGGACCAGCGCACCCTAACGTCCTGCCGAGCGGAGGTGAGTACAGAACTAAAGGGGGTGAGGGGGGGCTGGATGATCTCGAAGGCCGCAGTGGTCTTCAACCCTGCGGACCTCTCCAGATGTTTAAAAACTAGAACTCCCAGCAAGCCCGGACAGCCGATGGCTGCCTGGGCTTGCTGGGAGTTGTAGTTTTTAGACATGGGTATCATTTT
This sequence comes from Hyla sarda, assembly GCF_029499605.1. NCBI lineage: Eukaryota > Metazoa > Chordata > Amphibia > Anura > Hylidae > Hyla > Hyla sarda. The sequence continues at coordinate 340,608,185 of NC_079190.1, read as the reverse complement.
AATCGTATTAACCCAAAGAATAAAGAAAACATGTCATTTCTTCCATAATGTGCACATGTAAAAACGAAACCCTCCAAAATGTTTTCATAAAAATTTTCCCACACAAACTAAAATAATTTTTTTCCATACATTTAATGGTTAAATAAATGATGTCCTTACAAAGTACAATTGGTCGCACAGAAAATAAGCTCTCATATGGGTCTGTGGATGGAAATATAAGAGTTATGATTTTTAGGAAGCGAGGAGAGAAAAAAACAAAAATGCTAAAATAAAATGTCCTGTGGCCTTAAAGTTTATTTTTTTTTTTTTATCAACTGGTGCCAGAAAGTTAAACTGATCTGTAAATTACTTCTATTAAAAAATTTTAATCCTTCCAGTACTTATTAGCAGCTGTATACTACAGAGGAAATTATTTTCTTTTTGGTTTTCTTTTCTGTCACGACCACAGTGCTCTCTGCTGACACATCTGTCCAGGTCAGGAACTGTCCAGAGCAGGAGAAAATCCTCATAGCAAACATATGCTGCTCTGGACAGAGGTGTCAGCAGAGAGCACTGTGGTCATGACGGAAAATTTATCCCCAAAGAAAAGAATTTCCTCTGTAGTATATAGCAGCTAAAAAGTACTGGAAGGATTAAGATTTTTTAATATAAGTAATTTACAAATCTGTTTAACTTTCTAGCACCAGTTGATTTAAAAGAAGAAAAAAAAAAAAGTTTTCCACCAGAGTACCCCTTTAAGGCCAAAATGGGCTGTGTCCTTAAGGGGTTAATAAAATTAGTATGTTTGAAATTGCCCTTATCTGACCACCTAGAAGTTTTACATGTTTCCATATAGATGGGGCTGTATGAGGGCTCATTTGTTTGCGGAGTTATCTGTAGTATTTGGTACTAAACAACAAAGGTATATAGAAAAAGAGGAGACACAATGCGCATCTAAGCCTAGTGAAATTGGATATTAAAATGTACAAATTAATATGGTGGAAGTCCGCTTCAAGAGCAGCAGTTCCAAAGTGATATGATAGGTTTGCTCACCTTTTTATGTTGTACCGTGGGCACAACACCGCGCTTGTTCCCACTATTTCTGAGGGACATAGAATGGAGGAGTGCAGCCGGCACTATACCCGTTCCAGCTTGCGAAGGACGGTCACTTGTAGTAAAAGGAACATCGGTCCAATGGTTCCGAAGAAAACTAAGTGCTCGAGTTGGCGCTCACCTCCGTCAATCATATAGATGTTTGAAAGAATTGTAATCACCGAGTAAATTTGATTCGTCACGAACTTCTCGGCTGGTACTACTTTTGTGTAGAAATGACTTTTTATAAGTAATTTCTTATCATTTTTTTTCTGGAATGTTGTGTGACCAAAAATCAGCAATTTTGGACTTGGTTAATTATTTATGTTTATGCCATTCACCTTACAGGATCATTAGCATAATTTAATAGATGGGAAATTTCCGCATGCGGCGTTACCAAATATGTTGATTTACTTTTTTTTAAATAAGGAAATATTTTTTATTGCGGGAGTGCCTTGTTCAATTTGATTTAAACTTTATAGTATTATATTTTTTTTTTCCCCACAAGTGACTATTTTTTCCAGTCTTTAGATTGCAAAGACTGATCAGTCTATCTGTGATCTACTTCTCTTATTCATCTCGGCTGATCTGATCCCCAGGGTCGTGCCGTTGGCGCTCAGATCAGCCTAGAGAACCGCTGTCAATATTGTCAGTACAGCGCTCGGGGCACCATATTAATCTGGTTCCCCACACTATAACCCTGTGTATTGGGTTTGGTCCAGGCAAACCCTTTTTATGATTTTTGTTTTATCAGTTTCTGTACCAGCATTGTAGTATGGTTTCTGTAAAATGTTTACACACTTTTTATTGCTGGAGATTTACAAATCTGCAATGTCTGCTTCCAATAGGTCGAGTAGGAACACCGCACTTTATGGCTCCAGAGGTGGTTAAAAGAGAACCTTATGGGAAACCTGTAGATGTCTGGGGATGTGGTGTCATTCTTTTTATCCTGTTAAGTGGCTGCTTGCCTTTTTATGGCACAAAGGAAAGATTGTTTGAGGGGATTATTAAAGGAAAATATAAGGTAAGTAACCCTGTTTTGTTTCTATAAGGGTGCCCACACGTGTAGCCAGAGCTTGCAACAAAAGATTTTTATTTTTGTAAGGACCTCTTATGATTTGCAACGAAGGGCTTAATTGTAAGGCACAGTAATGTTCAATAAAACTTCATGCACACGAAGGGTGCTCTGAAATGCAGCAATACCAGCCACAGATTCACTGTTTCCCATGGCAACTCCAACATACATTCCCCCTTTACACTTAATTTCTTATTGGACCGATACTTTTTGAAAGAGGTTATGAAATGTACATCTATATCACGCCATATGTATATCCTAGCCAGAAAACCTTATGTTTATAATCACTTATGTTTTCAATTGAGTTGCAAATAAATGTTGTTAAATATATCATGTTAAAGTTTGTTTGCTATTGTCCTTAGGAACAAACGTCCTATTCATGATATTCTAACTACCAAATGGATGTCATCGGAAATAGTGATTTGGTTTTCCTTTTTTTTTTTTTTTCCGACCTGTCTTTTCTGTTTACCTCAGCAACATAGCTGCTTATAGTTAGGAAACAGATGTGTTCCTTAAGTCTTGTGCAAGAAATTCTGATTTTTAGTCTGTTGACCTAAATTGAGTATATTGTCCTTCTTCTATAAAATGTTTAGTAGAAAGTGATCAGTCATGATTAGGGATCGACCGATATTGATTTTTTTTTAGGGCCGATACCTATAATCTGTCACCTTTCAGGCCGATAGCAGATAACTTATACCGATATTCCGGTATGAGTTATCAGCTATTTCAACCCCCCCCCCCCGGCGGGGCAGAAGCAGTTGCAGATCAATGATTTAAAGCGGGTGCTTTAAATCAATGAACTGCAGCGGCTTTTGCCGGGCCAGAGACTGCCGCCCGCTTCTCTCCCCCTGCCTGTATTGAGTTCCTAAGTCTAACCAGCACAGTTGCCCCATCACACCCCCCCCCCAATCCTCAGCCCACTTACCGCCGCCACCCTATCGCCTCCCCCCATCCCCAGTGTTATAATTACCTGTTCCCGGGGGTCCACGATTCTTCTAGCTCTGTCTGCATCCTGCGCTGTCACTGTGCATACTGACGGTGATGTTGCGTTGGGGGCGTCACTCGTCACTACGCAACAGCGCAGGAGCCAGAAGGATTTCCGGGAACAGGTAATTATAACACAGGGGATGGGTGGAGGCGATGGGGCGGCAGCGATATGTGGGCAGAGGATGGGGGGCGGCAGCATGTGGGGAGAGGATGGGGGGGGCGGCGGTGGTCGTATGTTGGCAGAGGATGGGGGTAGGCGATGGGGCAGCGGCATATGGGCAGAGGATGGGGAGAGGCAATCGGGCAGTGGCAGAGACGGTCGTCTCTGGCCAGGGGGCGGGGCATTATCGGCATATCGGCAAGGTAATTGGCGATAATGTCCAAAATCGTGATTATCGGCCGATAATATCGGCCAAACCGATAATCGGTCGATCCCGATCATGATCACATTTGTCATTATAGTGTACGACTGTTGGCTGTAATAATGTAAAGTATAATTTCATGGTTTAAACTACCAATGTAGCAAATTCCATAAGGGATACACGTTCTAAATTAGGTGATAAATCACTTTAGTTTTAGTAGTGCAATCCTTCAAATAGAAATAGCCCTTGTAGTGTAGTCTTTACCAAACTAGGACAATTTGACAATGAATAAAATACATTTTACACAGATGCAAATATTAGATTACTGATAACATTGAATATTTTACTTAATACTCTAATTATAAAGTAAGGGTGTCTATATTTTTACGGTTTTGTTTCTCTTATTGTTCAGATGAATCCCCGACAATGGAGCCATATATCTGAAAGTGCTAAAGACTTGGTGCGCCGCATGCTTATGCTGGACCCTGCAGAAAGGATAACTGTCTATGAGGCACTCAATCACCCCTGGCTAAAGGTAGGATGGTTAAAACATATTGCAGGTGTTTTTAAGGGAGGTTTCTCACACAGCTTTTTGTGTGTTTTTATTTTTTTTAAGGATGCATTTTTTTAGTGCTCGCTCCCTGTTTGCCTACCTCTGTAGCAACATAATGCAGCCATTTGCCACCAAATGAAGGCGTGATGATCCAAATAGAGAACCATTCCTTTTGACACAGCCTGCAAGTGGAAAAAGTAACAGACTGTGTCACCACCCTCTGGAAGTGAGATTTCGGGAGCGAGCATTGAAAGAACTTTGTATGTCCTGAAACAAACCCTATCATTTGTGCTGTTTCACTAGTAATCCCAGCAGGATCTGATCAACCCTCCTTACGAGTTAATGTGATAAAGAAAATATTTGCTTAAATTTTATGCCTGTTTTTAACACATTTTATGGAGATTTTCACTGGTATTTTTTAATTGTTTGGTTTTCTTTATTTTGTTTGTATTTAAAAGGGTACTCCAGTGGAAAACATAATTATTATTATTTTTTTTTTTTGTGTACAGCCTGATAGAAATAAGGCGTAAATGTACCCTAAGATCCATTGTGAAGGAAACATGTCTCAGGGGCTTTTTAAGACTGTATTCAGTACTCCATGAAAGAAAAAAGTGGGATTGCTTAGATTTGGTATAAACTGTATAGGAAGTACGTGGGCCACTTAAATTTATTGTTTAATGATGGACAAATTTTTTCCCACAAATCTGAAAAAGCCCAGTAATAATTTCCAATAGGACCTTACAACATACTGATTATGCGCTGTCATTTAACTCCCTCTATATAAAGGTACAAAGTTATGTATTGGAAAATGTTAATCCCTATATCTAGATTGAATTTTTTTTTCTTGGGAAATTTCTACAACTCTTATTTGTAAGATCCTGTAACTTTAATTGCATTATCTAATAGTCATTATTTTAGCCATATAATTGTGTGCATTTCAAGCAGTTTTTCCATTGAGTTCCATTTAATTAAATAGTAAAATAAAATATAGTAGTTTTGTGGTACAAAAGACTGAAAAAACAAAGGCTCAGATTTATCAAATGTGTCTGGTTTTTGCCTCAAACAGAAAGCAACCAGTCACGGCAATGAAAGTTTGCACAAAATACACTTTTTTTTTATTTTCTTTCTTTTTTTTACTTTTTTTTGTCTTAGGCTATGTTCACAGCTTAATTTTCAGAACAGGAGGGTAAGCTACCCTTCACAACCAGTGCACCTCAGGCAAAATATTACAATAAATGAATGTCTATAGCACCCAGGTGCAGCTGTTGGCCCTTTTGGTATGAAGTGATGGACAGAGCGTTTGGAGGGTCAATCTCTCTTTGGTGCCTCTTTGAGGACCTGACAAAGAGAGTTTAACCCTCGAAAGTGGTGAGTGTCCTAATCTTTTGCGAACATTCTACAGCAAAATAGAACTGCAGATTTGTGACCCCCTTGTGTTCTTCTTTTCACAAATACATAGAATTAAGTAGTCTTTGAGTTTCTTGTGCGAAGATTTTTTACATTTCTAAAGTAATTTTGACTCCACTTTATTTTCCACCAAAATCTTGAGGACATTACCATGTTCTACCTGGCGTATGTCATCATGGCAAGATCTGTGCAAACAATGCAATTGTTGGGTTAGACCTGAAACCTGCAGAATAGTGACTGCAGTTCTAGACTAGAATATAGGATGTAACTCAGATCTGACATAATACATGTTCAAAAACTTACATATTTGTTTTATTTAGATTGTGGGATAGTCCTTTGTGTTCTAAAAGACCTTAAAGGTTCAATGCATTTGCAAACATGTTGTTGTGTTTTTTTTTTTTTTTTTTTTGCCTACTTAAACATTTTGCTTGCTTTGCTCATTTACCCTGTTAAGTGGAACATTGCATTGTTTCAGGAAAGAGATCGCTATGCTTACAAGATCCATTTGCCAGAAACTGTAGAACAACTAAGAAAATTTAATGCAAGGAGGAAATTAAAGGTAAGATTAAAAATGATCTCAGCAAATGTTTCAACTGAAAGCTTATCTTGTAACAGTGTCTCCAGTAGGACCCCCTAATATATGTAACCTCTCAGCCAAGTGTTCACGTGTTCTTATTTGTGGTCGAAGCTGCTGTAAAACCTCTGTGAAAAAGGCTTATCTCAATAAGAAGAAAAGAATCAGGCACTTGATGTTTAGCATGGTCAGTCTTTGCATTGTTTATTGGGGGAGAGCCCCCATATATTGCTGTCCAGTACCACAATCGGTGGATTCAGCTTACTTTTCCCTAATATTTGGGTTACGTCTTTGAAAACCATTTCAAAGTTGTATTGTAAATCATTTATGCTATAAAGTAAATTTTAAAAACTACAGGTTATTTTGTCAATCTTTTTAATTTCATCTACCGTATATACTCGAGTATAAGCCGAGTTTTTCAGCACGATTTTTCGTGCTGAAAACACCCCCCTCGGCTTATACTTGAGTGAGCTCTCCGCCCTCAGTGGTCTTCAACCTGCGGACCTCCAGATGTTTCAAAACTACAACTCCCAGCAAGCCCGGGCAGCCAACGGCTGTCCGGGCTTGCTGGGAGTTGTAGTTTTGAAACTTCTGGAGGTCCGCAGGTTGAAGACCACTGCGACCTTCAACATCATCCAGCCCCCCCCTCTCACCCACTTTAGTTCTGTACTCACCTACCTCCGCTCGGCGGGACGTTAGGATGCGCTGGTCCGGTGCTGCAGGACTTTCCGGTGGGGAGGTCGTCCGGTGGGATAGTGGTTCCGGGCTGCCATCTTCACTGGGAGGCCTCTTCTTCGGGCCCGGCCTCGGAATAGTCATGTTGCCTTGACGACGACGCAGAGGGACGTTCATTACCAACGTCCCTCTGCGTCGTCGTCAAGGCAACGCCTCTATTCCGGGCCCGAAGCGCGGCGAAGATGGCAGCCCGGAAACCACTATCCCACCGGACGACCTCCCCACCGGACAGTCCTGCAGCACCGGACCAGCGCACCCTAACGTCCCGCCGAGCGGAAGTGAGTACAAAACTAAAGGGGGTGAGAGGAGGGGGGGGCTGGATGATGTCGAAGGCCGCAGTGGTCTTCAACCTGCGGACCTCCAGAGGTTTCAAAACTACAACTCCCAGCAAGCCCAGACAGCCGATGGCTGCCCGGGCTTGCTGGGAGTTGTAGTTTTGAAACATCTGGAGGTCCGCAGGTTGAAGACCACTGCATCAGACATTGACAAGCGGTGATGATGAAAGTGGGGGGGGGGGGGGGGCTGATGACATGTGGTGATGATGACAAGGGGATGATGAAGGGAGGGTGTGGGATGATGATGACAAGGGGATGATGATGAAGGGGGAGGGGTGGGATGATGACAAGGGGATAATAAAGAGGGGTGTGGGATGATGACAAGGGGATGATGATGATGATGGGGGGGTGGGATTATGACAAGGGGATGATGAAGGGGGTGTGGGATGATGACAAGGGCTGTGGGATGATGACAGGGGGATGATGAAGGGGGGGGTGGGATGATGACGGGGGGATGATGACGAGAGGGGGGGTGTGGGATGATGACGGGGGGATGATGACGAGAGGGGGGGTGTGGGATGATGACAGGGGGATGATGACGGGGGGATGATGACGAGAGGGGGGGTGTGGGATGACGGGGGGATGATGACGAGAGGGGGGGTGTGGGATGACGGGGGGATGATGACGAGAAGGGGGGGGGGTGGGATGACGGGGGGGATGATGACGAGAAGGGGGGGTGGGATGACGGGGGGATGATAAGGGGGGGTGGGATGACGGGGGGATGATAAGGGGGGGTGTGGGATGACGAGGGGATGATGGGAAGGGGGGGTGTGGGGATGACGAGGGGATGATGAGAAGGGGGGGGTGTGGGATGAATGGGGGGATGATGTATTTCCCACCCTAGGCTTATACTCGAGTCAATAACTTTTCCTGGGATTTTGGGGGGAAATTAGGGGCCTCGGCTTATATTCGGGTCGGCTTATACTCGAGTATATATGGTACTTTAGATTATACCATTTTGCTGCATAACAGCTTTAAGTGATTTTCACCCGTTCTTCCCAGCTTGTTTTCTCCAGGCTAGTTGATTTAACTGTAGATTTTACATGGGGCCACAGATTATTAGGTTGGTTGAGGTTTGGTGCTGGGCCATTGTAGAACATTCACCTTTTTAAAGGGTTATAGGGGGAGATTTATCAAAACCTGTATAGAGAACAAGTTGACCAGTTGCCCATAACAACCAATTAGATAATTTTCAAAATGAAAGAAGCAATCTGGTTGCTATGGGCAACTGGGCAACTTTTCCTTTCCCCCGTAGTTATTAGAAAAACTTTTGACATGTTGCCCACGTGTCATAAGTTTTTTTTTTTTTTTTTTGTTTTTTTCATTGCACCTAATGTCATTCCTGACCCCCTCTGCAATTGTTAGTTAGAAGCCAGAGAAGTGAGCGGCAGTGCTCGCTGCTTAGCCTTGTACAAAGAAAAGGTTGTATTTGATGAACACCCAGGGAGTGAGCTATAAGCTGTATGGTGGCCCAGTACGGGAGGTGTTACCCCGTACCCTTGCTGCCCTTTCAGGCAGCCTCCTGCAGTGTCCCCTGGGCCACCCTTGTACTTGTTCCCCCATGTAAATATGTTTCATCAATTGTTGTATATTAAAATGTGTAAAGAGGTGCTATAACTTTAAGAATGTTGTCATGTGAGTTGTTATGTGATTGTTACCCAGGAGGTATCAGTGACCCAAGAGTGGCCTATGGGCTCCCGGCTAGTCTCCCCCATATAAGCCCTGGGAGGAGCTAGCTCAGTCTCTCTTCCGCTCTCTTGCTTCCTGCTGAGGTGCAGTGCAGTTGAGTCTAGGTGTGTGTCCAGAGTCATAGGAGGCCTCAAGTCTAGTATGCAGCTACAAGTAAGCCACAGTCTCAGTATTGTCAGTCATCATTCAAGTCAGTCACGGTCATCATTTGTCAAGTCACTGTGGCCTGCATTACATTGACCATATCTACTACAAGTCCCAGCAATCCCTTAAAGTCTCTGAGTCACTGGTCACCTCCGTGGGCCTGGCTGAACTGTATAGACTTTTCCACCTGTCTACCCTCAGTAAAGCTATCGTTGTCCATAACTTGGCGTCAGTCATTATTGCCCCGTGCCTAGCCCAGGATCCAGCGGTTTACCTTCGGGTGGTATTAAGGATAAACCACCCCCTGGCATCACGAATACAAGGGGTTAATGCCATCTGCCCCTAGGGTAATTCCACCTGCCCTTTACATCACACCCTCTACCACAGCTGCTTCCCCATACCTCACTAATGGGATAATGTTTGTGTAAAAATGAATAGGATTAAGAATTCTGTCTCTGTAGGGAATGATTACCTGCTGTTTACCTCATTGGTTTCTGCTTGACTACCTTAGGACAAAGCTGTGATCTAGGACTACAGTTATGCTCCAATGCCTATATGGAGTTTGAGGTAGTCTGAAACACATCACCTGTCTTCTCATTGGTTAGGTCTGGTGCTCTCCACTCTCCCCTGCAGCTCTGTCCCTTCAGATTGGCTTCTGATATAAACACAAGTCTCTCCCAGACTCGCCACAAAGTGATATTCATTAGTACAGTGGTAGAATTATTATTAGGTACAGACTTGAGACTACACACTAACAGAATATCTTCTGCAAATACACTGAGGCTATTTGGGCCTACAAGCCCTTTTACACAGACCAGTGACTAAGTGTTCAATTGGTTCTACAAACATTTGTCCTCAATCGATGGCCATTGTAAACATCCCAGTGATCAGCTAGAAAAAGAACCACTCCATTCTGGCTGACCTATGTAGATGCTGTTAGCAAATCATACATGTCTGTAAAAGGGAATATTTCTACAAAGCCCTCCCTATAATCAGCAAGTGAAAAGGAAGATAAACAAGTGACAAGTAACTTAAGTTGTGTGTTTTATGCCAATGTATGTGCTTGAGTAAAAGGACCCTTGGCAAGGAGGATCCTGGAGAGTTGCCCTATTCAGTTAAAGACTAGTTTAAACTCATTGGGGGAGATTTATCCAAACCTGTCCAGACGAAAAGTTGCTGAGTTGCCCATAGCAACCAATCAGATCACTTCTTTTTTAGAGGCCTTTTAAAAAAATGCAAGAAGCTATCTGATTGGTTGCTATGGGCAACTCAGCAACTTTTCGTCTGGACAGGTTTGGATAAATCTCCCCCAATGAGTTTAAACTAGTCTTTAACTGAATAGGGCAACTCTCCAGGATCCTCCTTGCCAAGGGTCCTTTTACTCAAGCACATACATTGGCATAAAACATACAACTTAAGTTACTTGTCACTTGTTTATCTTCCTTTTCACTTGCTGATTATAGGGAGGGCTTTGTAGAACAGGTTTTGATAAATCTCCCCCAATGAGTTTTTAAGCGCAAAAAAACTGCACAAACCATGTGTACATAGATCAGGATTGGAGTACTTCTGCAAACAGCATTTAATTGTGTTTTGCCAGTTTTTAACAAAAAATAAATGAATTTTTAAAAACCTACTTTACAACTTGCCCATGGCCTATATTAGCCAAAACTAGGAGCCATCTCAAAAATATTTAGAAGCAAGCTGCTGGGGTCACTTAAGACAGTTGAGGAGCATTCAAATTCTAAACCACATAAAAAATAAATAAAAGAAATGTTGATCAAATGTTAGGGATGTGAATGCTTTATATGTCACATTATATATATATATATATATATATATATATATATATATATATATATATATATATATATATATATATATATAGTGCCCCCATAGAGCTTCCCCTAGGAGTAGTGACCCTCATCTGTAGTGGTAAATATTGTTCTCCTACCTCATTCTCCACCAGTTACTTAGTAGTTATAGCCGCTCCTCTCCAAATAGTAACAATAGTAGAACAGTAACCCCTGACCCTAGTCAAGCATTGATCGCAGCAGGACTCCACTATCCCCATGTTGTCGGAGCAGGGGCAAACTGGTTTCCTTGGCCTCAGTGGGATTAGGGGGCATTCACACCACATTTTCGAGATCCTGCGGTTTTCAGTCTGGCCACAAAACTGGATACAGGGCAAAAATTAGCCGACCAGGGTCACTATATGACTCCAGTTGGCGCATTTAAATGAATGTGATTCTGTACTGGTCCGGTTGGGTTAGGGGAGCACCTGGTTTTGAAATTTCCAAGCCAGATTGGGCAGCCAGATAATTGAAACGTGGTGTGAATGCACCATTAGACTTGCCCAGGCAGCTATTCTGACAGCAGTTTGCTCTCCTGTATATGTTCAAACATTGTAACTTTTTCAGCATAAAATATACAGCCTATGTCAATATGCCACACATTATTTGATGTATATAAGCTACATTATTATTATTTTGGCATGACTAACTTCTTGCGGTTTGTTTTTTGGCTTATATTTGATTTTGGTATAAAAAAAAAAAGACAAGCCTATCCTATCTGAGTTAAGAAAGCTGTTGTCAGCTCTTTTGGTTATGCAACAAATCACGACTTGCTGTGGAAGTAACTTTCCATACAGAACATTTAGTCCATACACACAGTCTTGTGTCCTCTGTCAAGTGGTTTCCTCCCATGTTTGCCACAATCACTTTCTGTAAATATAACAGTTTCATTCATCTATATTTAATGAAATCTGTCACTAGGTTTATTGCTGTCTTAGCTGAGGGTAGCATAAACTAGTGACAGATGTTGAACATAACTATGTACTACTTCCACCGATCTATGCAGCCATTCTCCTAATATCCTCTTAAATATCAATGACCCCAAGTGCTGCACACTAGTCCTCCCTATTATATGCACTTGTCTTGAAAACTCATGAGGGACCTGCACCCTCCTCTTGCCGGACACTTTCAGCTGACGGTATAAACATTTTAAGATATATGTTTGGGTACTCTTTTTCTTACATCTTGCAGTAATGTAATTCATTCTGTTTCTCACATTATGATTTACTGTATGTTTGAGAAGTTTAGAGGTAGATTTAAAAAGATAATTTATTTCTTGCTTTTTAGTTCTGCATGTACTAAATCAGTGTTTCCCAACCAGGGTGCCTCCAGATGTTGCAAAACTACAACTCCCAGCATGCCTGGACAGCCAAAGGCTGTCCAGGCATGCTGGGAGTTGTAGTTTTGCAACACCTGGAGGCACCCTGGTTGGGGACCACAGCACTAAATAAATCCTTAGCATGTGTGTATCTGATTCATTGACACAATATAATAATTTGTTTGCCTTTACACAGGGGGCAGTTTTAGCTGCTGTGTCTAGCCACAAATTCAACTCGTTTTATGGGGATCCCCCTGAGGAATTACCTGATTTTTCTGAAGATCCAACTTCATCAGGTATTTTTATTTTTTTCTCCCAGTGATTTCATTGCCAGCACATATTTATTGAATTGAAATGTCTTTGGGTTTTATAAATATTATATTTGCATAAAACTGTATTGTCCAGCCAATGATGTATGCATATGATTAAGCAAATAAGTTGTACCAGTAGCAATTCTGACTGCTGACCCTATGGAGGAAGACAGCGCAATTTTATATTCCCCTCAATATTCTAAGCTTAAATAAGTAATAATAAATAAATAAGCCTAGAGATAGTAAATATGCTTAGATATTGTACATACAGAGCCAGGGAAGCTGAACTGTGATCTTAATTATAGGTGCCTAAATTACTATAGAAAGTGTCTCGCAAAATTCTACACAATGTCGATGTGTAGCTGTGGTGGTGATTAGAGATGAGCGAACTTACAGTAAATTCGGTTCGTCACGAACTTCTCGGCTCGGTAGTTGCTGACTTTATCCTGCATAAATTAGTTCAGCTTTCAGGTGCTCCCGTGGGCTGGAAAAGGTGGATACAGTCCTAGGAGTGAGTTTCCAGCCCACCGGAGCACCTGAAGGCTGAACTAATTTACGCAGGAAAAGTCATCAACTGCCGAGCCAAGAAGTTTGTGACGAATCGAATTTACTGTAAGTTCGCTCATCACTAGTGGTGATGAGAGCTAGTTACGAAAACTGCAGGGAAAGCAAGAGTTGATCTTTTTACAGCTAACCTCCTCTTAGACTGCAATCCATCACAATCTGCAGCTATTGCGATGAAGTGCCACAGTGTAAAAGGGGAAAGATTTATCAAAACCTGTTTAGAGGAAAAGTTGCCCATAACAACCAATCAGATCACTTCCTTTATTTCTGAAAAGGCCTCTGAAAAATGAAAGAAGTGATCTGATTGGTTGCTATGCACAACTGAGCAACTTTTCTTCTGGACAGGTTTTGATCTCCCCCTAGGTTTATCATCCAGGACAAAAATAAAATCACCCGGATACTGTGCTGCGAGCCTCCAAAGATGCAGAGGCTGATGTTAGGTTATTCAAAACAATTTGTCCCAAACACAGTGGGGGGGGGGGGGGGGGGGGAATTTATCGAGGTATTTAGCCTTTTTTTTGTTTTTTTCCCTTTTTCCAGTGATTTAGCGCAAAAAGTCGCACACATTTTGTATGTAACTTTTTGTACCTTTTTTGCCTCACAGCTGATTTGCGAGTGGGACTGTTAACAGTCAAATCTGTCTGTGCGGATGCAGTGGACAGGGATATAGATAAATAATATATAGTTTGGTGGTGAATTTCGCAAAAAAAATTATACTTTTTTTTTTTTTTTTTGCGAAATTCACCACCAGGCAGGGACTATACTTGTAAATATTGCTAAACACAGAGCTCAGCACTATGGTCCAGCACAGCATGTCAGGCCACTGGACCCTCAGACAAAGTAGCCGCTTAACAAGTATCCAGGCCGGCCTCCACATTCCACCTATAGATCAGAGGGGAGGCCTGAGCCTGCTAGGGTCAGGACGGGGTTTCTCCTTATCAAACCCCAGGTCTGCTCCACTAGGGTGAACGGGACTCCGCTACGCCTGTCACACTGGAGTCATCGGCGGGGAACTTGTACATAGAACTGCTGCCACTTACAGGATAGCTAAAGGTACCATCCGGCACCAAGCTCTGCTTCCCCACTGCAGGATGATCCAGAGCTCAGTCAGCCAGCAGCCCTCCCCTCAGCCCCCCCCCCCATTCCTAACCATAGACCCCCAGACCCCTAAAGGACACACTGCCCTAACATGTCTGTCTATGGTACAAAGCTACAACTCCCAGCAAGCTAGTTTTGCAACAGCTGGAGAGTCATAGGTTGGGGCTTGCTGCCCTAACATGTATCTCTCTATATATAGTATACAACTACAACTCCCAGCATGCCCTGAGTTTCAATAAATGTGAATAAGTCCCTCTTTTCCCATTACAAAGAAAACAAACAAACGTAAAACTATTAAATAAATAAATTTTTGATAATCACTGCATGTGGAAATGTCCAAACTACTAAAATAAAATTTGGATGGTCATGTGTGGTGAAAGGTGTAAATGTTTAAAAAAAAAACTAAAGTACAAAATTGCAATTTTGGTTATATCCTATCTATAAAAATTTTTAAAAAATGAGCATAACATCACATATACGCAAAAGTGGTACCATTGAAAACCAGGTCATGGTTAAAAAAAATAAATTTGCCCAGTGTATGGAAAAATAAGGAACATATTAGGGGGTCAGCAATGCACTACAGCAGTGTTTCCCAACCAGTGTGCCTCCAGCTGTTGCAATACTACAACTCCCAGCATGCCCGGACAGCCAAATGCTGTCCGGGCATGCTGGGAGTTGTAGTTTTGCAACAGCTGGAGGCAAACTGGTTGGGAAACACTGCACTACAGCAATGCACATCACATCACGCAGCCACTTTTACTTTCAGTTAGAAACAGACTGTACTGGTAATCCCCACTAGCTGTGTATTGCTCAGACAAATTTATCATATGATCTGCGCCATTTAATAAATTTAATGCACGTCAGCACTATCACAGCGGAAATTTTTTTTACTATAGAACACGTCCACCACAGACAATAATGATAAATTCATCCCTATGTTTTTCAGGGATGCCTCCCCTTTGTTAAGTGAAAAACATAGTTTGCTAGTGAGATGCTTGAATATACAAACAAACCACCTGAAATGGGCACAAAGCATTCTCCTTGGTCTGCCTTTTTCAGACAGGAAATGCATCACAACAAACATAACCATAAAATACATTGTCACAAGTATTACTCATAATCTGTATTTGCATATAACTTTGTGCAAACTTGCATGTATGCCCAGTTGATATGGGTTATAGGATTCGAACAGGAGATTAATTTTACATTTATATGTATATTTATTAAATATAGAGGCAGATATACACACATATTAAAGTATTTAGTCAGCCACCAATTGTGCAAGCTCTCACACTTTAAAAGATGAGAGGCCTGTAATTTTCATCATAGATATACCTCAACTATGAGTGACATAATGAGAAAAAAAATCTGTAAAATCATTGTCTGAATTGACTTGCAAATTATGGTGGAAAAGAAGTATTTGATCGCCTACAAAAAAGCAAGATTTCTGACTCTCATAGACCTGAAACTTTTTCTTTAAGAGTACATTCCCACCTGGCGTATACGCAGCGTATTTCACGCTCCGCAAAATCTGCTGCAACAGCGGGAAATACGCTGCGCATCCTTCGCTCACCATACACACAAGGCTTTTCGGCGAGTTTTGGAGGCAGGGCTGGCGTGACTGTGATGCGCAGCTTCCCCTCCAAAACGCACTACACACACAGGGCTGCCACCGGAAAGCCTTGTGTGTATGATGAGCAAGGGATACGCAGCGTATTTCCCGCTGCTGCTGCAGATTTTGCGCAGCTTGAAATACGCTGCATATACGCCAGGTGGGAACGTACCCTCAGAGTTTCCTCTGTCCTACACTCGTTACCTGTATTAATGGCACCTGTTTGAACTTATCAGTATAAGAGACAGCTGTCCACAACCTCAAACAGTCACACTCCAAACTCCATTATGGCCAAGACCAAAGAGCTGTCGAAGGACACCAGAAACAAAATTGTAGACCGGCACCAGGCTGGGAAGACTGAACCTGCAATAGGCAAGCAGCTTGGTGTGAAGAAATGAACTGTGGGAGCAATTATTATAAAATGGTAGACATACAAGACCACTGATAATCTCCCTCAATCCAAGGCTCTTTGCAAGATCTTACCCAGTGTTGTCAAAATGGTCAAAAGATTGGTGAGCAAAAATCCCAGAACCACATGGGGGGACCTATTGAATGACCTGCAGAGAGATGGGACCAAAGTAGCAAAGGCTACCAGTAACACACTACGCCACCAGGGACTGAAATCATGCAGTTCCAGACGTGCCCCGTGCTTAAATGGGTATTCCAGGCAAAAAACATTTTATCCCCTATCCAAAGGATAGGGGATAAGATGTCTTATCGTGAAGGGCCCCCCCGCGATCTCCCTGCAGCACCGGCATTCAATGTGGGAGCTTTAGCTCCAGTTTCAGAAATGCCACGCACGCTCCATTCATGTCTATGTGAGTGGATGTGACAGACATCATGCCCCCTCCCATAGACATGAATGGAGGGGGCGTGGCGTGATGTCACGTCCCGGAAACCCGGAGGTGTCCGAAACTGGAGACTCAGCTCCCGCATAGAATGCCGGTGCTGCAGGGAGATCGCGGGGGGTCCCAGCGGTGGGCCCCTCGCGATCAGGCATCTTATCCCCTATCCTTTGGATAGGGGATAACATTTTTTGCCCACAATACCCCTTTAAGCCAGTACATGTCTGGGCCCGTCTGAAGTTTTCTAGAGAGCATTTGGATGATCCAGAAGAGGAATGGAAGAATGTCATATGGCCGGATGAAACCAAAGTAGAACTTTTTGGTAAAAACTCAACTAGTCATGTTTGGAGGAGAAAGAATGCCGAGTTGCTTCCAAAGAACACCATACCTACTGTGAAGCATGGGGGTGGAAACATCATGCTTTGGGGCTGTTTTTCTGCTAAGGGACCAGGACGACTGTGTAAAGGAAAGAATGAATGGAGCCATGTATCGTGAGATTTTGAGTGAAAACCTCCTTCCATCAGCAAGGGCATTAAAGATGAAATGTGGCCGGGTCTTTCAGCATGACAATGATCCCAAACACAGCGCTCGTGCAACAAAGGAGTGGCTTCGTAAGAAGCATTTCAAGCTCCTTGAGTGGCCTAGCCAGTCTCCAGATCTCAACCCCATAGAAAACCTTTGGATTGAGTTGAAAGTCTGTGTTGCCAGCGACAGCCCCAAAACATCACTGCTCTAGATGAGATCTGCATGGAGGAATGTTCCAAAATACCAGCAACAGTGTATGAAAACCTGGTGAAGACTTACAGAAAATGTTTGACCTCTATCATTGCCAAAAAAGGGTATATAACAAAGCATTGAGATAAACTTTTGTTATTCACCAAATACTTATTTTCCAACATAATTTGCAAATAAATTATTTAACCCCTTAAGGACACATGACGTACTGGAACGTCATGTGTCCACTCCCGATCTATAACGCGGGGCCACGGCGTGGCCCCGCGTCATAGCGGGTCGGGCCCGGCCTCTAACAACGGCCGGGACCCGTGGCTAATAGCGCGCGGCATTGATCGCTGTGCCGCGCGCTATTAACCCTTTAGACGCGGCGTTCAAAGTTGAACGCCGCGTCTAAAGTGAAACCGAAAGCATCCCGACTAGCTCAGTGGGCTGTTCGGGATAGCCGCGGTGAAATCGCGGCATCCCGAACAGCTGACAGGACAGCGGGAGGGCCCCTTCCTGCCTCCTCGCTGTCCGATCGCCGAATGACTGCTCAGTGCCTGAGATCCAGGCATGAGCAGTCATCCGGCAGAATCGTTGATCACTGGTTTCTTATGAGAAACCAGTGATCAACATAGAAGATCAGTGTGTGCAGTGTTATAGGTCCCTATGGGACCTATAACACTGCAAAAAAAAAGTGAAAAAAAAAAGTGAATAAAGATCATTTAACTCCTCCCCTATTAAAAGTTTGAATCACCCCCCTTTTCCAATAAAAAAAAAAACACAGTGTAAATAAAAATAAAAATAAACATATGTGGTATCACCGCGTGCGGAAATGTCCGAATTATAAAAATATATCATTAATTAAACCGCTTGGTCAATGGCGTGCGCGCAAAAAAATTCCAAAGTCCAAAATAGTGCATTTTTGGTCACTTTTTATATCATTTAAAAATGAATAAAAAGTGATCAATAAGTCCTATCAATGCAAAAATGGTACCGTTAAAAACTTCAGATCACGGCGCAAAAAATGAGCCCTCATACCGCCCCATACACGGAAAAATAAAAAAGTTATAGGGGTCAGAAGATGACAATTTTAAACGTATTAATTTTCCTGCATGTAGTTATGATTTTTTCCAGAAGTCCGACAAAATCAAACCTATATAAGTAGGGTATCATTTTAATCGTATGGACCTACAGAATACATATCAGGTGTCATTTTTACCGAAAAATGTACTACGTAGAAACGGAAGCCCCCAAAAGTTACAAAACAGCGTTTTTTTTTTCAATTTTGTCGCACAATGATTTTTTTTCCCGCTTCACCATAGATTTTTGGGCAAAATGACTGACGTCATTACAAAGTAGAATTGGTGGCGCAAAAAATAAGCCATCATATGGATTTTTAGGTGTAAATTTGAAAGAGTTATGATTTTTTAAAGGCAAGGAGCAAAAAACGAAAATGCAAAAACGGAAAAACCTCCGGTCCTTAAGGGGTTAAAAATCAGACAATGTGATTTTATGGATGTTTTTTTCTCATTGTGTCTCTCATAGTTGAGGTATACTGAGGTATACCTATGACGAGGCCTTTCATCTTTTTAAGTGGGAGAACTTGCACAATTGGTGGCTGACTAAATTCTTTTTTGCCCCACTGTGTGTGTGTGTGTATGTGTGTGTATATATATATATTATACATACATACACACACACACACACACACACACACCAAATGTACTTTAAAACCTTGTAGGGTACTAATAAAACCACATATAAATCTGTATTTCTAAAAAAGACATAAATATGGATTAGAATAAAACAGGCTTGGATCAGAGAGTTGGCTCGTCCATCTGTTTTTTTTTTTTGTGTGTGAGATCTTGCTTGCCAAGCTCTATCAGGCAATAAAAGGCAGTGAATGTGTTAAATAAGGATGGTACATTAGGATTATTAAAATATTGCACATTTATGTACAATTGTATCTTTCCAATATGCTGTAAAGGTTGTTGTGGTTGTCTCTGTTTACGTTGTAAGTATATGAGTGTGTGATAGAAATAGCGCATTTATCTCATTGGTGCATAAATGAAAGTGCTAAGGGTTATAAAAAATGTATGATCTGGCAAAAGATGAAAAATATATATTGTTTTTTGGGATAATTGGATGGGAACCAACCTATACTATATGAGATCATCCTAGATGGGGGAGGACCTGTGAAATGTTATGGTGTAGGTTCCTCAAGGTTACAAACTCTTAATGAACTCATTAAGTCCATTTGGGTTAAAGGTGTCTAATTTAAAAATCCCAAACCCCTCTCTTCTGTTTTACTTGATTGGGGATAGTGCTGCTGATGTGTCCAATTTTAAAATCTCTGAAATTAGTTATGTCTTTGTTTTGCTTGTTTGGACACACAATGTAACGCAAACCCTTATATGGACACTAAATGTGTTAATGTGGGTCTTGTATGGTATGGCCCACATACTGTAGACTGCTTGTACAGTACATACATTACGTAACATGTACCACAGTTCATATGGTTCTTTGTACTAAACATTTGCTTTGTGAGAATCCTAATAAAGTTGCTGACTCCATAAGTAACAATAAGGCAGAATTTTCAACTTACTTTTCTGCATTTGTAGCTTCCTATTGGATTAATCGGGAGTAAGTGGGTACCTATTTTGTTTCGGGGGACTGGTTTGAGTCTGTGGGGGCCTAAAAAAAAATTGTTAAATGTGGAATAAGCCCCTTCCTTAATAAGTTTTTAAATCACCCTTTTTCATATTTGGTATCACCACATGCAGAAATGTCCAAACTATTGAAATATAAATTTAATAAAAACACACGGTCAATGGTGTAAATGTAATAAATAAATAAATAAAAGTTAGTGTAGTTCATATTATAGTGTCTGTACATATGGTTCATGGTGGTCTCGCAATTCCTCTGTGATTTTTGCCCCAAAGTATATTTTTAACAGCATACAAAATTTGTGTTGTCTCAGGTTTTCCCAGGTTGCAGTGCGGCTTGAGACATTACATGACATTAAATGCATGAGACACTACAGTTTAGCAGTGGCTCATAGAATACTACAGGCATTGTATTTGGGATCTGGGCATGAGGCTTTAAGTGCCTTTCATATGAGTGTTTATTTAGTATGCAGCGATTCACAGTTTTTTTTACCATAAATTGTTACGGTTTGCAATGCGTTTTTTTGGGTCACATGGTTTCCGGTGAAACTCTTTGCAGTACTTGTTTCACCTATATAAGAAAGAGCCAGTCACTATGTGCAAGGACACCCACACTCTTAATCCATTTGATGAACTTTATAGTAAACTACTGCAAGGAAAAATGGTCAAAAAAGGTTGGAATCTGATTGGTTGATGTGTTTTTACCACCTCCATTTTCACTAGGATTTATTGATCCTTCAAAGTTTTAAGAAAACTCGTAATTCCTTTTTACCTCGCCAATGGATTGGTAACGCTCCCTCATATACTAACTGGTATTATGGCTGACACGTTGATCCAAATAAAAGTAGTCATAGCTTGTATGAAACCTTTCTCAGACAGGTTTACCTCCACCCTATTTTGTTTAATATCCCACTTTTGCCTATGTGTTGACAGGAATTCGATTAGTCTCTTTATATTGCTACTTACATGCAGTAATATTTTCCTAGGAATTTTACAGTCTGGTAAGTCTCTTATTCTGCAGTAGATTTATTGTGTTAACACGGAGTATGTGTTTGCATTCAATGAGTCATGAGAAGAAATAATGTTATCCTCTTAAACTATCAGTCTGTGCCTGAGAAGTGATTTATAGTGTTACTTCTGCATCAACTGCTTTCAAGTCTTATATGAAATGTCTGTATTTATGTTTTACATAGGAAATGTATATGTGTGCTAGTTTGTTTAGTATATTTTTGTACTTACTGTAATTTGCTTGGCTTACGCTTGCAACTAACATGCTATTTCTGAAAATCTCTACACTTTTGTCTGCCTTAATGCTGCCCTACTAGGACTACTAGCTGCAGAAAGTAGGTATTCCTTTGTTTTCCTTTTGACTGCATTAGGCTTTGTCCTCACTGCTTTTTGCACGCCCATATAGAATGAATGCAGTTTCACCTAATGTTTGAACTTATTTTACAGAAGAAATAAATGCCTGTACTTTTTGGGAGCTGATCTGCTTATTTATGGATATTTTGACATCCTGAAGATTCGTCGCCTTTGAATTGTCAGATTTGTCTTTTGTTTAATCAGTCTGTGCTCCAAATTCCTGAACACCAGTTGAACATTACTATTGCTCATTTATATCCATGTATAAAGAACAGCCCTGATCATAGGCAGTTTGTGTGGCTCTAACTCTAAAAGGGGTACCCCACTGGAAAACTTTTTTTTTTTTTACATCAACTGGTGCCAGAAAGTTGGAACAGATTTGTACATTAGCTTCAATAAAGAAAAACATAGATGCGCTCACCGCTCAGCGGAGACTACTGCATGTCGGGGTCCGGTACATGGAAAGCTTGGTCTCAGCGAAGGAGCAGGAAGTGTGGTGCTCAGAGGCTACGCCGGTAGTTTCGCACGTAAGTGCTTGCTTCTTCCGGCCTAAGAGGCCGGAAGAAGCACGCACTTACGTGCGAAACTGCCGGCGTAGCCTCTGAGCGCCACACTTCCTGCGCCTTCGCTGAGACCCAGCTCCCCGTGTACCGGACCTCGACATGCAGTAGTCTCCTCTCAGCGGTGAGTGCACCTACGTTTTTCTTTATTGAATCTTTCCGGTACTTAATGCTTGTATGTGTGCACCCCGCAGGAGATTTGAAGATGGATACTGGGGTTTGACCGCACTCCAGTCCAGGTGATATATGCCCTTAGAGTGATATATATATATATATATATATATATATAATCCTTACAGTACTTATCATCTGCTATTATGATCCTCAGGAAGTTCTTTTCTTTTTGAATTTCCTTTCTGCTTGACCACAGTGCTCTCTGCTGACACCTTTGTCCATTTCAGGAACTGTCCAGAGCAGGATAGGTTTGCTATGGGGATTTGCTCCTACTCTGGACAGTTCCTAAAATGGAGAGAGTAATTTAGAGTACCGTGGTCAGGTAGAAAGGAAATTCAAAAAGAGAAGAACTTCCCGTGGATTATACAGCAGCTGATAAGTACTGGAAGGGTTAAGATTTTTTTTAATAGAAGTAATTTACAAATCTGTTTAACTTTCTGACACCAGTTGATAAAAAAAAAGTACCCCTTTTAAACCATATTCTATGCCTCTGATAACTGAAAAGACAAACGCAAAAGATATAACATAGTAACACTATAGTAGAGACACTACGGATGAGGCCTGAAATTCACTCCTATTTTCAAAATCCATGACTAGTAGGTGGGAAAATACATTCTGTGCGAACAGGGTGGTTCACACAGTGTAACTAATCATGGCACTATGTAGACGTAAAGTGCACCGTCACTGGCATACCTTTAGATTTAAGAACTTCTGCTCTCATCGAAATGCTGGTCACTTGAGGTGGACACTGGCTGCCTATTTGCATATATGAAAAAGGCCGCTTCATCTGCTTACAAGCAAAAGTTCCGAATCTAGGTATACACAGGCATGTCTGTGAAGGTGCTTTTTATCCCTACCTGCTGCTGTGATTAATCTATGTAAACAACCTGACAGATTACCTTCCAAATGCCAATTCACAGTGACATTGAAGGAGTGGTCTATTTTACAAATTGTAATGTTTTATTTTAATTCATCCCAATCTGTAGGATCTTTAATTGCTATTGTAGGCAGTAATGCTTATCCTAACAATCACTTGCCTTCACAGCTGATGGTTTGTTATAACATTCAGCCCTAACATGTAGAGCTTTTTCACACTATGGAATATCCGCCAAGAGATTCCATCTGTAGCAGTTGCCGGTAAAACAAGCAGGCACTAGGAGCGCTCAGTCTAGAGTCCAGAATTTCCGCGTCAGAACGTCTGCTGCAGATCTCTCGTAGTGTCCATGGTGGAGAAGAATCCCATTGAAAACATTCGGAGGCTGCTACATCGTATTTTGTGTAGCAGGTTTCCGCTCGGGAAAATATGTAGTGTAAAGACAAGCCAGTGAAGGCAGTTTGATGCTCTAAGCCAGTGCCTTCCAACCAGGGTGCCTCCAGCTGTTGCAAAACTACAACTCCCAGCATGCCCGGACAGCCTTTGGCTGTCCGGGCATGCTGGGAATTGTAGTTGTGCAACAGCTGGAGGCGCCCTGGTTGGAAAACACTGCCCTGGGCAATATTCTGTTGGGAAGCCTTGGGTCCTGTCAGTAATGTTGGTGTGACTTCATATGTACCACCAACCTATTGCAGACACAGACCTTTATGGCAACAGTATTTATTAGATTGCAGTGGTACCAAAAACATATTCAGGAATGGTTTCTCAAACTTGAGTTTGTGATATTCACGTAATGGTTAATTATCTTTGGAATGCGTTGAAACTAAAAGTCCAATTTATGCAGACTCCAAACTCATAACTTGCAGGACCTGGTACTGAAACCCCAAGCAATCAAAACTTTTGACATGTCAAGTGTGTGTTGTTTTTTTTTTTTCTTTTTTTTTCTTCTGTTTTATAAATGACAGGAACACTGAGACCCCTACCGTTCATTAGAACAAGCGGAAGAAGCACAAGATAACATGTTTCACTCTCTAAATTGCAGAAATCTATTTCCTGCTTTAATAAAAAGAGGAGTTGGGGGGCTCACACTAATATTTTGAATGAAGTGTATGCCGGGGTTTCTGCGTTCCACGTAACCCCATGTGTAAAAAGTGAATACAATAAAAGAAAAAGGGTTGCAGACCTCAAGGTGTATACTTACTATATGTGGAATGGATCACTGGGTTTATAATAAATATATATAGCTGTTAAAATGTGTAATGGAATAAAATGTGCAGACTAGTTGTATAGAGAACCAAAAAATATTTATTGATTAGTTAGATAAATGGTCTCAACAGGGCCCTTGCTAGAGACCAGTAATAAAAAACAAATTAGTATTAAAACAATGATGTATAATAAAATAAGTTTTTAGCAGCCACCTCTGTATAACTTGGATTATATTTGGTCAAATCCATCTGATTTGTATTATTGGCAGTCTTAGGATAACAGTAGCAATTATAAAAATTAGACAAAGAGTAGCAATTGGTGTTGTAATCCAGGAAATAATGTAACAAGTATAGCTCCAGACAGAGATACTGTAGCAAGTAATGATTGTTGGTGCTACTGCACCACTCACCGCTCCGTTTGGGTCAGGATGGTAGCCCCTGGTGTTCTGGACTCCTCGTCGCAGGCTGGCTCGGCTGGGCAGCCGGCACAATAGATGTGTCTGCGCGGTGAGGCACAGATGATTGCTCAGTCTTAGCGATGGAATCACAGCAAACAGGCAGGTTAGTGAGTGGATGCAGGTGATGCTTGTATGCGCAGCAGCGTGCGCACGTCCTGAACAGGGGTTCCAGCTGTTGCCAATGTTGGTAGTGGGTAATAGTTCCAGAGGTGGTCTGTGTGAAGTAGGTACAGGGCTAGACGCGTTTATGGGAGACCCCTTTTTCAATAGCTCTAATATCTAACTAATCAATAAACATTTTTTGGTTCTCTATACAACTAGCCTGCACATTTTATTCCATTACACATTTTAACCACTATATACATTTATTTTAAACCCAGTGATCCATTCCACATTTAGTAAGTATATACCTTGAGGTCTGCATCCCTTTTTCTTTTATTGTATTTCCTGCTTTACATTAGAAGTCTGAGGCCACCATGTGAAGCAGGATGTAGATTGCTGCAAGCTTGGGATTTGTCTCCCAGTGGGGGGGGGGGGGGGGGGTCTAAACCCTGAGACCCCAACTGACCAAATCTTTTGACATTTCTCTGTGACTTGGTAGATAAAGTGAAGAGCAATCCAGCATCCTTTCAGTGCATTTTGAGATTAAGGGTCTATTCTCACATACAGTATTCTGCGCAGATTTGATGCACAGGATTGCAAGCTGTGTTCAGTCATTTAGTTTACATTGAAATCTGCAGCAGAAAATCCTGCGCATCAAATCTGTACAGAATACTGTATGTGTGAATAAACCCTCAAACAGCATATACAGTAAATCAGCACTTAGTGCATTTAAACATTTCTGCTTTACTGTATCTGCTGCTTGAATAAATCTCAAGAAGATTGACTGAAGAAATGCTGGATTGCTCTTCTTTTTCTATTCCACAGGAATATTCTGCTCTGAAATCCCACTGCAGTAGAGATCCATTAATGACCATGGGATTCTGCTGCAGTGTGCACACAATGGAATTTCTGCGGCAGATGTTTCTGCCATGGAAATCCTGATTCCGGCATCCGCAAAAAGAATTTTGTGGGTTTTGCTTGGATATGCATTGCCGTCTATGAGTGGCACATTTTGAGT
This sequence comes from Hyla sarda, assembly GCF_029499605.1. NCBI lineage: Eukaryota > Metazoa > Chordata > Amphibia > Anura > Hylidae > Hyla > Hyla sarda. The sequence goes on along the minus strand of NC_079190.1, from coordinate 340,582,519 downwards.
GCTCACAGGAACATTCAGATGTGTGGAAAACGTGGGTGGACATTCCGAACAGAATCAACTGTGTGAACGTGGCCGAAGTCTATTAGAAGTGAGTCCAGCAAGTCGATCTATCCATGAATTTCCTCTGGACGGTGTGGTGCAGTCCTTTGTGGTCTCTGACATCTCAAATCTTTTTCCTAAATGACGAGGACACTTGAAAGTATCTTCTGCTAATACATTGGGGCCAGATGCCACAGTACACCATCAAAGTCTTGTGGAGTGCGCGAGTTCCACAGTACTGTCTTAGCCATGTGGTTTTAATCTTCTGGCTGATCAATGTATGAATGCAGTTTTTGTTATGCTGCCATAACTGAAGAACAAATGAAAACATTATAACAAACAATTCATTTTATGGTCTGGGCAATGTTTCTGTCCTGAAATTTGAATCCTGAATCTTTCTATTAAATATACTACAAAACTGAATACATTTTTCATTTGACAACAAACACTTTACAGCCCCTTTAATGTATGAATATGAGGAGCCCCTACTGTCTGAACACGTTTGTGTCCAAAAGTACACATTTTCTTTTATATTATTCATTTTCCGAAATCCTTTTCAGAGTGACTTACTGCACAATCTCAAAATATGAGCCTCGAGCCTCATACCAAGTGGCTGGGAATATTCTTCATACATATTCAGTATACTGTGTAAGGCTGGGTCCACACTACGTTTTGTCCCATACGGGAGCGCATACGGCAGGGGGGGAGCTAAAAGCTCGCGCTCCCGTATGTGACCGTATGCGCTCCCGTATGTCATTCATTTCAATGAGCCGGCCGGAGTGAAACGTTCGGTCCGGTCGGCTCATTTTTGCGCCGTATGCGCTTTTACAACCGGACCTAAAACCGTGGTTGACCACAGTTTTAGGTCCGGTTGTAAAAGCGCATACGGCGCAAAAATGAGCCGACCGGACCGAACGTTTCACTCCGGTCGGCTCATTGAAATGAATGACATACGGGAGCGCATACGGTCACATACGGGAGCGCGAGCTTTTAGCTCCCCCCTGCCGTATGCGCTCCCGTATGGGACAAAACGTAGTGTGGACCCAGCCTTACTTGTCCATACCGTGCTACTGTCTATTTTTAGGTCATTCTTCCAAGCATTAGATACTAATGTGCCTGCAGTTGGCTGCCTTTGCTGTATAGCATGATGTAGTGGCAGGCAGATGTGTCAAGCTATTGTACTGTTTCCTAGGTTTGTCCAGTTATCAAGAGTTTCAGTAAGGAATCTTCCATGTTTCCTACTTTTAGCTAATTTTTTTTTCTCACTAGTTCTTTTTTGTATTCTTTTGTTTTCCCTTCTTCCTAGCCTCTAAATATTTCTTGATGTCATTGCCTTTTCAAGTAAAGGCTTTCATTAATCAGTCAACTGCCCTATTATTGTCCAAAGGTGATTTTTCCATAGAAATGTGTCTCATAGTTTTGTCCCCATTCTTCTTTGCTTATAGGAGCTGTGTCTCAAGTACTTGATAGCCTGGAGGAGATCCATGCACTAACAGACTGCAGCGAGAAGGACCTTGATTTCCTGCATAGTGTTTTCCAAGACCAGCACTTGCACACACTTCTAGATGTAAGTTTCTATGCTTTTGTGTTTTCAAGGACGCCACTTACAGAGAAATCACAAACCTCTTAACTACTGTCTGGAAAAAGTGTTACTGCTTGCTTCTGTTAATAGGACCGTACTTTTTTTGTTTGCCATTAGTCATCTTAAATTATTAAGGAATTGTATGTGAGTAGGGGTTCCCATAGGTTTTATACAAAAAATGTTAAAGGCGACTTTACAGTAGTAATGGAGAAGGACGTTCCCTGCACCTTCTTTGTAAGTTCATCAGCACAAATGAATGATTTAAAGCTAACGGGAGGTAAACTTCTCTCTGAGAGTTTATTGCAGGATATTCTCCATGTTTTTAAAAGAAAATCTAATAGAATTACGGTGAAGTAGTGAGCGCAGAGGTTATATTCTGCTGATTTCTTAAATTTTTAACTGTTAAGTGGCTGAAGAGGGAGGGCATCAGCCACAGAGCTGGGAGAGGAATGTCTGCCTTCCTGTTAAACATATAAAATATTTTTTTTGTATATTTAGTCTTATTTTGAGTGGATTCACAAAAACACTTTAATTGATGGGGAAATGATGGCTCTATATGTGGCAACAAAAGAATAAATTGTAAATATAAGTAACTTATAAGATTTCACGGTCAAGTTTTTTGGGTAAGATCTAAGCATTTAACTTCTTAGACCTAACCCAATCTTTCAAACACTTGAGAAGGTTCATGTAATATGCTTGTTGTGTGTTTTTTTTTCATAAAAGATTCTCATAATATGTTATCATCCTTATAATGCCCTATTCTTCTGTACTAGTGTGCACCAATGAAACATCTCTTTAGTGCAGAACAGGGACCGAATGTATTTTGCCATGAAACTTCTATAGATAGAGATTTCTGCAGGGAGACATGTTGGTATATACTCTGACAGCATCTGGCCAGTCATGATAGATCTCTCCCTGTAAGGGTGGGTTCACACAGCGATTTGAGTGTACGGATCTGGTTGGGGGGAGCGAAAACTGGGCGCTCCCGTATACAAGCCGGACCAGACCCGGCCCTTATCTAATGCATTTCAATGAGCCGACCGGAGTCACAGTGACTCAGATCGGCACGTTTTTGCCCCGTATCCGGTTTTCTGAGCGGACCTAAAACCTAAAACTTTCACACTATACATTCATTCATTTTAGAGATCAGTTATAATGTTCCGTTATGTAAATTCTGAAAATCGGTAAACGGCCGCAACAAAATCCAATACGACCGTTACAAAATCCCATTATAGTCTATGCGATTTTTACATTATTCGTTTTAACCCCTCATACCCCGTCATTAACCTCTTGGGGACGCAGGGCGTATGCATATGCCCTGTACGCCGGGGACCGGACCGGGATGCCTGCTGAAATCATTCCGTGACAACGCCTGGGGAGAACACATGGGGTATTTTCTCCTAAAAAGTGTAAAAATGTACAATTTGGGGTGAAAAACTGCATTTTAGGGAAAATCGTATATGTTTTTTATTTCCATTTACACATCTGACTTTAACGAAAAGTCGTCAAAAACCTGTGGGGTGTTAAGGCTCACTGTACCCCTTGTTAAGTTGCTTGAGGGGTGTAGTTTCCAAAGTATAATGCCATGTGGTGTGTGTTTTTTTTTTTGTTTTTTTTTTGTTTTTGTTTTGCTGTTATGGCACCATAGGGGCTTCCTAAATACAACATGGGCCCCCAAAAACCATTTAGGCAAAATTCACTCTCCAAAATCCCATTGTCGCTCCTTCCCTTCTGAGCCCTCTACTGCGTTCGCCCTACACTTGACATACACATATGAGGTATTTCCTTACTCGAGAGAAATCAGGTTACACATTTTGGGGGGATTTCTCTTTTTACCCCTTTTAAAAAAATAAAAAAAATGGCTCTACAAGAACATTCTCTTTCACTTTGCTCCTATTCCTGTGAAACACCTTAAGGGTTCACAAACTTTCTGAATGTCATTTTGAATGCTTTGATGGGTGCAGTTTCTATAATGGGGTCTTTTATGGGGGTATTTCTCACAGAAAAGCCCATCAAATCCACTTTTCAATTTTTTGTGAAAATTTAGAAAATTGCTGCTGAACTTTGAAGCCTCCTAATGTCTTCAGTAAAAAACATGTCAACTTTATGATGCCAACATAAAGTAGACATATTGTATATGTGAATCAATATTTATTTGGAATATCCATATTCCTTACAAGCAGAGAGCTTCTAAGTTAGAAAAATGTAAACATTTTCAACATTTTCATCAAATTTTGTGATTTTTCACCAAGAAAGGATGCCAGTAAAGACAAAATTTACCAGTATGTTAAAGTAGAATATGTCATGAAAAAACTATCTCAGAATCAGAATTAAAGCTAAAAGCATCCCAGAGTTATTAATGCTTAAACTGACAGTGATCAGAATTGCAAAAAAGGGCTCAGTCCTTAAGGTGAAAATGGGCTGAGTCCCTAAGGGGTTAATAACAGATGTTATTTTGTGACAGGAGAAAGAACGGAAGAAATAGTGCATGCACTATTTCTCCCATCACAAAATAACGGCCGTTATTAATAACTGGCTATGACTGGTTAAAACGGATAATGTAAAAATCCCATAGACTATAATGGGAGTTTGTAATGGCCGTTTAATGGCCGATTTTCAGGGTTTTCATAATGAAACATTATAACGGATCTTTAAAACAGATGAATATATAGTGTGGAAGGGGCCTAAAATGCATGTATTTTTGTTAATAGTCTTTTACAATATAATACAGCTATTCAAACTGGTTATAGTTCTCCACACCACTCTGTAGAGCTCTCCTCACACCTCTGTAGAGCTGAACTGTTTTTCCCACTAAATTCTGTGTAGATAAGTGAAAACTGGATTTTGGCGCGGGTGTGCCGAATTTATCAGGGCCTGCGCCATAATGATAAATGCGGCTCACGTTGGCCAAAAATGAAAGGGGGGAAAAACAGTGTGAGAAAACCGTCCACAAAAGCAATCTTTGATAAATCTCCCCAAGTATGTTTACGATGTAGGTGCCAAGAATTTCCTAAAAGTATTAGTGGCTGTGGGAGCAGAGATGTAGATTTGTAGTTTAATGTTTTTCTTCTATAAAGATTATTACCTAGAAGTATGTAATTGTCACTGGCACTTCATAGTAGCTGTGGATTGTAATTTTTGTCACTAGCTGAAGTTAGGCATGCAAGAGAAATCGGTATATTGTATGCTCAAGCATATTGGTCACATTCCAGGAAACTGTTTCTGAATACAGATGTCAACCATTTTCCTAGCTAGATTTCCCTTGAGCAGAAGAAAAAGATCTCCTTTGTTAAATAGGGGCCAGTCTTGGGATACAAGGTTTGTCTGCTTATTTTTAAGTCTTGTTTTAATTGCAAAACATTTGTGCAATCTGTTCAGTATGCAGCAGATAAAGTGGCTAAACTCCTTAATGTGGGGTTTTACTTGGATATGCTTCAAGCTTTTATCCTGGTAAGCGGCGGACCATTTTCTGTATGGTTGGTGTTTTGAAAAGTTATAGACTTAATATCACAAATTAGAACTGTTCACTGTATTGACTTTTTTAGAAGCATTGTCCACACAGTTATAAATCTATTTTGCTCCTTGCCTGTGTCTTTCATGCAGATTTTAATCTTAAAATGCTCGAAATGCATTAGTGTAATGTGATATTTAATTCTTTGGGGGTTTTTTTGTATTAAAGGAAAACTGTCACCTGTTTCCTCCCGCACTAACTGCAGGTACTGATGGATAGTGCGGGAGACGCGGATTCCTACAATCCCAACCTTGGCCGGATCCGCCAGGCCGTTCGCCCGCAATCTTAGTTTTAATATTCCTCAAAATCTGGCTGTAACTGGCATGGGCGGGACTTCAGTACCTTAACTTGCACTGACGTCAAAATGGGCCTTGTCCTTAAGGGGTTAATAGGGATAGGCTTCATAGGAGAAAAAAACATACACCATTGAAATGCATGTTGACTAATGCCAGAAGTCTGTCCAATAAAACTGACGAACTGGAGTTGATAATGTCTGAGGAGAATTATGACAGTGGGTACAACAGAGACTTGGTTGGAAGATAGCTGTGACTGGGCGGTCAACATACAGGGTTATAGGGGGAGATTTATCTTCGTTGCTTTGGTAAGCAAGTTCTGTAGGCTTTTTTTTTTTTGGCTTTAGTTTTGCTTATGTATGGCACATTTATCATACTATCACGGGGGGGTTGATAAATTTGGCATACATAAGCAAAAACAAATAAATCACTTTTGAATACCTTTTTTTTTTTTTTTTAGCACACATGAGCAAAAACCAATAAATGACTTCAGATCACCAATCTACAGCTTAAAAAAAAAAAAAAAGTGATATAATATATATTTACTTTTTAACATTATATATATTTTTTTGTATATATTTACTCATATCCGATCCGTGTATCCTGTGAATTACTTTAGATTCGGAGGAGTATTGTGACCATTTTTTTTTTTTTTTTGTTTAATGTTAATAAAATGGTTAACGAGGACTTGTGGGGTAGTGACTTTCTTTTTTTTTTATAGTTTTTTTTTTTTTTTTTTTAAACGTGGTGTTTTTCTTTAAAATTTACTTACAGGCTTAGTAGTGGAAGCCATCTTATAAATGGAATCCAGGAAGCCAGGCTTAGTGTTGGCCACAAAAACAGCTGGCGCTAACCCCCAGTTATTACCCTGGTACCCACTGCCACAGGGGTGCCGGATCAATTAAATTTTTTTTAAAAAGCATAGGGTCCCCCCTATTTTTATTTTCAGCCAAATGCCAACCAACCAAACGGCAACAGCCTGCCGTTACCAGGGTGGGCAAGGACCATTGTTACTGGCCCTCCCCAGCCTAAATAACGCCAGCATGTTACCGCCTAGGCCCAGGAGCACCATTTTTGATGCTCCAGGCCTGTTGGCTCTTCCTGACACCCCTGTGGCTGTGGGTACTGGGGTAATAACTGGGGGTAACGCTAAGCCTCGGCTTAGTAATGGATTCTGTCTATAAGACAGCTTCCACTACTAAGCCTGTCAAGTAAATAAAAAATAAACACACCTTTAAAAAAACAAAAACACTCCCCCACAAGCCCTCATTAACCATTTTATTAACATTAAACAGAAAGAAAAAACTGCTGATCATCGACGCAAGCCATCGAATCCACAGGATACACGGATCTGAAATGAGAAAAAAAAAAAGGAAAATAGGTTAACACCTTTGTCACCCTCCCACGCATCTCCCGTGCCCCACGACTACAACTCCCAGCATGCCCTTACAGTAAGGACATACTGGGAGTTGTAGTCATGTGGTGCGGGAGATGTGCAGGCGAGTGACAAGTTTGTCACCTCCCCCCTGCTGCATCACTACAACTCCCAGCATGCCCTGGAGTTGCTGGGAGTTGTAAAGTGTGGCAGGGGGCAGGTGACAAGCTTGTCACCCGCCCCACAACTACAACTCCCAGCATGCCCTTACAGTAAGGGGGAATGCCTGGAGTTGTAGTTGTGCTGCAGAGGGCAGGTGACAGTCTTGTCATCCGCCCCCACCGCACAACTACAACTCCCAGCATGTCCTTACTGTAAGGACACACTGGGAGTTGTAGTCGTGCATGCCAGGGAAGCGGGCGGTAATGTGCTCCGCTCCCTGGCCGGCGGTGATCAGAAAATCACTGTTAATCACCGGTGGGAAATTTGAAATGACAGTAAACTCTGCGGCGCCATAGCAAAGGGATCCCGGGCTGACAACACTGCAGCCGCCCGGGACTCCCGCAGCCGGGCAGGGAGATGTGCAGGAGCCGTCCCTGCCATCCATAAGCGTGTACCGCAGCACTGAGGGATGGCTCCTACACATCTCCCAGCCCATCTGCAGGAGTCCCAGGCGGCTGCAGATTGATGCCCCCAGGGCTCCTTTTAACATATAACGGAGCCGCGGAGTTTGTAAGATCAAATCTCCTGCCGGGTCCCGTGATTAGCTGCTCTGTCCCGGCCAATCACGGGACCCAGCTGGGAATGTGAAATTACATTAGGGACTCTAACATACCTCGGCGCCGCATAGTTTTTGAAGTAGCCCGGGCGGGCATCACTCTGTAGCCGCCCGGGCTCCATCTGATTCTATCCCTCACTTTAATGATGGGGGCACTGATTTACATCCCCCCCCCCCCCCCAAACTCCCAGCAATGCCCTCACCGCAAATAAACAGAGTAGCGCCAAATATACGGGAAAATAAGCTCTACAGACAAAAATCTGGGCCATCATCTATTCAGGAAGGATCGGACAAAACGGAAAGGGGGAGGAGTTTGTCTTTATGTAAAGTCCAGTCTGAAGGCCGCACTGCGGGAGGATATGCGGAAGGGAAACAATAATGTGGAGTCATTATGGATAGAAATATATGGAGATAAAAATAACATTCTGATAGGGGTTTGTTATAAGCCACCAAACATAATGGAAGAAGCAGAAGATCAATTAATGAGGCAAATAAACAAGGCAGCAAATCAGAATGAGGTGATAATAATGTGACTTTAAATATCCTGATGTAAACTGGGAGACTGAGACCTGTGAAACTGATACAGGAAACAGGTTTCTGACTATAACTAAAGACAATTATCTGTCCCAAATGGTGCAGGGCCCGACCAGAGGGGGCGCCCTACTAGACTTAATATTAACCAACAGACCTGACAGTAACTAATGTGCAAGTCGATGGACACCTAGGAAATATTGATCATAATGTAATTCATTATAACTTATTTTTCAATAAGGGAAGAACTCAAGGGGCCACCAAAACAATGAACTTTAGGAAGGTGGCTGGCTGTAGAAGCAGAGCCCCATGAGGACGGCATGGAGGAGGGTAGGGGGATCAGCCCCCTTAAAGGACTGGCACAAGTAATTTACTATCTTTGATCTTGTGATCTAAAGCATCAATTGACAGTTTTATTGCAGACAGACTGAGCATTTTCTTAAAAAGAAAAAAAAAGCATGCATATGATTACCTAACTTGTAGTCTGTGTAAGCAGCAGCCTAGATTAACTGTGCTAAGGGGGGGGGGGGGGGGGGGCACGGATAACAGACCTATCAGATATTTGTGATATATTCTACTGATTTACAATGTGTCATTTTTAGGAATACCCCTAGCACAGTAGTTTACAGTGTTTAGCAAGCTGTAGAAAGAGAAAATTTTAATACTTTAGTTTTTATTGGCAAACTGTAGATTAATGGTTCATGCTTTTAAATGTTGTGCTTTTACATGACTAGGAAACTTGCAGCCTGCAAAAGAGAACTGTGTATCTAATATTTTTTATTTATTTATTTATATATATTTTTTATGATGACTTTTCACACATAGTGGTCTATTTCTTAATGCCATGTATTAAAAAGTTGCATAACGCTGGTTCTTACTTCCTTAAGTTTGCTTTTTTTTTTATGTTGTTTGAGGAAGTTACAACCACAACATGACTTTTCTTTATATCTGAGTAACAGGAAGCATATGACTGCTGTTCATATTTTTACTAACTGTGGAGCTTACAAATGAATTCAGTTCAGACATTGTATTGTTCTTTGTGCAATTTTGGTGCAGGTTTACACCTTAAACCCCCCCCCCCCCCTTATGGAGCTGCTGAAGATAGATTAATAGAGTGCTCGGTTGTCTACAGCAGCTCCATTAAGAATAAATTGTGTGCATTCCAAGCTGCCACTCCATTCAGAAGGGTGAGGGTGGAGGGGTTCCAGAGGTTGGATGTTCGGCATTTAGACCGTTCTCCCCTATCTGTAGAATAGTCCTTTAATCAAGTTCATGTGAAGCCTGGATACATTGAAAAAAAAACATTTTTCAAGTTGTGGGTCAAAGATTTCTGGAGGTTGGTCATTGATCCTGGGTCTTATTCGTTTTGCCAAATTTGGAGTCAAGGAGGAATGTTCCCACTTGGCTTCTAAGGGTTTTTGACTTCCTCGGATTCAACACAGTAGGACACCCCTCTATGGCTATGGTATTTTTACTAGTGGCTTCTCTCAGCAATATTATGTTCCCTTCTATGCTGCAAATATCACTCTGCAATAGTTTGCGGAACACAGCAGAGTTAAAGTTGTTGACTTGGGCTTTAAATTCCCCAGATAGTCATCTAATGGGACATCTGTATGATGTGCTTGGGCATCTGTATCTAATGAAAAAACATGTCTGATCCATGGGAAGCCCCACCTGAGAACAAGACGTGGACACAAATCATAGGACAGGGTCTTGCACAAATGGGGAATATACACTCCTGTACACCTTTAGCTACATAATGCATCTTACCATAGACCACAACCAATATTGTTAACAGAAAATAAAAGAAATCCTGAGGTTCACAAAGAGGTTGGCCATGCAGATAGGAGACTAATAAACCACCAGTTCTATATATGCTGTCCTAAGAGGGGAAATTTAACAAAACCTGTGCAGAAGAGTAGTGGAACAGTTGCCCATAGCAATCAGTCAGCTTTTTTAACCTTTTGGGGACGCAGGGCATATACATACGCCCTGCATCCCCAATCCTTAAGGACTTAGGGCGTACCTGTACGCCCTGAGAGTTTCCGGTCATCGCCACTCACCCCGGGCGGGGACTGGACCGGGATGCCTGCTGAAATCATTCAGCAGGCATCCCGTGCAAATGCCTAGGGGGTCCTGAGACTCCCCCATGTCGGCAATTGGCGCAAATCGCCGATCAATTCAGATCGGCGATTTGCGCAATTCCGGGCTGATCGGGTCTCTGATGACCCGATCGCCCAGAAAATAGTGATGATCGGAGCCGTCAGTGACAGCCCTGATTATCCTAAGGGATAGGAGCGAGGTGGCAGGGTGCGATCTCCTCCTATCCCCTGCGATTTGCCGATCGGCGGACTGATCGGCGAATCGCAGGGCAGGGGCGGGGGGAACGTTCATTTCCCCCCGCTCTGCCCTCCCCTGGATGTCGGGGCAGAGCGGGGGAAGATGGCGGTGAGGTGCGGGGGCCATTGATGTGGCGGGGACCGGCGGCAGTCACGCGGGGACCAGGACAAGTGGTGCGGTGTCAGATGCTGCAGTGAAGATCGCCTTGATCCTCACTGTAGCTTCTAGGAGTTTCAAATCTACAACTCCCAGCATGCCCAGACAGTCTTTGGCTGTCTGGGCATGCTTGGAGTTGTAGTTTTGCAAAATCTGGAGGGCCAGAGTTTGGTGACCACTGTGCAGTGGTCTCCAAACTGTGTCCTTACAGATGTTGCAAAACTAAAACTCTCAGCATGCCCAGATGCCCAGACAGTCCAGGCATGCTGGGAGTTGTAGTTCCTTAACATCTGTCCCTTCAGATGTTGCAGAACTACAACTCCCAGCATGCCCGGACAGTCTCAGCATGCTGGGAGTTGTAGTTTTGCAACATCTGGAAGAGCACAGTGGTCTCCAAGCTATAGACCTCCAGATGTTGCAGAACTACAACTCCCAGCATGCTGAGACTGTCCAGGCATGCTGGGAGTTGTAGTTCTGCAACATCTGAAGGGACAGATGTTACAGAACTAGAACTCCCAGCATGCCTGGGCAGTCTGGGCATGCTGAGAGTTGTAGTTTTGCAACATCTGGAGCGCTACTATTTGGGCACCACTGTATAGTGGTCTCAAAACTGTGCTCTTCCAGATGTTGCAAAACTGCAACTCCCAGAATGCCCGTCGGCAACTACACCCCTCACGGAATGTAATACACCCCTCACGGAATGTAATAAGGGGTACAGTGAGCATTTACACCCCACAGGTGTAGTTTCCAAAATGGGGTCACATGTGTGGGGCTTCTGCTGTTCTGGCATCATGGAAGGTTTGTAAATGTACATGACCCCCAACTTCAATTCCAGCAAAATTCTATCTCCAAGAGTCCCATGGCGCTCCTCCTGTTTTGAGACCTGTAGTGCGCCAGCAGAGCATTTAACATCCACATATGGGGTATTTTCTTAACCGGGAGAAATTGAGCTTCAAATTGTGGGGTCCATTTTCTCCTATTACACCATGTGAAAATGAAAAATTAGGAGTAACATCATCATTTTAGTGTTAAAAATCAAATTTTCCATTTTCACGTCCAACTTCAATGCAAAGTTGTCAAACACCTGTGGGGTGTTAAGGTTTACTATACCCCTTGTTACGTTTCTTGAGGGGTGTAGTTTCCAAAATAGTATGCCATGTGGTTTTTTTTTTTTTGCTGATCTGGCACCATGGGATTTCCTAAATGCAACATGGCCCCCAAAAACCATGACAGCAAAATTCGTTTTCAAAAATCCTACAGTTGCTCTTTCCCTCTTGAGCCATATTGTGAGCCCACAGAGCACTTTATATCAACATATGAGGTATTTACGTACTCGAGAAAAATTGGGCTAAAAATTTTGCAGGGCTTTTTCTCCTTCCTTTTACCACTTTTAAAAATGAAAAAAATTGGGCTACAAGATTTTTCTCCTCCGCTTTGCTGCAATTCTTGTGAAACACGTAAAGGGTTAACACACTTAGAATGTCATTTTGAAAACTTTGAGGGATGTAGTTTCTATAATGGGGTAATTTATGGGATATTTCTCACAGAAAGGCCTCTCATATCCAGTTCAAACTTAACTGGTCCCTGAAAAATTCAGATTTAGAAATTTTCATGAAAATTGCTGCTATACTTTGAAGCCCTCTAAGGTCTTCAAAAAGTAAACATAGGTCAATTTTATGATGCCAACATAAAGTAGACATATTGTATTTGTGAATCAATAAAAAATTTATTTGGAATATCCATTTTCCTTACAAGCAGAGAGTTTCAAAGTTAGAAAAATGCAAAATTTTCATGAAATTTTGTGATTTTTCACCAAGAAAGGATGCAAGCAACGACAAAAATTTACCGCTATGTTAAAGTAGAATATGTCACGAAAATACAGTCTCGGAATCAGAATAATCGGTAAAAGCATCCCAGAGTTATTAATGCATAAAGTGACAGTGGTCAGAATTGCAAAAAAGGGCTCAGTCCTTAAGGTGAAAAAGGGCTTAAGGGGTTAGAGTGCCTTTCATCAAAAAACTTTATATATTTTATAGATTAAAGTATGCTGAATAACTTTCCAAATTCATGTGTTAAAAAAATATCCATCTTTCTTTGTGTTTTTGTACGTTGAACAAATGACCACTAGGAGACTCCCTACATGTCTCAGACACATGTTTCTTAGATTTCGGACTCATGAAGGCCTGCATGAGTCCGAAATCTCATATTGCAGCCGGGACACTGACGAGCTCAGTGCAGCTCCCTGTCTGTCAATCAGACAGGCAGGAGCAAGCACTGTGCCTGTAGACAGGTTCCTCTTCTCTGTATGGCACATGCAGTGCTAAACAGAGAGAAGGAGACTCAGCAGCTGCCGTGTGCTGAGCCTCTGCACACTTCCTAAAGGGATCACAGCATAGAGGAAGAAGGGCAGAAGTGAGCCCAAACAGGTTTCAGCTGATGTCATGCCTGCCGGGCCACTCCCCCCTTCCTCTCTCACAAGAAAAAAAGACAGGATTAGTGTCAAGAAGGGTTAGGGACAGATGAGTTCAGAAAAAGGCAAATTGGTTGCTATAGGCAACTGGTGCTCCATCACTGAAGACACACCCTATGAACTCCTAAGCATCAAAAGAGTAGAGATTCAATAAAAAATAAAAAAAAGTTATACTGAATCTTTTAATCTGCTCAGATCCTTCTGCTTTGTAACATGCTATTAATTGGACTGTGCTCAGTAAAATCTGAAACAGTGAGCTCTTTTTATAGACCTTGTATTTACATAGCTTTTGGTGATCATTTAGGTAGTGGACTAAAGTTCATCTTTTCATCAAGCATTGTAATTCTCTGCATCATTTACTTAGGGAATCAAAGCCATTACAGTGCTTATTAATCCTGTTTACTGTTGACTGAGCTACACCTGCTTCTACATTAAACAGATAAGAGCCAAGAAAGGACTTTGTCACTCGCATGCAGGAAATGTTCAACTTTCCTTTGGGGAAGAGGAGAGCATTAAATGGGAATGATTACTGCCCATGGTTATTACACAGCAGCAGTACATGCTTAGCATTTACTCCTGCACTCCTCATAAACACCATGAAAGGGGTATTTCCAGTGTTTAAAAAAAAAAAATGTAAAGGCTGCTGGGGAATACAAGAAAAAGTCATACTTGCCCAGACATATAAATATAATATGACCCTTAAACATCCCTATTTTTGCATAGTGAAAATAACTTTTCAAGTTGGCATAATAGTTATTTTCCTACGTCATGTAGATTATATCGCTGGTGACATACAGATTATAAAAAACACCAGAGGTGATAGTTTATTTGGTTTAAAGGGGGTACTCCACCCCTAGACATCTTATCGCCCCCTCTCCCCCAATGCAAGTCTATGGGAGGGGACGTGACGGCAATCACACCCCACCCCATAGACTTGCATTGGGGGTATGTGGCCATAACGTCACAAGCCTCCAGCGCTGCTGCCAGCATTCTAAACAAACTGCAGGGAGATTGCGGGGGTCCCGGCCGGGGGACCCCCACGATCAGACATCTTATCCCCTATCCTTTTGGATAGGGGATAAGATGTCTAGGGGCGGGAGTACACCTTTGAGGGTGTACGAAATAGTTGTTGGTGCGTGTCTGGTGGGGTTGTCTGATGTAGGTTGCTAAGTTGATAGGTTTGTTGTGGTCTACTGTAGGGATCGACCGATTATCGGTATGGCCGATATTATTGGCCGATAATCACGATTTTGGGCATTATCTGTATCAGCAATTACCTTGCCGATAATGCCCCGCCCCCATCGCACCGCGAACGTCCCCCCAACCCACCGCACCGCGACCACTGCCCCCCCCCCGACCCACCGCGAAAGCCCCCACCGTCACCCCCCAGACCCACCGCACCACGTCGCACCCCCCCCACCGTGATGCTGGGCGGTATACCGGTATGGATTTTTACTCATACCGCTATACCGGTCGGGCCCCTCCCCCACCCTCCGAGTCAATAAAAAAAAATTAAACTTACCCGTAATGGGGGTGGTCCGGGCCATCCATCGTTCCTATAGTGTCCGGGGGCATTCCAGGTGAAGGGTGAACCGGTCCGGGCTGTCCTTCTCCGGCGGTCATCTTCTCCACTCCGGGCAGGCTCCGGCCTAGTACGCTGCATAGACGCCGCTGCGCAGTGACGTCCGTGCGCAGCGACGCAACTGACGTCACGGCGTAGGAGAGTCTATGCAGCGTACTAGGCCGGAGTCTGCCCGGAGTGGAGAAGATGACCGCCGGAGAAGGACAGCCCGGACCGGTTCACCCGGAACGCCCCCGGACACTATAGGAACGATGGATGGCCTGGACCACCCTGACAGGTAGGGGGAGAGAAGCGGGTGGTGGCGGCGGCCTATGGCACCGCAAAAGCCACTGCAGTGCATTGATTTAAAGCGCCCGCTTTAAATCAATGATCTGCAGCAGTGTCGCGGGGGGGTTAAATAGCCGATAACTTATACCGGAATATCTGTATAAGTTATCGGCTATCGGCCCTAACCTCCACCGATTATCGGTATCGGCCCTAAAAAAACGATATCGGTCGATCCCTAGTCTACTGTTTACAATGTCCAAACATCTGACCTAAAAAAAAAAAAAAAGAGTTAAATCCTTTCTGACCCATGAAGTAAATGTGTGCCATGGGTTGGATGAGGGAAATATGGTGCCGGCCAGTGCGACAGAACCAATAGATACCTACTGCTAAGTAAAAAAAAAAAATGTTAAAAATATTGAAAAAAATCAGTGATCGGAACGGGATGACTGCTGATATCTATGATGACCCGATCGCCCGGAAAATAAGTGATCGGTACTGTCAGACAGCCCAATCACCATGAAGGATAGGAGCGAGGTTGGAGGGATGCCACCTTCTCCTATCCCCTGCCATTGGTTGGTCAGAACACACCAAGCTGCGTGTGGCTGTGACGGTTGCGGCACAGAGACGGCAGGCAGCAGTGAAGATCGTTGGTGAGTGATCTTAACTGCGGCCTTGTCGGCCTTGTGAAAGGTAACAAAACTACTACACCCAGCATGCCCAGAAAGCCTTTGGCTGTCTCGGCATGTTAGGAGTTGTAGTTTTGCAACATCTGGAGGTCCACAGTTTGGAGACCACTGTGCAGTGGTCTCCAAACTGTGGTACTCCAGATGTTGCAAAACTACTACTCTCAGCATGCCCAGACAGCCAACAGCATGCTGGGAGTTGTAGTTCTGCAACATCTGGCCCTTAAGAATGATGCAGAACTGCAACTCCCAGCATGCCTGGACAGTCTGGGCATGCCGGTAGATGTAGTTTTGCAACACCAGGAGGTGCAGTGGTTTCCAAACTGTGTCCCTCCAGATGTTACAAAACTACAATTCCCAGCATGCCTAGACAGTCAGGCATGCTGGTCGTTGTAGTTCTGCAACCTCTACAACTCTTAACATGCCTGGACAGTCTGGGCTTGCTGGGAGTTGTAGTATTGCAACTTCTGGGGGAACCCAGTTTGGAGACCACTACACTTGGTTCCAAACTGTGCCCTTTCCAGCTGTTGCATAACTACAACTCCCAGCTTTCCCTTTGGCTGTCAGTGCATGCTGGGAGTTGTAGTTTTACGACATTTGGAGGGCCACAGTTTGGAGACAACTGTGCAGTGGTCTCCAAACTGTGGCCCTCCAGATGTTGTTGAACTACAACTCCGCATGCCTAGACAGTCAGTCTTGCTGGGAGTTGTAGTTCTGAAACATCTGGCCCTTCAGATGTTGCCAAACTACAATTCCCAGCATGCCTGGATAGTCTAGGCATGCTGGGCATTGTAGTATTGCAACAGATGGAGACACACTGGTGTGGAAACACTGATGTAGTCTGTAATCTAAGCTGTGGCAAAACTACAGCCAGCTGTAGAAAAACTACAACTCCCAGCATCAACTGTCTCAGTGCATGCTGGGAGTTGTAGTTCTGAAATCCCCCCCACAGGGCCACATATGGGGTTTTTCCCCATCCGGGAGAAATTGCATTACAAATTTTGGGGGGCTTTTTCTCCTTTTACCGCGTATGAAAAGGAAAAGTGCGGGTCTACATCAGCATGTTATTGTAAAAAATGTTTTATTAAAGTAAAAAAAAAAAAGGACCCCCAAAACTTTTTACGCAATTTCTCCTGAGTATGGAAATACCCCACATGTGGATGTAAAGTGCTCTGCAGGCCCACAACATGGCTCAGGAGTGAGAACGCACCATGTATATTTGAGGCCTAAATTGATGATTTGCGCAGTTACAGCAGTTCTGAAATAAACTCAAAAAAAAAACACCCACATGTGACCCCATTTTGGAATCTACACGCCTAAAGGAACAAGGGGTATAGTAAGCCTTAACACCCCACAGGTGTTTGACGAATTTTTGTTAAAGTTGGACATGAAAATGAAAAATTAGATTTTGTTTTCACTAAAATGCTGGTATTACCCAAAATTTTCCTTTTTCACAACTGGTAATTGGGAAAAAGCCCCCCAAAATTTGTAACACAATTTCTTCTGAGTAAGGAAATGCCTCATATGTGGATGTTAAGTGCTGTGCGGGCTCACTACAGGGCTTCAGAAGGGAAGGAGCTAAATTTGTTTTTTGGAGTGAGAATTTGGGTGGAATTGAAGGCAATGTGTGTTTGCAAAGCCCCCATGGTGCATTTTAGAAACGACACACCTCATGGAGTGTAACCAGGGGTGCAGTGAGCATTTACACCCCACAGGTGTCTGACAGATTTTTTTGAACCGTGGTCCATGAAAATGAAACATTAAATTTTTCATTTGCTCAGCCCACTGTCCAAAGATCTGTCAAACGACAGTGGGGTGTAACTGCTCACTGCACCTCTTGTTACATTCCGGGAGGGGTGTAGTTTCCGAAATAGGGTCACATGTGGGGGGTCCACTGTTCTGGTAGCACGGGGGCTTTCTGAACGCACATGGCCCCTGACTTCTATTCCAACCAAATTCTCTCTCCAAAAGCCCAATGGCGCTCCTTCTCTTCTGAGCCCTGTAGTGCGCCCGCGGAGCACGTAACAGCGAAAATTTGTCAATCACATGTGGGGTGTTAAGGCTCACTATACCCCTTGTTACGTTCCTTGAAGGGTTTAGTTTCCCAAATAGTATGCCATGGTTTTTTTTTTTTTTTTTTTTTTTTTGCTGTTCTGGCACCAAGTGGGCCTCCTAAATGCAACATGCCACCCAAAAACATTTCAGTAAAATTTGCTTTCCAAAAGCCCAATGTTGCTCCTTCCCTTCTGAGCCCTATTGTGCTTCACATCAACTTATGAGATATTTCGTTACTCGAGACAAATTAGGTTACACATTTTGGTGGCTTTTTCTCCTTTTATCCCTTGTAGAAAAAATTTTTTTTTTTTAAATGGATCTACAAGAACATTGCTGCTATTCCTGTGAAACACCTAAAGGGTTAACAAACTTTCTGTATGTCATTTTAAATACTTTGAGGGGTGCAGTTTTCATAATGGGGTCCATTATGGGGTATTTCGAACATAAAGACCCTCAAATTCACTTCAAAACTGAACTGCCCCTTAAAAAATTCTGATTTTGAAATTTTTGTGAAAAGTTGGAAAATTGCTGCTGAACTTTGAAGCCCTCTGATGTCTGCAAAAAGTAAAAAATATGTCAACTTAATGATGCAAACACAAACTAGACATTATTTTATATGTGAAGCAATATATAATTTATTAGAAATGTCAATTTTCCTCACAAGCAGAGAGCTTCAAAGTTAGAAAAATTGAAAATTTTCACATTTTTCATGAAATTTTGGAATTTATTACCAAGAAATGATGCAAGTAACGATGAAAATTTACCACGAACATAAAGTAGAATATGTCACGAAAAAACATTCTCTGAATCAAATTCATAAGTTAAAGCATCCCAGAGTTATTAAGGACCCGGGGTTTTTCCGTTTTTGCATTTTCGTTTTTTTCTTCCTTGCCTTAAAAAAATCATGACTTTCAATTTTGCACCTAAAAATCCATATGATGGCTTATTTTTTGTGCCACCAATTCTACTTTGTAATGACGTCAGTCATTTTACCCAAAAATCTACAGCGAAACGGAAGAAAAAACATTGTGAGACAAAATTGGAAAAAAAACGCCGTTTTGTAACACTTGGGGGCTTCCGTTTCTATGTAGTACATTTTTCTGTAAAAATGGCACCTTGTCTTTATTCTGTAGGTCCATACGATTAAAATGATACCCTACTTATATAGGTTTGATTTTGTCGTACTTCTGGAAAAAATCATAACTAGATGCAGGAAAATTAATACGTTTAAAATTGTCATCTTCTGACCCATATAACTTTTTTATTTTTCCGCTTATGGGGCGGTATGAGGGCTCATTTTTGCGCCGTGATCTGAAGTTTTTAGCGCTTCCATTTTTGCTTTGATAGGACTTATTGATCGCTTTTTATTCATTTTTTCATTATATAAAAAGTGACCAAAAATGCACTATTTTGGACTTTGGAATTTTTTTGCGCGTACGCCATCGACCGAGCGGTTTAACTATATATTTTTATAATTCGGACATTTCCGCACGCGGCAATACCATATATGTTTATTTTTATTTACACTGTCCCATAGGGACCTATAACACTGCGCACACTGATATTTTACATTGATCACTGGTTTCTCATAAGAAACCAGTGATCGATGATTCTGCCGCTTGACTGCTCATGCCTGGATCTCAGGTACTGAGCAGTCATTCGGTGATCGGACAGCGAGGAGGCAGGTAGGGATCCTCCGGCTGTCTTGTAAGCTGTTCGGGATTTCACCACGGCTATCCCGAACAGCTCCCCGAGTTAACCAGCATGCTTTCACTTTCACTTTAGACGCGGCGTTCAACTTTGAACGCCGTGTCTAAAGGGTTAATAGCGCGCGGCACCGAGATCAATGCCGCGCGCTATTAGCCACGGGTCCCGGCCGTTGTTAGAGGCCTGGCCCGGCCCGCTATGACGCGTATATCATGGGTCCTTAACAGGTGAAAATGACAGTGGTCAGATTTGCAAAAAAAAGGCTTGGTCCTTAAAGGGGTACTCCGCCCCTAGACATCTTATCCCCTATTAAAAGGATAGGGGATAAGATGCCAGATCGCGGGGGTCCCGCCGCTGGGGACCCCCGGGATCTCGGCTGCAGCACCCACCTGTTACGGCTTCCGGCAGCGCTGGAGGCTCTCATCCTAACGCCTCACGACCACGGTGACTATCTCACGTCATCGTGGTCGAGAGCCAAAGCCTCCAGTGTTTCCGGAAGCCGCAACAGGTGGGTGCTACAGCTGAGATCCCGGGGGTCCCCAGCGGCGGGACCCCCACGATCTGGCATCTTATCCCCTATCCCTTTTCATAGGGGATAAGATGTCTAGGGGTGGAGTACCCCTTTAAGGTTAAAATGGGCTTTGTCCCCAAGGGGTTAAATGTCAGTTATCCCTGGTGTCTAGTGATCCCATTAACAATGCCCTAAACATACTGTTTAGAAAGCTGGGTGCTGCACAGGGATAAGGGCTCGTTCACACGGCAATATGCCTCAGTTAATAAATGCCCGTTCTGCAATCCGTTTGATAATTTTTAAACAGGTTCCAAAAGGCTGTAAAATAATCCCATGGATGTCAATGGTATTTTCTTACAATCTTTTATCACCCGTCTGCACACGTTTGCTTCCTGCTGTTTTTTTTTATTTTTTTTAAAAATTTTTTATTTTTTTTTCTTTATGGGAGAAAAGACGTTGAATGCAGTATTTTTTCTCCTGTCAAAAATAACAGGATAGAAATGGATATTCTAAATTTAGTATTGAAGTCTATGGCAAACGGATGAACCTTTAATGTCATCCGTTTGCCCCCAGTTTATAATATCCGTTTCTGAACGGTTATTACTTCTGAGCATGCTCAGAAGAGGTGACATCAGCAGACTCCTGCAGTGCTACGGGACTACTACTCCCATCAGTGAACATACTTGTTTCCATGATGGAAGTAGTACTTCCCCCAGATGCGGGAGTCTGCCGGTGTCTGGGGAGGCTACATAGGTGTGTGTACTACTACCCCATCATGGAACAGAGTCTGCTCCATATTAGGGGTAGTAGTACAGGGGATAAGGGATTGATCGCATCGGGTCTCAATTCTGAGACCCAATGCGATCACGCTCCCCTGCGATGTATATACTACTGTGCAAACTTTCATTTTTAAAATCACCGCCAGGAGCCCTGATTGGCCGACACCGAGGAGGGGTTTTTAAGCTATTACTTTGTCCCCCAAATTTATGTCCCCATGCATGTTTATAATAATTAATTGGCCCAAGCGTGTTTATAATAATTCATTGGCCCCAGTGTGTTTAAAATAATTCATTGGCCCCAGTGTGCTTATTCCCCCTCCCAGTGCCTGCTCCTCATCTTCTTGGAGCAGGGCAGCATCGTTCCGTGTCTGGAACTGACGGCGGTGAATGAATGAAGCTGACATGTCCCGCATGTAGGCTTCATTTATTCATTCGCCGCCGCCATGTTCCCACTGCTGCCCTGCTCCTAGCGCAGGAGATGAGCACCAGAGAACAGACCGGTTCCCGACATGTCCCGCTGCTGACCTGCTCCAAGAAGATGAGGAGCAGGAGGGGGAATAAGCACACTGGGGCCAATTAATTATTATAAACACACTGGGGCCAATGAATTATTATAAACATGCATGTGGGCATAAATCAGCAAACGGCTGATACTAACAGATGAAAAACTGATGCAAACGGATGCCACTAAATGGCATCCCTTTGCATCAGTTTGCATCAGTTATTAGAATGGCCCGTTAAGGAGGCAATAAGTGAGAAAATATGAACGGGGGACAACGGCCGTGTGAATGTAGCCTAAGGTTTCCAAGGGTGGTGTACCCCTTTAAAACGTGTTTTACCCCTTAGTGACCAAGTCACTTTATTGCCTAAACAATTTTCTTAACGGTTTAAGTTGTCTCATTTAGGTAGATTTGTAACTTGTTTCCCTCGACAAAGCAATATATGAGGGCTTGTGTTTTGCTAGACAAGTATGGTTTAAATGGCATAACTATGGGGTTCATATAACGTATAATCAACTGCTGTTCAACTTTTTTGTATGGGGGAGGAAAAGGGAATTGTGTGTTTTTTATTTTTTTATTTTTATTTTTTTGTCTTTTACACTTTAAAAAGAACATGATTTTATTTATCAGTACGCTTTTTATTGATTTTTATTAAAGGGGCATTCCAGGAAAAAACTTTTTTTTTTTTTTTTTTTTTTTTTTTTTTTCTATATCAACTGGCTCCAGAAAGTTAAACAGATTTGTAAATGACTTCTATTAAAAAATCTTAATCCTTTCAATAATTATCAGCTGCTGAAGTTGAGTTGTTGTTTTCTATCTGGCAACAGTGCTCTCTGCTGGCATCTCTGCTTGTCTCGGGAACTGCACAGAGTAGAAGAGGTTTGCTATGGGGATTTGCTTCTAAACTGGGCGGTTCCCGAGACATGTCATCAGAGAGCACTTAGACAGAAAAGAACAACTCAACTTCAGCAGCTCATAAGTACTGAAAGGATTAAGATTTTTTTAATAGAAGTAATTTACAAATCTGTTTAACTTTCTGGAGCCAGTTGATATATATAAAAAAAAGTTTCATGGATAACCCCTTTAAGTTTTACTTCTTTGGGACACTAAAAAACACTGCTTATTTTATTCTATTCTGATGCCATATTTGGAGTCGAGAATTATTTTTTAGCTAGAGTATGAGTTTTTTTTTCATTCCTCTGGATCAACTCAGTAGGGACTCATTACGGTTGTGTGTTGAACTTGATGGACTCTGGTCTTTTTTTGACCTTATGAACTATGTTACTTATTCAAGTGGGAACTTTTTTTTTATTACTGAGTTTTTATTGGTAACCTTTCCGGTTACATGACATTTTTTCTTTTTTACTTTACTTTTTAGTTCACTTAACACCGCCCATTTTGGCCTTAAATGGGCAATGTCAGATACAAGAACTTTTGATATGCTAAACCAATAGTATTTCATACTGAAAAAGCCAGTCAAACTGCCATGCCCCCCCCCCCCCCCCCGGCCTGCTTGGACTCATACTAGTCCTGCTGTGTCCATGCTTCATCACCTATGTCATGGACACACTTCCTTGATTGACAGCTGTGAGTGCGGGGCTCACAGCTGGAGGAAAAATCCTCCCACTGTCAGCTTGTGTCCCGCTGCTGTCAGTGAGGACAAGCTGGGAGTTGTAGTTTTGCTAATGCTAGGGGAGATATGACCAGACAGTCATACTGAGGGAGGGGGCGGAGACCTGCACAGTCAGGCCACGCCCCCTCCCTTTGAGAGGAACAGGTAATTATAAAACCGGGGATGGGGAGGCAATGGGTCCGGGGCGGTGCAGGGGGAGGGGCATTATCGGCAAGGTAATTGCCGATACCGATAATGCCCAAAATCGTGATTATCGGCCAAACCGATAATCGGTCGATCCCTAATTGTGACCTATAACTCTTTACTTTTCTGTATTTAAGGCTATAAGAGGGCTCATTTTTTTTTCTCAGTGATCATTAGTTTTTATTGGTACACTTTTTGCATACATGTGACTTTATCATTACTTTTTTTTTTTTTTTCCTTTTGTGACCCAATATAAAAATTTTGGACTTTTTTTTTTATTGGGAAAGGGGCTTATTGACTTTTTTATTTTCTTCAAATATATACTTTAGTCTTAATCTTTTGATTTGCTGTAAATGTATGGCTCTGTGCGTGAAGTTACTCACTGCAGTGCCGTAAAGGGGTTTTCCATCAATAGCAAAACAGAGCTAATTACTTCAGGAAACAGCACCACACCTGCCTGCAGGTTGTGTATTGTATTACAACTTGGCTCCATTCACTTCACTAGAACTGAACAGCAAATCCACACTGAACCTGCATACAATTTTGGTGCAGTCACCTGTATTTTTCTCATACTGGATAATACTGGAAATTGTTTTATAGATCGGATTATTATGGATATTGCGATAGTGTATGTGTAGGATTTTTTTGTGGGGAAATGTTTAGTTTTTTTTTTTACTTTTTAGCTAGTCACACTGGTGGACACTTCTTAAGTGAGCAAATGGTGTTTTCATTTTGTTAAAGGGGTACTCCACTGGAAAACATATATGTGTATATATATATATATATATGTATATGTGTATATATATATATATATATATATGTGTATATATATATATGTGTGTATATATATATGTGTGTATATATATATATGTGTGTATATATATATATGTGTATATGTATATGTATATATATATGTATATATATATATATATATATATATATATATATATATAAATATTTTTTTTTTATCAACTCGTGCCACAAAGTAAATTACTTCTATTAAAAAATCTTATTCCTTCCAGTAATTATCAGCTGCTGTATGATCCACAGGAAGTTATTTTCTTTTTTAATTTCCTTTCTGCCTGACCACTGTGCTCTCTGCTGACACCTCTGTCCATTTTAGGAACTCTCCAGAGTTCGAGCAAATCCCCATAGAAAACCTACCCTGCTCTGGACAGTTCCTAAAATGGACAGAGGTGTCAGCAGAGAGCACTGTGTTCCTAAAAGAAAAGAATATCCTGTGGATCTTAACAGCAGCTGATAAGTACTGGAAGGATTAAGATTTTTTATAGAAGTAATTTACAAATCTGTTTAACTTTCTGGCACCAGTTGATTAAAAGAAAAAGTTTTCCAGTGAGGACCCCTTTAAGGCAGTTCCTGGCTCTAGTTGGGTTGTCATATGTACCTAGGCTAATATGGGCCTAAAAATAAATGTCCTGTGATATGATATATGATCTGTTGGCAGCTACACGCTTAATAATGACTTAGCTGTAGAACTTCATGCTATGTTTGGAGATGGAGGTGATGTACTGTAACTGAAAGCTGAATTTGGCTTTATAATTTTAATCATGTATTGCTTGTTTCCCAACGAACACACATTCTGTGAGACTGAAAATGTTTTAGAACTCTTGATGTCTATTTTACTTATATTAAATGAGCTGTCATGTGGTCTATGAAGTGAATATATGTAAGCTATTGTTTTATTCTTAAGACCTTGATATGTTTACATAGCTACAGTACTGCAGAGCACTTGTTATCCTGTAGTATTTGAAGTTGTATGTACTGTATGTGGTAATGTTTATGTACAGTATCTTGCACTAAAGTTTGCCTTTAAATTATGTAGAATTGTAGATGCATACTCCTACTGTTTTAAAGATTTTATAATTACCTCTGGTGCAGTTTCTAGTACTGTTCCATTCCATAGAAGAAATATATTCAGCATTGTTCTGTTCATAAATGGTAATAGGGAAAGCAGTTGTAGCCTAATCTTACGTCTTCACATTCCTTGCAGGAAAAAAAAATAGTTTGCCAGAGCTTAATTAGGGATTTTCATCACTTCCTCAAGACAGCTATTACAGCAGGAAACTTTCTAGAAGTGAACTACATTATTCCCAGTGTTTCCGTGTGCTGGAGACCAAATAGAAGCAACCTTTAAAGAGTCTACTTTAAGTACTGCATCTTCTGAATTATTAAAAATTAGGACTTTTATTTAATTGTATCATGTTTGATCAAAGGGCCATGTTTGATTCTATTATTCTTGTCATTTGATTTTAGCTTTATGACAAAATCAATACAAAGTCTTCACCACAAATCAGGAATCCTCCGAGTGATGCTGTACAGAGAGCCAAAGAGGTAATTTGTTTTCTGCTTTTTTTTTCTCTTTACTATTCATGCTCTTGATCTCATTTCAGTGATTCAATCAAATCTTGATTCAGGTCTATTTAGAATGTATTGTTAATGCTTAGAACGGACCAGCTGCAGGAAGATGTAATTATGAAGGCAATAAGCACTCTCTGACACTTAGTCACTTGGTCGGAGTGTTTCTTGTAGAACAAGTCATCCATAATGAGTAGCTTCTATTATTTAGCTGTAATCTGACTTCTATGTTGTAGGCAACCAATCTACGGGTGCTTATTATTCCTCAGTAGGTATTTGCTATCTTTTTGGAGGATTTTCAGCAGATTATTTTTACACATTTTCTCTGCTTAATTAACTAACAACATTTAAGAATTTTTTTAAGTCAATCCAATTGCCATTAACTGTGTAATTAGGTCACGAATGGCTTGCTATAGATCTATTTTATAATTTGAATGAAGTTTATTAGCATAGCATTTACAGTGTTACAGGCTAGAACAGTTGTAAATTGACAGGAATTTGTAAAACTCATAACATGGCTTATTCACAATTTGCCTTTCTCATTATATTTGTCTAGCACATTTGTGTACAAATTGTGTATAGATTTTTTTTCTCCATTGCCTGTTTTAAAATCTGTCACCTGCACTAACCTGTCGGTGACACTGATGACAACGGAACTCGCCTTGTCCCATTCCGTGGCGGGGATCTTTGCTCATTTCCTCCATTAGCTTCAGTCCCTGCAGCTGGCTTGAGGCACGGGCGGAGCTTACTGATATCACCGCTGCTGTTCTCTCACAGCGGGACCCAGCAGGAAGCAGCAGCGGTGACGTCACTAAGCTCCGCCCTTGCCCCAAGCTGCTTCTGCTTTCTGCAGGGTCTCTCAGAATCTGTGACGTCAGTAAGCTCTGCCCATGCCCAAAGCTGCCAGGACTGGAGCTAATGGAGGAAATTCCATGGAACGGGACAAGGTGAGTACAGTTTCATCAGTGTGACCTGCACTATCTATCAGTACAGACAGGTAAGTGCACGTGACACTGGTGACAGATTTCCTTTAAACATAAACCCCTGAAGGGGTACTCCACTGGGAATTTTTTTTTTTTTTTTACTCAACTGGTGCCAGAAAATTAAACAGATTTGTAAATTACTTCTATTTAAAAATCTTAATCCTCCAGTACTTATCAGCTGTTGTATGTTCCAGAGGAAGTTCATTTATTTTTGAATTTCCTTTTCTGTCTGTGTTCTCTGCTGACACATCTATTCATTTAAGGAACTGTCCAGAGTAGGAGCAAATCGCCATAGAAAACCTATCTTACTTCGGACTGTTCCTAAAATGGACAGAGGTGTCAGCAGAGAGCACTGTGGTCAGACAGAAAGGCAATTCAAAAAGAAAAGAACTTCCTGTGGGGCATACAGCAGCTTAGTACTGGAAGAATTAGGATTTCCCTATCGCCCACAACTGCACCCTTTGAGAGACCTCATCCTCAGGACAGGAAACAGGAACCAATTTGCATAAAAGGATTGAACCGGCCCCTTCTTCCCAGTTCTGTTTCCTGTCCTGCAGAGGAATGGGATGGGATCTCCATTCTATGTAAGACAGTAAGCATTTAAGGATGGGGACTGTGGGGGCCCTGGTCAAACTTGAACTTATGGGACACCTCTGCGGCGTAAGTCCACGTTCAGGAGGCCGTACCGCAAGCCTACTGCACCTCTCCCCGCCTGTGCTTGGCACGCAGCTCCCGACTCCTGTCACCCCCTGTATCTGGTGGGACCTGGTTCCTTTCAGTTGCTGCGGGGGCCTGGGGGAGGGGATTAGGTCCTGACATACTCCTCGGGGCTTTGGATGGTTCCTTTTCCCTGCTGGCAGGCACTTCGGCTTTGGGCAACAACCCAGCAGAAGGACTGCTACCTCCGCCTTTGTATAGGAAGGAGCACTGCCAGAGCCCTGCAAAATTACCTTCAGCAGGCCACAAATGTGCATATGTCCACTCAGACGGTCAGAAACAGACTTCATGGGGGTGGTATGAGGGCCCGACATCCACAGGTTGGGGTTGTGCTTACAGCCGAACACCATGCAGGATGTTTGGCATTTGCCAGAGAACACAAAGATTGACAAATTCGCCACTGGCACCCTGTGCTCTTCACAGATGAAAACAGGTTCACACTGAGCACATGTGACAGAGTAGACAGTCTGGAGACGCCGTGGAGAACGTTCTGCTGCCTGCAACATTATCCAGCATGACTGGTTTGGCGGTGGGTCACTAATGGTGTGGGGTGGCATTTCTTTATTGGGCCCCACAGCCCTCCATGTGCTTGCCAGAGGTAGCCTGACTGCCATTAGGTACCGAGATGAGATCCTCAGACCCCTTGTGAGACCATATGCTGTTGCAGTTGGCTTGGGGTTCCTCTTAATGCAAGACAATGCTAGTCCCCCCCGTCCCCCCCCCCCTTAATATAGGCTAACCTAATCTCCTCTCCAAGTGTGCCGGTGGTAGCACCTCCATGCTCTGGACACTACGCTGAGAGACACAGCAAACCTTCTTGCCACAGCTCGCATTGATGTGCCATCCTGGATGAGCAGCACTACCTGAGCCACTTGTGTGGGTTGTAGACTCCGTCTCATGCTACCACTAGAGTGAAAGCACCGCCAGCATTCAAAAGTGACCAAAACATCAGCCAGGAAGCATAGGAACTGACAAATGGTATGTGGTCACCACCTGCAGAACCACTTCTTTATTGGGGGTGTCTTGCGAATTGCCTATAATTTCCACCTGTGGTCTGTACCATTTGCACAACAGCATGTGAAATTCTCACTGTGTGATTTCACAGAAGTTTGATAGACTT
Organism: Hyla sarda; assembly: GCF_029499605.1. Lineage (NCBI taxonomy): Eukaryota > Metazoa > Chordata > Amphibia > Anura > Hylidae > Hyla > Hyla sarda. The sequence goes on along the minus strand of NC_079190.1, from coordinate 340,554,348 downwards.
GGAGTTACATTGTGGTGTTTAAGTGTTCCCTTTATTTTTTTGAGCAGTGTATGTGTGTGTGTGTGTGTGTGTGTATATATATATATATATATATATATATATATATATATATATATATATATACATATATATATATGTGTGTGTGTGTGTGTATATGTGTATGTGTATATGTGTGTATATATATATATATATATATATATATATATATATATATATATATATATATATATATATATATATATATATAAACTGAGGAGTCCGTTCCATCCTTTTATGCAAATTGTTTCCTGTCCTGAGGATGAGGAGGCGGTCTCTCAAAGGGTGCCCTTGTGGGCTCAATGAAAAACAATTACCGGTAAGAGTAATTTGTTTTTTAACCCCTTAAGGACTGAGCCCTTTTTCACCTTAAGGACCAGAGCATTTTTTGAACATCTGACCACTGTCACTTTAAATATTAATAACTCTGGAATGCTTTTACTTATCATTCTGATTCCGAGAGAGTTTTTTCGTGACATATTCTACTTTAACATAGTGGTAAAATTTTGTGGTAACTTGCATCCTTTCTTGGTGGAAAAATCCCCAAATTTGATAAAAAAAATTAATATTTAGCATTTTTCTAACTTTGAAGCTCTCTGCTTGTAAGAAAAATGGATATTCAAAATAAAAAAAATTTTGGTTCACATATACAATATGTCTACTTTATGTTTGTATCATAAAATTTATGAGTTTTTACTTTTGGAAGACACCAGAGGGCTTCGAAGTTCAGCAGCAATTTTGAAATTTTTCACAAAATTTTCAAACTCACTATTTTTCAGTGACCAGTTCAGTTTTGAAGGGTCTTCATATTAGAAATACCCCACAAATGACCCCATTATAAAAACTGCATTTTGTATTCAAAATGACATTCAGTAAGTGTTTTGACCCTTTAGGTGTTTCACAGGAATAGCAGCAAAGTGAAGGAGAAGATTCAAAATCTTCATTTTTTACACTCGCATGTTCTTGTAGACCCAATTTTTGAATTTTTGTAAGGGGTAAAAAGGAGAAAATTTTTACTTGTATTTGAAACCCAATTTCTCTCGAGTAAGCACATACCTCATATGTCTATGTAAAGTGTTCGGCAGGTGCAGTAGAGGGCTCAGAAGGGAAGGAGCGACAAATGGTTTTTGGGGGGCATGTCACCTTTAGGAAGCCCCTATGGTCCCAGAACAGCAAAAAAAAAAAAAAAAACACATGGCATACCATTTTGGAGACTATACCCCTCGGGGAACGTAACAAGGGGTAATGTGTACCTTAATACCCCACAGGTGATTCACGACTTTTGCATATGTAAAAAAAAAAAAAAAAAATTTTTTACCTAAAATGCTTGGTTTCCCAAAAATTTTACATTTTTTAAAAGGGTAATAGCAGAAAATACCCCCCAAAATTTGTAACACAATTTCTCCCGGGTACGGCGATACCCCATATGTGACCCTAAACTGTTGCCTTGAAATACGACAGGGCTCCAAAGTGAGAGCACCATGCTCATTTGAGGCCTAAATTAGGGATTTGCACAGGGGTGGACACAGGGGTATTCTACGCCAGTGATTCCCATACAGGGGGCCTCCAGCTGTTGTAAAACTCCCAGCATGCCTGGACAGTCAGTGGCTACTTGGCAATACTGGGAGTAATTGTTTTGCAACAGCTGGAGGCTCCGTTTTGGAAACAGTGCCGTACCAGACGTTTTTCATTTTAATTGGGGAGGGGGGCTGTGTAGGGGTATGTGTATATGTAGTGTTTTTTACTTTTTATTTTATTGTGGTAATGTAGTGTTTTTAGGGTACAGTCGCACGGGCGGGGGTTCACACTAGTTTCTCGCTGGCAGTTTGAGCTGCGGCAGAAAATTTTCTGCCGCAGCTCAAACTTGCAGCCGGATACTTATTGTAAACCTCCGCCCATGTGAGTGTACCCTGTACGTTAACATTGGGGGGGGGGGGGGGGAAATACCTCCAGCTGTTGCAAAACTACTACTCCCAGCATGCACGGTCTATCAGTGCATGCTGGGAGTTGTAGTTTTGCAACAACTGGAGGCACACTGGTTGTGAAACAGTTTGGTAACAAACTCAGTGTTTTGCAACCAGTGTGCCTTCAGCTGTTGCAAAAGCTACAACCCCAGCATGTACGGACAGCGGAAGGGCATGCTGGGACTTGTAGTTATGCAACAGCTGGAGGCATACTACTTTGGCTGGGGATTGTATTTATGCAACAGCTGGAGACACACTGGTTTGCTACTTAACTCAGTGTTTCACAACCAGTGTGCCTCCAGCTGTTGCAAAACTACAACTCTCAGCAGTCACCGACAGCCAACAGGCATGCTGGGAGTTGTAGTTATGCAACCAGCAGATGCACCACTACAACTCCCAGCATGCACTTTAGCTGATTGTGCAAGCTGGGAGTTGTAGTTATACAACACCCCTACCCCTTAATTCCCTGGTTGAACTTGATGGACATATGTCTTTTTTCGACCGTACTAACTATGTAACTATGTAACAGCTGAAGGTACACTTTTCCATAGAAAAAATGTGCCTCCAGCTGTTGCAAAACTAGAAGTCCCAGCATTACCTTATGGGAGTTGTGGTGGTCTGCCTCCTGCTGTTGCATAACTACAGCTCCCAGCAAAAAGGGCATGCTGGGAGCGGTTGCTCAGCAACAGCAGGAGGCTGTCACTCACCTCCAACTGCAGATCCACGCCGCCGCTGCAGGTCAGTCCCTCGCCGCCGCCCTCGCTCCTGGGGCCCCGATCCCAACAGGGATGCCGGGGATCGGGGTCCCCAGCTCCTGGGGTCTTCTTCCCACACCCACTCACGTCCTCCGGAAGAGGGGCGGAGCAGGTTGCGAGATAGACACCCGCAGCAGGTGCCCTGATTGGTCGGCCGGTAAACGCGCAGGGCGTATCCGTACACCCTGTGTCCTTAAGGATGGATACGCCCTGTGTCCTTAAGGGGTTAAATAGAAGTAATTTACAAATCTGTTTAACTTTCTGGCACCAGTTGATTTAAAAAAAAAATATATAATTTCCAGAGAAGAACCCCTTTAATGCAAAAACACTTGATTGTGCTGTTAAAGGACAACTGCAGTGGTAAACATTTATATATGCCAGTGCCCGGGCCTCAAAAATGAACAAAATAAACTCATACATACCTTCCTACGAGCCCCCGTTGGTCCGGCACAGGCCTCACGGTCCGGCAGTGCCAACGTCATTCCACTTCCTGGGGATGGGGACACCGCAGAGCCGTCTGCGTATCACCGACTGTAGTGATGTCCCGTCCCGGCCTGTGATAGGCTGAGCCCACTGTCATTTAAGGAGCTCTGGCCGGCTCTTACATGACAGTGGGCTCAGCCTATCACCGACCGGGGCGGGACATCGCTACGGCCGGTGATACGCCAACGGCTCTGCGGTGTCCCCATCCCCAGGAAGTGGAATGACGTTGGCACTGCCGGACCGTGAGGCCTGTGCCGGACCAACGGGGGCTCGTAGGAAGGTATGTATGAGTTTATTTTGTTCATTTTTGAGGCCCGGGCACTGGCATATATAAATGTTTACCACTGCAGTTGTCCTTTAAGATTCCAGAGGTGGCTCCCGGCTGCTTTAATAGCTAGCATGGATAATTCTCTGTTGCCTCTGTTTAAACGCAGCAAAAGTTTTAGATCCTGCAAAGTGAACAGCATAAATGGAAATAGATATATATCTCAGAATTGCAGTATTTTGGTCACATCACACTATGTAATTGATCAAAAAAAAGACCCACACTATGGAAACACTACAGAACACTGCAAAAAATTAGACACCACACAGCTGTCAGTATAGAGCAGTTTTAAGCATATAAAAAAAAATATATATAAAAATTGTGGCAAAACTTGTGGGCAAAGATGAACTTGCACTTTACGTAAACTCTCAAATAAGCACTGCCATAATTCAATAAACATTTTACTCCCCATGTCACCAAAAAAGCTGTTTTGTTGAGGTGCCTTTACATGGAATGACTTAAATACCAAAGATGAATATGGTTAAAAAAAACGTTATCTTTTTATTCATTTACACTGAACAATTGATAAAAATCCTTTTAAACCACTTATGACATAACATTCCATTACATTGCTCTGCAAGACAAGTTCAATATGTCACAATGAATAATAATACAGTAATAATAATAATGTATCAATAGTCAGTGCATAGCAGAATGAATGTATATGGACTCCACAAGCTCATGACCTGGACAATTCTATAAATGAAGTAGATTTTGAGTTCTGGAATGCAGCAGAAAAAATTTAAATGTCTAGAAATCTGCCCATGAGATGAAGGAAGGCTGATATGCGTTGGTTAAATTGTACCTAAACTATCACACACAACATTTTGTAACATGCCCTAAGTTGCTGGCAATATGACCAGATCAATCTTCATTTTATTTATTTATTTTTTATACGCCTATATTCGTTTTTATCCCTGCTATCTGGCCATGAATGTACCTTACTAAGATTTGTCCTTTCTGGATAAAGCTGGTTTACTGGGTGTGTCTCCGCAAGTATGATGTTTGCCCATATTAACCATTATACATTGTGTCAGTTGTCAGGCATGAGCATACAAAGACAGCCTACCTGTTCTTATTCTCTTCACAGGCTCTCTTCTATTGGGGTATGTGTACACACAGGGTATACGCTGTGTTTTTTATGCTACAGATTTTGTGTTAACTTTTTATTCACATTGATTTACACAGCATAAATGAGAAGCATAAAATCTAAATTATATGCTCTACATCTGAACATACCCTTGTGCAGTGTTCCCCTACCTGTGGATATCCAGTTGTTGCAAAACTACAATTCCCAGCCCACCAAGACAGGTTATCCTTACAACAGATGCTGTTACAATCCATATAACAGAAACAATCATTCTTAGTTACTGTCCATGTGGCAGGCACAGCGTTAGCGGTAACAGTATAGAGACAGATACTGAAATTTTTTATTTTTTATCTTTTTTAGTAACAGGTCTAATCTGTAAAAATCAAGTTCATACATTCCCTTTATAAAGTGCCAATTCAAACCAGTGAGTTGCCTATGTAATGCAGAACAGGACTTAAGAAATCCTGACCGCAGTGCAAAGAAAGTGTATCTTGTCAATTCCATATTGCAATACCAGACTCAGCCCCTAGTTTCCCTGTGTGTGAAAGAAAACAGCATGTGAAAAGCCAGATCATGGCATTTGCTGCAATGGGGCAGTTCTGGTGGCTGATCTTATCACCATCAGCATGGAGATGACAAACTGAGAACTCCTTACCTGCCTCCAGCTGCTCTCACAGGTGCTTCCTTCTAGCAGACCTGAGAAGTAGATCGCCGCTAGTACTGATCATTGCTATGCCTATGCATATCACTGAACAGCATTGGCAATCTTACGATTGCTATAAACAGTCCCCTGTAGGGACATATAAAATGTAAAAAAATAATAATAATAATTTCAAAAGTGAATAAGCCCCTCCCACAATAGAAATGCAAATAACCCCTTTTTCACATTTTACCCCAAAATGTGTATAAAAAATTTAAATTAATCTACATATTTGGTATTGGCGTACGTGCAAATGTCCGAGCGATCAAAATATAACAATGATCCTGTACAGTGCTGCATTTTGGCCACATCTCATTTTAACCCCTTAAGGACTAAACTTAAATCATAACCCTTTCAGTTTTCCACCTAAAAAGCCATATTATGGCTTATTTTTGGTGCCACCAATTCTACTTTGCAGTAACATTAGTCAATTCACCCATAAATCCACAGCGTAGCGAGGGGGGGGAGAATCATTGTGCGACAAAATTGAAGAAAAAACGCCATTTTATAACTTTTGGGGGCTTCCGTTTCTACGCAGTGCATTTTTCGGTAAAATTGACCTTATAATTATTGTCATACTTCTGGAAAAAATCATAACTACATGCAGGAAAATGTATTTGTTTAAAAATGTCCTCTTCTGTCCCCTATAACTTTTATTTTTTATTTTTCAGCATACGGGGCGGTATGAGTGCTCATTTTTTCCACCGTTATCTGAAGTTTTTAGATTTTTGTATTGATCAGACTTTTTGATCGCTTTTTATTCATTTTTTAATGGTATAAAAAGTGACCAAAAATACGCTATTTTGGGCTTTGGAATTTTTTTTCTTGTACGCCATTGACCATGCGGATTAATTATATATTTTTATAGTTTGGAAATTAACGCACGTGCGACACCACATATGTTTGTTTATTTTTATTTACATCGTTTTTTTATGGGAAAAGGGGGGTGATTTTGACTTATTAGGGAAGGGGTTAAATCACATTTATTAACACACTTTTTTTTTTTTTTTTTTTTGCAAGGTTATAGCCCCCATAGGGAGCTATAACATTGCACACACTTTTCAGGACGTCACGATTTCACCGTGCCGATCCCGAACAGCCAGACTGAGCTGCCGGGATGCTTTCAGTTTCACTTCAGACGTGGCGATCAACTTTGATCGCCGCTGATGAAGGGTTAATACCGGACATTACCGCAATCGGTGTTGTCTGGTATTAGCCACGGGTCCCGGCCGCCGGGACCAACCCGATATGACGCGGGGTCATGCGGGAGCTGGCGCAGGATGTACATGTCCTGTTTCGTTAGGGAATTTAAAAAAATTTAATCTAATAGATCACAATGTGATAGATCACAAAAAATTGATCACAGCGGAAAAAATGAGCTGCAGCCCTGTATACCGAAAAATGTTAAATTATAGGGGCTCAAAATAGGGCAATTTTAAACATATTTTGTAAAGCAGTACAATAATAGAAAAGCATGTGTAGATGGGTATCATTTAAATCATATTGACCCAAAGAATAAAGAATACAAATTACTGTAAAATCTACAGTGTGAAATAGAAACACACAATTTGCTAAATTGTAGTCTTGTTCTCAAAGTCCCCACACAAGTATTTTTGGGGTTTTGCCGTACATTTTACGGTAAAGTGAGTGATGTCATTACAAAGTACAAAAAACAAGCGCTTATAAGGGTCTGAAGATGGAAAAATAAGAGTTATGGCTCTTAGAAGGGGGAGGAGGGAAAAACAAAAATGCAAAAATGTAATTGACTGTGTTCTCTGTAACCGATTTATGACATATAGTGAAGCATGTTCATTTTTTTTCTCTAATGTTTCTATTTTCTTTTTTTAAGACTGCTCTGACTTGCACAGGGGGCTTATAGGGTAGGGGAGACTGAGATCCTATTGTCTCCTCCTACTATACTGTCACCTTTTATCTATACAGCTGTACTGGTCATTTTCCAGCAGCCTTCTCCCTGTCACACAGAAAAACTGTATAAACATGGGTACCATTTTAATCATATTGATATACCCAATAAGTATACTTTGCCAGTTTTATTGTAAAGTGCACTGCGTAAAACAACCCCCCCACCCAAAAAATTGCTGATGATGTTGTTGTTTTTTTCCCCAATTTCCCCCATCTTATGGTAAAATGAAAGGTAGTGTTGTAAAGAACAGGTGGTCCTACGTTTGTTACGGCTCTTAAAAGGCTAGAAAGAAAAAACGAAAACATAAAAATAAAAAAAGGCTGTCTCTTCTAGGCCCAAACAGGCTGCGTCCCTAAAGGGTTAAGAATATTTAACATAAAAGCTTGATTTAACCCCTTAAGGACGCAGGACGTACTCAAACGTCCCCTTTTCCGAGTCCTTAAGGACTCAGGACGTTTGAGTACGTCCTGTCAAATCCCGGCCCCCCGCCGCTAGCCGGAGGGGAGCCGGTGCCCGATGCCTGCTGAAATCGTTCAGCAGGCATCGGGGCATATCGCCCAGGGGGGTCATTATGCCCCCCCATGTCGGCGATGGCCGCAGATCGCTGGACAATTCAGTCCAGCGATCTGCGGCGGATTCCGGGTCAATCGGGTCTCCAGTGACCCGGTGACCCGGAATTACAGGCTGTTCGGGGCCGTCTCCGACGGCCCCGAACAGCCAGAGCCTGCAGGGGTGAGGTGGCACTGGTGCCACCTCACGATCGCCCTGATTCGTCGGCCGGATTACCGGCCGACTAATCAGGGCGCCTGCTGTGGGTGTCACTCCCGCACCCGCTCCGCCCCTCTTCCGGAGGACGTGAGCGGGTGCGGGACGTGCACCCCGGGTGCTGGGGACCCCGATCCCCGGCGTCAATGTTGGGATCGGGGCCCCAGGAGCGATGGCCGCGGCGGAGACGACGAGGGACTGACCTGTGCGGCGAGGATCGTTGGAGGTGAGTGACAGCCTCCTGCTGTTGCTTAGCAACAGCTCCCAGCATGCAAAAAGGGCATGCTGGGAGCTGTAGTTATGCAACAGCAGGAGGCAGACCACCACAACTCCCAGCATGTCCTTATGGGCATGCTGGGACTTGTAGTTTTGCAACAGCTGGAGGCACATTTTTTCTATGGAAAAGTGTACCTTCAGCTGTTGTGTAACTACAACTCCCAGCTTGCACCAACAGCTAAAGTGCATGCTGGGAGTTGTAGTAGTGCATCTGCTGGTTGCATAACTACAACTCCCAGCATGCCCGTTGGCTGTCGGTGACTGCTGGTAGTTGTAGTTTTGCAACAGCTGAAGGCACACTGAGTTATGTAGCAAACCAGTGTGTCTCCAGCTGTTGCATAACTGCAGTCCCCAGCATCCCCAGCCAAAGTAGTATGCCTCCAGCTGTTGCATAACTACAAGACCCAGCATGCCCTTCCGCTGTCCGTACATGCTGGGGGTTGTAGCTTTTGCAACAGCTGAAGGCACACTGGTTGCAAAACACTGAGTTTGTTACCAAACTCTGTGTTTCACAACCAGTGTGCCTCCAGCTGTTGCAAAACTACAACTCCCAGCATGCACTGATAGACCGTACATGCTGGGAGTTGTAGTTATGCAACAGCTGGATGTTCCCCCCCCCCCAATGTGAACGTACAGGCTACACTCACATGGGCGGAGGATTACAGTAAGTATCCAGCTGCAAGTTTGAGGTGCGGCAAAATTTCTGCCGCAGCTCAAACTGCCAGCGAGAAACTACTGTGAACCCCCGCCCATGCGACTGTACCCTAAAAACACTACACTAACACACAATAAAAAGTAAAAAACACTACATATACACATACCCCTATACAACCCCCCTCCCCTCCCCAATAAAAATGAAAGCGTCTGGTACGCCACTGTTTCCAAAACGGAGCCTCCAGCGGTTGCAAAACTACTCCCAGTATTGCCAGATAGCCACTGACTGTCCAGGCATGCTGGGAGTTTTACAACAGCTGGAGGCACCCTGTTTGGGAATCACTGGTGTAGAATACCCCTATGTCCACCCCTATGCAATCCCTAATTTAGGCCTCAAATGCGCATGGCGCTCTCACTTTGGAGCCCTGTCGTATTTCAAGGCAACAGTTTAGGGTCACATATGGGGTATCGCCGTACTCGGGAGAAATTGTGTTACAAATTTTGGGGGGTATTTTCTGCTTTTACCCTTTTTAAAAATGTAAAATTTTGGGGAAAAGAGGCATTTTAGGTAAAAATTTTTTTATTTTTTTTACATATGCAAAAGTCGTGAAACACCTGTGGGGTATTAAGGTTCACTTAACCCCTTGTTACGTTCCCCGAGGGGTCTAGTTTCCAAAATGGTTTGCCATGTTTTTTTTTTTTTTGCTGTCCTGGCACCATAGGGGCTTCCTAAATGCGGCATGCCCCCAGAGCAAAATTTGCTTTCAAAAAGCCAAATGTGACTCCTTCTCCTCTGAGACCTGTAGTGCGCCAGCAGAGCACTTTTCACCCCCATATGGGGCGTTTTCTGAATCGGGAGAAATTGGGCTTCAAATTTTGGGCGGTATTTTCTGCTTTAACCCTTTGTAAAAATGTAAATTTTTTGGGAAACCAAGCATTTTAGGTAAAATTATTATTTTTTTTTTTACATATGCAAAAGTTGTGAAACCCCTGTGGGGTATTAAGGTTCACTTTACCCCTTGTTACGTTCCCCAAGGGGTCTCGTTTCCAAAATGGTATGTCATGTGGGGTTTTTTGCTGTCCTGGCACCATAGGGGCTTCCTAAATGCGGCAGGCCCCCAGAGCAAAATTTCCTTCAAAAAAGCCAAATGTGACTCCTTCTCTTCTGAGACCTGTAGTGTGCCAGCAGAGCACTTTTCACCCCCATATGGGGTGTTTTCTGAATCGGGAGAAATTGGGCTTCAAATTTTGGGGGGTATTTTCTGCTTTAACCCTTTGTAAAAATGTAAATTTTTTGGGAAACCAAGCATTTTAGGGAATTTTTTTTTTTTTTTTTACGTATGCAAAAGTTGTGAATCACCTGTGGGGTATTAAGGTTTACTTTACCCCTTGTTATGTTCCCCGAGGGGTCTAGTTTCCAAAATGGTATGCCATGTGTTTTTTGTTGCTGTTCTGGCACCATAGGGGCTTCCTAAATGTGACATGCCCCCCAAAAACCATTTGTCGCTCCTTCCCTTCTGAGCCCTCTACTGCGCCCGCCGAACAATTAACATAGACATATGAGGTATGTGCTTACTCGAGAGAAATTGGGTTTCAAATACAAGTAAAAATTTTCTCCTTTTTACCCCTTGCAAAAATTCAAAAATTGGGTCTACAAAAACATGCGAGTGTAAGAAATGAAGATTGTGAATTTTCTCCTTCACTTTGCTGCTATTCCTGTGAAACACCTAAAGGGTTAAAACGCTGACTGAATGTCATTTTGAATACTTTGGGGGGTGCAGTTTTTATAATGGGGTCATTTATGGGGTATTTCTAATATGAAGGCCCTTCAAATCCACTTCAAACCTGAACTGGTCCCTGAAAAAAAGAGTTTCAAAATTTTGTGAAAAATTGGAAAATTGCTGCGGAACTTTGAAGCCCTCTGGTGTCTTCCAAAAGTAAAAACTCATCAATTTTATGATGCAAATATAAAGTAGACATATTGTATATGTGAATAAAAAAAAAATTATTTTGAATATCCATTTTCCTTACAAGCAGAGAGCTTCAAAGTTAGAAAAATGCAAAATTTTCAAATTTTTCATCAAATTTGGGGATTTTTCACCAAGAAAGGATGCAAGTTACCACAAAATTTCACCACTAAGTTAAAGTAGAATATGTCACGAAAAAACAATCTCGGAATCAGATTGATAACTAAAAGCATTCCAGAGTTATAAATGTTTAAAGTGACAGTGGTCAGAATTGCAAAAAATGGCTGAGTCCTTAAGGTGAAAAAGGGCTCAGTCCTTAAGGGGTTAAACAATGTCTGTTTCTAGTGACACTTTTCCTTTAAGTATCTTTGAGATTTTCGTAATGTTTAACTCTTTCTTTGCTGTCAACTGTAGGTTTTGGAAGAGATATCTTGTTACCCGGAGAATAATGATGCAAAAGAGCTGAAACGTATTCTGACACAACCTCATTTCATGGTAAGCAATTTTTGTCCATATTTTTAGGCTATAAAAGACTATGTTCTACCTTCAGACACGGCATGCACCATAATAGAGCTTGTTCATTTAAGCTTAGAGAAATTTTGGTAACCTGTAATTTTACTGCAATTGTGAGGTTCTAGCCTTTTACTAGCTTAAAGGGGTTATCCAGGAAAAAACGCTTCCTGTCTTGTCTTCAGGTTGGGTGTGGTTCTGCAGCTCAGTTCCATTTAAGTTAATGGAGCAAAGTTGTAATACCCCACCCAACCTGGAGAAAGACGGGACCAGTTTTTGAAATAAAATAGCTCTGTTTATTCCTGGATAACCCCAAATAATTTTGCCATCCTGCCCAAAAATGCCAAACAAAGCATTGTAAAGAAAGCACTTTCTGTTTATTTGAAGTCAATGGGTGTTTCCCAAAATCGCTATTAGGCTAAGTTTCCACTTTTTTTCAGTTTTTTTCCCCACGAGCGAAAACGTCAGAAAAACATCAGAGAAAAACCTGCATTTTTTTTGCATTTTTAGCAGTTTTCCTGGCGTTTTTGCTGGTGTGTGGAAACAACCAATTTGGTACACTGTGGCAGTTTTTCACTGTCTTCAGGGTATCACTCAGTGGGTCAGATGCTGAGCGCCTGGTCCACAGAGTGTAAGGAATGATGCATAGCCTCACTACTCCCCTACGCTGGCTGTATAGTATACATAGGTGCATAGTGCACTGCTATATACTATACAGGAGCCGGGAATCCCGTCACTATACTGACATGACTCCCTGCTTCTTTTTTGCTAAACTACAGACTCCAGCTGCTGTTAAACTACAACTCCCAGCATGCTGGGAGTTGTAGTTTTGCAACAATTAGAGACTTCCCTAATGACAAAATCAATATGGGGGCGGAGCTAGCGCACAGTGAGGAGTTAAAGAGTACCTGTCATAATCTAAACTTTCCCTGATCCCCCTTCCCATCTGTCCCCTTCTCTAACTATGCCTATCCCTGTGTTTATTGAGGTTTAAAACGCTGTGGAAAGACCTTTTTTTTATCCCTCTTCATTAGCTCAGGAGCACTGTCTTTCTGAGGGGTGGAAGGAGGCGGGTCCCGGCAGGCATGATGTCATATGAAGCTTGGCTGGGACTCTGCTTCTGCCAGTCTTCCTGTATGCTGCTCTCCCTCTGCAGCAGTGTTTCCCAACCAGGGCACCTCCAGCTGTTGCAAAACTACAACTCCCAGCATGCCCAGACAGCCAACAGCTGTCCAGGCATGCTGGGAGTTGTAGTTTTGCAACAGCTGGAGGCACCCTGGTGCTCTGCAGTGTGCATACAGACTAAGTACAGGTGAGGGATGGCAGCCTGTCTCTCTCTCTCCTGTGTCTCTCTGCACTAAAAAGTCAATGCTGAGAACCAGGGGCTGAGCGAGCAATTACAGAGGCAGTGATTAAGATGAATGTCGGGGGGGGGGGCACAGAGCAGGGAGTGCAGTGAGATAATACAATGTATAAGATAACGTGTGGTGAGGGGCAGGGAGAACACAGAGCAGGGGGGAGGGGGAGGTGACTGGCTGTTATATGAGAGGCATGTGCAGGCTTGTAGCTCACAGGCTGGGAACGAGTCCTGAGCTGAGACTACTGAACTTCCGGTGGAAGGACCAGAGCCCTTCAGCATTAGTCCTAAAAGCTGTATACTTACTATGAAAAGCATAGGATGCTGCTTGCAGACCAGGCATAGAAGAGTGACCTCTAGTGGCCAAAAGTATAAAATGAAAAAACTGGTATAAATATTAATATTTTTTAATGAAGATATATTACAATATCTCCATTAATGATTATGAACAACATATTAAAAGTTTTTGTTGATGACAGGTACTCTTTAAGTGAACCAGTGATGTACACACATTGCATGTTCACTGCAAATACTTGCTTGGCTGTAGATATATGACTGACTACTGCTTAGCATCAGCTGTGCTCCTTGCTGTATAGTGAAAATTTAGCCTTAGCTAGGCAGTACTGTACTTTGCAATGTCTGACGTTAAACTGTGACTCTTATGTCACATATTTTAAAGAGGAATTAAGGGATATATAAATTTACTACAAAAAACAGGAATTGTGGTGTTTTCTGGAACCCCAGCTTTGTGCTTTTGGATATTGGGTGGGAGTTTATAGTTTACATCTGCATTAGTGGTGTCGCTTTTTAATATTTCCAATACAAAACATGACATGCCCCCACTATGTTTTAATTACACATTTGAATGGATTGGCAGGGACCATGCAGGCTGCTGCCCTATTCACTCTATGGGACTGTTGAAGGTAACCGCGTGAGTTTGCAAATACCAGATAATTTCAATTTAGAAGATTTATCAAAACCTGTGCAGAGGAAAACTTTCAAAGTTGCTTATAGCAACCAATCAGATTGATTTAATTTCGAAAAGGACGAGAAATGAAAGAAGCGTATGCTTTTCTGTACACAGATAAATTAGTAAAACTTGTTTCTATTCCAAAACCCCAAAAAAGGAGTAACAGTGTTTATGTATATATTAGTCTAGATTTATTCTTTACCTCCATTTTATTTTATAACTATACTGAGAAATATTGGCATGCATGATGCTGAATTTATGAAACCTATTTAAGGGTCTATTTACATGTACAGTATTCTGCGCAGATATGATGTTGTGTTCAGTCATTCAGTTTACATTGAAATCTGCAGTAGAAAATCCTGCTTGTCAAATCTGCACAGAATACTGTACATGTGAATAAGGCTATAAAGGGTTATTCCGAGTGATGTTACCTATACACAGGATAGGAAAGAAGTGTCCTCTGAGACACCCCAAGCTCCCAAGCCTTTGCTTTAAACCATGTGGTGGTGATCACACACATGTGCTGCTGCTCCATTCATTGTGCCGGAGTTAGCTTTCAGTACTTTTTAAGGTGCTCCTATAGACTAATGGGATGGCTGCGTACATGTGCAACTTTCCATTCACACCAAAGGTACAGGTGCCCCTTCTCAAGATGCTATGCATAGGGGATAATTAATGTAACGCGGAATACCCTTTTAGGGCTTCCAAGTCACAACAAGCACATACATTAGGGGAGATTTATCAAATCCTGTGCCCGAGGAAAATTGCCCAGTTGCCCATAGCAACCCATCAGATTGCTTCTTTCATTTTGCAGAGGCCTTGTTAGAAATGAAAGCAGCGATCTGATTGGTTGCTTGGTCTGCACAGGTTTTGGTTAATCTCCCCGATTGAGCACAAGTGCTTTGTTGATGAATTTAGTGTCCTTTACTATTGGGCTCTCTGAGGTAGATGCTGGTACAATGCTCACACAGGGTGTGGGAATTAATAGACCTCTCAAATTATTTTACAATGTATGTTAACACTGTATTGACAAACCAGAACCATATATAGATAAGTTATTGCATAAGGCCTGTGCATGTATACATTGTGGCTGTCAATAATAAACTTATGGATACAGATCACGAACAAATCTACCACCAGGCAAGATGTGTAACTCTCCTGAGACAACAGATTGCAAAGTCCTAGAGGGGTGGCATGCTCCTCGGAGTGACTGTATACTATCTTCTGCTACTCACAGAATGACCAGGTTATGAAGAGAAAAAAAAAGGGACACCCATAAGTGACTCAAAATCGCCCTAATAAATTGCCACTATTACTCTGTCTACCCCACATAGATATAGATACCAGATGTATGCAGGCCCTGCAGACCATAAAAGGATGACAGTTTCATCTAGTGACTTGCAGGTGACATCTTATTTTCCTTACTATCCGGCCCAGACCGCCATCATGATTTCTCTTGGCCTAGAGTTGTCTTCACAGAACCTGCCAGCTAAACATTTCAGGTTCCTTTCGCCACCACAATGCAGACCTCTTTACAAGCGCCCTTTCTGTTTTGCCCCACACAGTAATAGTACCAGTTTGTGCCCACATAAATAGTTATAGGCCCCCTTTGTGCCCCAATATATAGTTGTAGACCAATTCTGTGCCCCAATATATAGCTGTAGGCCCCCCTCTGTCCCCCCCATATAGAGTTGTAGGCCCCTCTGTGCCCACATATATTGTAGGCTTCCATATATAGCTGTGTGCACCCCCAGACATACTGCCTCCAGCCATATACGGTATATGGCGGCAGGCAGTATGTCTGTGTACTGCCTCCCTGCTTTAGTGCTCCCATCACTGCTCCTCCCGTCTGGGCTCAGAACCTTTTGTTAAAAAATTGAAAGGGTCTGAAGACTTTCCGAATGGTGGTTGGATGTGTGTGTGAGTAAATGCTCATAGCGGAGGAAGAGGTCACCTGAGCATTTAAAAGTTTGTGTTCATATTAATGTGCAGGAAACTTAGGCCCTTGAAAGGAGACTGATTTGACCACATTTGGCCCATTATGGGCTTACTTTAGGTATGTCGTAACACTTAGACTGCTAGGAAGACATGACTAACACAGTTTCTAAGTGCCATGTTGCAGACCTCTTTGATAAGGAGTAAATGTACCACTTGTTTTTAATTTTTTCACTGTCTATGCAGTCTATTTTATATTCGATGCTCTCTCCTGCTGCATTTACATATTCCCAGGGTTAGAATAAGCACAGGGATATTGTGTGGGCCAGATCTCGGATTTGTTAGAACATTTTCTTTGTGAGTAAAAACACAAGGGGAAATGTCTGGTGCTTGTGCCAGCCTGGATATGAACGCCCCTACAAACAATCGTTGCTATTGATTCTGCATCCTTTGGGAAACAAACACTGTTAAGTGCATATTACCTCACTCCTTGAGAATGGATTTAGGAAGGAGGGAGGTGTTCTAGAGCTGATCTGCCCTGTGTTTCTTATAGTGCCATTAGGCAATGTATTTCTAAATGCATATTATGATTGTTACCAACTAAAGCATGTCTTGTCACATCATAGGATTAATTGTAATTTTATGTAGTTGATATACATTCACAGCATAAGTACTGGACAAGATGATGGCTTGTACTGCAGTAAAGCAATTCCTAAAATGCCAGGTAAATGGCTATTAACTGGAAACTCCCTGCTCTAATGACAATTAATGGAAGAAACAAATCTCACTAAACTGTGGCTACCTTGGAAAGGAAGCCATTACTGGTTAATGGTTATTGATGAGATTTTTTGGTTTACTGTCAATGTAAACATAATAATGGCTAAAAAGCTATGCTAACACTGTACTAAAAGATGCTTGTTCCCCCTGCAAGTGGGCAGTTCATGTTACAGAATATTAAAAAGGTCTTGCAATGTAAAAAAAAAAAAAAAAAAAAAAAACTGAAGAACTCAAACCAAGTTAACAAGTTAATCGCTGCTGTTCAATGTCAATAAAAGATAATGTGGGGTCTCTTTTATCAAAACGGGCACACCATATTTATGAATATTTAACATATTTTTATACATCTGTGATCTTTTTTAGGCAGGGATCCCTCTGCATGTTTGTCTTGATTTAAACATGTATTTTGTTTTGATTAATCATCTCCCATTAAGAGATTAGTTTACCACTCAAAATAAAACATGCATGTTAACCCCTTAACGAGACAGTGTAAATGTACGTCCTGGTGATTGCGTTGATGTCCTCCATTAACCCCCTAGATGCCGTGATCAATACAGATCACAGCATCTGCGGCAATGTGGTTGTTTGGATGAGCGGATCGCCCACAGCACTGCCGCAGGGATCCAATCATCCAACATGGCAGCCAAAGGTCCTCTTACCTACTCTGGCCATCATCCCAGGGTCTTCTCCTCTGGTCTGAGATTGAGCAGACCAGAGAAGAAGATCGCCAATAATACTGATCAGTGCTATGCCTATGTATAGCACTGTTCAGTATCTGCAATCTATTGATTTGTTTAAAAATGTAAATGGTCCAAAATTGCAGCTTTTTTTTTGTCAAATCCCATTCCAATAAAAAAAAGTTAACTGGTAAAAACTACAGATCACTACACAAAAAATAGCCCTTATACAGCCTGGTTTTACGGAAAAATCTGGAAGTTATAGGTCGTCAAAATAGAGTAAGAAAAATCTCAAACTTACATAATTACTATGTTAACAATTAAAGTGGTACAATATTAAAGTATGTAATCATGGATATCATTTAAATAATATTGACCTGTAGAATAAGGAAAATGTCATTTTTACCATAAAGTGTACAGCGTGAAAACAAAATCTTCCAAAACTTGAAAAACTGCAGTTTTCTTTTTAATTTCCCCACACAAATAACAATTTTTGGTTGCGCTATACATTTTATGGTAAAATGAGTGATGCCATTACAAAAGACAATTGGTCACGCAAAAAGCAAGCCCTCATACTAGTCTGTGGATGAAAATATAAGAGTTATGATCTTTAGGCAAGGAAGAAAAAACAAAAATGCAAAAATAAAATTGGCTGTGTCCTTCAAGGGGTATTCCATATTTATATATCAACAGGCTTCAGAAAGTTAAACAGATTTGTAAATTCTATTAAAAAATCTTAATCCTTTCAGTACTTATGAGCTTCTGAAGTTAAGGTTGTTCTTTTCTGTCTAAGTACTGAAAGGATTAAGATTTTTTAATAGAAGTAATTTACAAATCTGTTTAACTTTCTGGAGCCAGTTGATATATAAAAAACATTTTTTTCCTGGATAACCCCTTTAAGGCCAAAATGGACTGTGTGCTTAAGGGGTTAAAGCCACAACAAAATGAACAGTGTGAGCCCAGCCATTCATTTTCATATAGAGCTGAAATAGTTTTTCCCTGCGCCATGTGCAGTACATCAGCCATGCGTATACTTTGTGGGTGAATTTGCACACTGGAAGAGGGATGCTCTACACAATATGTCAGTATAATCCTCTCTCAATATTTGCTCTGAATCAATTTTACTATAATTTATGTATACATAATAAGCATACACATACTTGTTCAATATTCTTCTTCTCTGCTGTATGAGTTTCTTTATTAGAAATCCCTGACTGTTCTTACTGATTTTTAGTTCTGTATTCAATATAAATGTTTTTATGGCCTCACTAGAACCATTAGGCTAGGTTCGCACTATGGAATTTCCGCCTGCAATTCCGATTTGAAATTGCTGGCAGAAATTCTGCTTACTAAAATGCATAGTATAGTGAATGGGTTTCCATTCAAATTCACACTTCAGAATTTGTGAACGGAAAATCAGCATGAAAATTTCCGCCTGAAGAATGGCGCTGCTCGTTCTTCAGGCGGAAATACTCATGGAACACATTGCAGTCTATTAGAGACTGCAGTGCCTGCATGATCCTAGTGCCGACTGATTCTGTCGGCGCTGGCCACACCCTGAATCTCCAGGCAGAAATTGTCTGCCCAGAGATTCCGCAGTGTGAACCTAGCCTTACAATACTCAAGTTTTATGTGTTCAAGGTATATTGGTAACATAGGATGTATATAGTCAGGATTAGTTTGAGAAATTAGTTTTTGATTGCTTTCTGTTTGTATTGCAGCTGATCTTAAATAGCTGTGCGCAGCCCCATTTTTCACCAGTGTCTGCTTCTCATCTATTTTAATGGAATTCTTTGTTAAATAAATAAAAATAAGATGCTACAAAGAAAGGAAACTTGGATCAAGATGAGGAAACATATGTCCATTGAGTTCAGCCCAGTAATTAGCTTTGGTAGTCATCCATTATTTACAGTGGTATTGATCGTAAGGGAGACAAGCTACAGCGGCTGGTGAAGGATTTGCCAATTATGCCTTTCTAGCAGAATGTTCTTCTGTATCTAAAGAACTAGATACTATTCAACACTCTTACTATACGTTATCTGATTCAGCATATCCTTGTGTGCCTTTCATCATAGTGAGCCTGGTCTAGTACATCCAGTTTTGTTTACAGTATTTCCTTTACAATCTATTTTAAATGTTAATGACTTTAGTTTACTTTTTAAGGAAAGAAAAATTCTTTGACATGCATATCTTAGGGCTCCTACACACAGAGATACTTTAGGCAGATGGGGGAAGGTGGGTAGTGTCTTACAGAGATACTTTAGGCGGATGGGGGAAGGTGGGTAGTGTCTTACAGAGATACTTTAAGCAGATGGGGGAAGGTGGGTAGTGTCTTACACACAGAGATACTTTAGGCGGATGGGGGAAGGTGGGTAGTGTCTTACAGAGATACTTTAGGCGGATGGGGGAAGGTGGGTAGTGTCTTACAGAGATACTTTAAGCAGATGGGGGAAGGTGGGTAGTGTCTTACAGAGATACTTTAGGCGGATGGGGGAAGGTGGGTAGTGTCTTACACACAGAGATACTTTAGGCGGATGGGGGAAGGTGGGTAGTGTCTTACAGAGATACTTTAGGCAGATGGGGGAAGGTGGGTAGTGTCTTACAGAGATACTTTAGGCGGATGGGGGAAGGTGGGTAGTGTCTTACACACAGAGATACTTTAGGCAGATGGGGGAAGGTGGGTAGTGTCTTACAGAGATACTTTAGGCGGATGGGGGAAGGTGGGTAGTGTCTTACACACAGAGATACTTTAGGCAGATGGGGGAAGGTGGGTAGTGTCTTACAGAGATACTTTAGGCGGATGGGGGAAGGTGGGTAGTGTCTTACACACAGAGATACTTTAGGCAGATGGGGGAAGGTGGGTAGTGTCTTACACACAGAGATACTTTAGGCGGATGGGGGAAGGTGGGTAGTGTCTTACAGAGATACTTTAGGCAGATGGGGGAAGGTGGGTAGTGTCTTACACACAGAGATACTTTAGGCGGATGGGGGAAGGTGGGTAGTGTCTTACAGAGATACTTTAGGCGGATGGGGGAAGGTGGGTAGTGTCTTAAACCTAGTGTGGCACAAATAATGTATGTCAGCATTTTGGCACAAATTTATTTTAGCCTTCTGGTGAATTTGCTGTAGTAAATCTGGTCCATTGATTTCTGTCAAGTTTAACCAAGGAGGTGAAGAGAAGGTGGCTTGGGTGGAACTTAAAGGCTTATTTCCAGCTTGTAAAGCTATGTCACAATACTAGAATATGCCATAGCTTTATGAATATGGGGATCCTATCTTTGGGAAACCTTCCAATCATAAAATGGTCACACAACCTTGTAATATTACTTTAGAACATAGGGATAACACTTCACTTATCACTGAATAATTTTTAAGGCTGTTGATTTTCTTGTTTCTTGTCAGCTGATTGTTATTGTATTCAGCATATTATATATATGACACATCACACATGATATACAGACTTCAGGATTCAAGCATTTTATTTGAATAATAGATATTTAATAACCCATCCTCACCTGTAAATTTATTTTATGCAGAAACATGTGACATATAAGCATATATGAAAAAATGTATGTATTTTATATCTTTCAGGCCTTACTACAAACTCATGATGTGGTAGCCCATGAAGTTTACAGTGACGAAGCATTAAGAGTTACACCACCGCCAACATCTCCCTATTTAAACGGAGATTCTCCAGAAAGTGCAAATGGTGACATGGACATGGAAAATGTTACGCGGGTCCGTTTAGTACAGTTCCAGAAGAATACAGATGAGCCAATGGTAAGATGCTGTAAATTCTAAGTGAGCACGGTCAACCGTAAGTTTATTTTGGTGTCATCGGTCAACCAACTAATGTCAATGGTGACTTTTCACTTTTTCCCCCCATGGCAGAAACTTGGATTATAGCATAGCCGATTATTTATTTTTTGGCAAGTTAAAGTGGTACTCTTCCCCTAGACATCTTATCCCCTAAGATGTCTGAACACAGGGGTCCCTCTGCTGAGCACCCCCGTGATCTCTCCTGCAGCCTCCCGAGTCATCAGCTCTCCGGAGCATAGTTTGCCCCGTGGCTGATGACAGGGGCCGGCGGTTTGTGATGTCATGGCTCCGCCCCTCGTGATGTCACGCCCCACCCACTTAATGCAAGTCTATGGGAGGGGGCATGGCAACAGTCACGCCCCCTACCATAGACTTGCATTAAGGGGGCGGGACATGATGTCATGAGGGGCGGAGCAATTAAGTCACGAACTGCTGGTCCCTGTATCGCGAGTCATCAGCCACGGAGCAAACGTAGCTCCGTAGAGCTGATGACTCGGAGGGCTGCAGGAGACATCGCAGGGGACCCCAGCAGTGGGACCCCTGTGATCAGACATCTTATCCCCTATCCTTGGATAAGGGATAAGATGTCTAAGGGTGGAGTACCCCTCTAAGCCACTGCTAGAGGTGTCTTTTTTTCTTCCCCATTGAGAATATGTGCATGCTTGACCGAATGTGCACGTGGGGATTTGAGCGAGTGAGCTGTAGGCCTACAGATATCTGAATTGTATGGGCAGCTTTAGAGTGGTTTCTGTGTTATAAATATTTGATGGTGTTTTAGAAGTATGCAACTGGTAAATAATAAAAACAATAAAAGAATGCTGAAACAGTGGAAAGGATACAACTATCTTTTTTATTTTACTAGATTGAATGGCATCTCTATACTACACAATAGCAAACAGACTAATCCATGTTAACTTGTTTTTAGTGTGCAATTTAGCTTGTAGATAATGCCTGTACATGCTACTTATCCACTTAAAATATTTTGTATGATTTAAAGGGAACAGGTCATCAGACGCACACTCTAGATCTTAATCTTACAATAATTTTTCATGGGGTACCTATTCAATGGGGAGTGCGGCTCCCTTAAGTAGTCTCGGCAACACGGGCTGAATTCACGCCATGATTGACAGCCTGGGCACAGATGTTGTCACTGCTTTCCTTCCTATATTCTTGTGCAAGCCCAAGTCCTCTTCAATGAGAAGAGCAGTGGTGTCAGCCACACCCAAGCTGATTAGGGACTAAGTAGGCATGGTTACAGCCTGAGGTGCCGTGACTACTTTTAGATGACTCATTCCCTGATAACTAGTAAACCCTAATAAGCAGTTCCATTTTCCCAGTACATGTGGATTTTTTTATTTGACTATTCAAATACCTTTTTTGTCCTTTTTCTGTGATACATATTGGGGAAAATGATAATGATAATAAATAAAATTACTAGACATTTAAACATGTCCTGTAATGTCTTTATCATTATATATACAGTGGGGCAAAAAAGTATTTAGTCAGCCACTAATTGTGCAAGTTCTCCCACTTGAAAAGATGAGGCCTGTAATTTTCATCATAGGTATACCTCAACTATGAGAGACATAATCAGAAAACAAAATCCATAAAAGCACATTGTCTGATATTTAAAGAATTTATTTGCAAAATATGGTGGAAATTTAAGTATTTGGTCACCTACAAACAAGCAAGATTTTTGGCTCTCACAGACCTGTGACTTCAAGAGTCTCCTCTGTCCTCCACTCATTACCTGTATTAATGGCACCTGTTTGAGCCTGTTATCAGTATAAAAGACACCTATTAGATAGTTACATAGTTTCATAGTTCAGTAGGTTGAAGAAAGACCAGAGTCCATCAAGTTCAACCCTAATGAGTCCCTACTGAGTGCCTACCTATCCACAACCTCAAACAGTCACACTCCAAACTCTACTATGGCAAAGAGCTGTCGAAGGACACCAGAAACATATTTGTAGACCTGCACCAGGCTGGGAAGACTGAACCTGCAATAGGCAAGCAGCTTGGTGTGAAGAAATCAACTGTGGGAGCAATTATTAGAAATGGAAGACATACAAGATCACTGATAATCTCCCTGGATCTGGGGCTTCACGCAAGATCTCACCCAGTGCTGTCAAAATGATCACAATAACAGTAAGCAAAAATCCTAGAACAACATGGAGGGACCTAGTGAATGACCTACAGAGAGCTGGGACCAAAGTAACAAAGGCTACCATCAGTAACACACTACGCCGCCAGGGACTCAAATCATGCAGTGCCAGACGTGTCCCCCTGGTTAAGCCAGTACATGTCCAGGCCCATCTGAAGTTTGCTAGAGAGCATTTGGATGATCCAGTAGAGGATTGGGAGAATGTCAGATGAAACCAAAGTAGAACTTTTTGGTAAAAACTCAACTCGTCGTGTTTGGAGGAGAAAGAATGCGGAGTTGCAAAGAGCACTATACCTACTGTGAAGCATGGGGGTGGAAACATCATGCTTTGGGGCTGTTTTTCTGCAAAGGGACCAGGACGACTGATTCATTTAAAGGAAAGAATGAATGGGGCCATGTATCGTGAGATTTTGAGTGAAAACCTCCTTTCATCAGCAAGACATTGAAGATGAAACGTGGCTGGGTCTTTCAGCATGACAATGATCCCAAACACACTGTCTGGGCAATGAAGGAGTGGCTTCGTAAGAAGCATTTCAAGGTCCTTGAGTGGCCTAGTCAGTCTCCAGATCTCAACCCATAGAAAACCTTTGGAGGGAGTTGAAAGTCTGTGTTGCCCAGCGACAGCCCCAAAACATCACTGCTCTAGAGGAGATCTGCGTGGAGGAATGGGCCAAAATACCAGCAACAGTGTGTGAAAACCTTGTAAAGACTTACAGAAAACGTACAGAAAGGGTATATAACAAAGTATTAAGATGAACTTTTGTTATTGACTAAATATTATTTTCCACCATAATTTGCAAATTCTTTAAAAACCAGGCACTGATTTTATGTATTTTATTTTCTCATTATGTCTCTGATAGTCTTTTTAAGTGGGAGAACTTGCAGAATTGGTGGCTGACTAAATACTTTTTTGCTACACACACAGATATATATATATATGTAGCAAGAAAGTATTTAGTCAGCCACCAATTCTGCAAGTTCTCCCACTTAAAAAGATGAGGCCTGTAATTATTTTATCCTTTTTTTTTTTTAATACACTCACAAAACAAGAATTTAACCTTAGCCATATCCACCCTCCCCCCCCCCTTGCTGCAGTAAAGAGTGAAGAAAAAAGAAGAAAAATGTATCCCTTTTTTTTTTTTCCTCCTCCCTTTCTTTTGTATAAAATGTAAAATGCTCAACCTCTATTTTCCCCTTTCGGTCCGTTCATTTGAATATTTTCCAAAATACGTGGATATTTCTGACCAAGCTCTAACATCTGGGAACCTATGGGATATCCACCTTCTTGCTATCAGCAACCTAGCATAAAAGAGATATCTGGTTGCCTTATGTCTACTTTCTTTTCTTTGATCCTGATTTTCCCCTTCTCCACCAAGGATGGCCATCTTGGGGCATATCTTAACCCCCCCCTCCCGTCTTCCTACCAATTTCCATGTATAAATCATTCCAATATTTTCTAATTTCAGTGCACCCCCACCACATATGGTGTAAATCGGCATCCTGCTCCCCTCACCTTGGACAGCTGGAGTCCAGTCGTTTCCCCATTTTGTGTAGTGTCTTAAGGCAATAATAGATTCTATGTAGGATCCATATTTGCGTTAACCTGTGATTACTATTAAATGAGCACCTATTTACATTCCTGTATATCCTCCCCCATTCCTCTTCTCCGATCTCCCCTAAGTCTCTACTCCACTTTCCTTTACTTTTGAATTTAGTATTTTCTGTTGTCTTTACTACCAGGTGTTTATATAAATTTGCTACTATTTTTTTCTTTCCTATTTTGTTATTTACATTTTTTCTAGTTGGCCCCTGATAGTCTCTACACTGAAGATCTTTGTCTTTGGTGGCCAAGAATACATATCTAATTTTAGCATATTCGTACAATGCTTTTTCTTCCAAGTCAAACTTTTCTTTAAGATCCTCCCATCTAATAAGTATATCCTCTTTTATCATAAAATAAATGTTCCTAATTCCCTTCTCTTCTATATTTTTTAATGATCCTAGTTTATAGAATTCCTCTATCCTTTTTATTATGCCATATCGTAGATATTTCCAGACTCCCTTGATCTTTTTAAGCCTTCCCAGGTCTTGATCAAACAATCCATCCCTGGTTTTTACATATCTCAAACATCCATCATTCCACCAATCAATAAATGAAGCAAGTTGGGTGGCTACTTTGTGTACACAAAGGTATTCCACCTTTTATTCTTGTATGCTTCCTCCCAAAATTAAGGAGTTAAAAATAGCAATAATTCACTTAACCCCTTGGGGACGGAGGATTTTTCCATTTTTGCACTTTCTTTTTTCCTCCTTACAGTTTAAAAATCATAACCCTTTCAATTTTGCACCTAAAAATCCATATGATGGCTTATTGTTTGCGACACCAATTCTACTTTGTAATGACATCAGTCATTTTACCCAAAAATCTACGGCGAAACAAAAAAAAATCATTGTGCGACAAAATTTTTACGAAGAAACGCCATTTTGTAACTTTTGGAGGCTTCTGTTTTTACGCAGTACATTTTTCAGTAAAAATGACACCTTCTTTATTCTGTAGGTCCATACAATTAAAATGATACCCTACTTATATAGGTTTGATTTTTGTTGTACTTCTCAAAAAAATCATAACTACATGCAAGAAAATTATACATTTAAAATTGTCATATTCTGACCCCTATAACATTTTTATTTTTCAGCGTACGGGCTGGTATGAGGGCTTATTTTTTGCGCCGTGATCTGAAGTTTTTAGCGGTACCATTTTTGTATTGATCAGACTTTTTGATCGATTTTTAATAATTTTTTCATGATATAAAAAGTGAACAAAAATATGCTATTTTGGACTTTGGATTTTTTTGCACATACGCCATTGACCGTGCGGTTTAATTAACGATATATTTTTATAATCCGGACATTTCCGCATGCAGCGATATCACGTATGTTTGTTTTTATTTACACAGTTTTGGTTTTTTTAAATGGGAAAAGGGGGGTGATTCAATCTTTTATTAGGGAAGGGGTTAAATGATCTTTATTCACTTTTTTTTCTCACTTTTTTTTTTGCAAGGTTATAGCTCCTATAGGGGGCTATATCCCTGCACACACTGATCTTTTACATTGATCAATGGTTTCTCATAGGAAACCATTGATCAATGACTCTGCCGCTTGACTGCTCATGCCTGGATCTCAGGCACTGAGCAGTCATTCGGCGATTGGACAGGGAGGAGGAAGTTAGAGGACCCTCCTGCTGTCCTACAGCTGTTCGGGATGCCGCGATTTTGCTGCGGCGATCCCGAACAGCCCCCTGAGCTAACCGGCATTAATTTACTTTCACTTTAGACGTGCGTTCAACTTTGAACGCTGAATCTAAAGGGTTAATAGCGCGCGGCACCTCGATCAGTGGCGTGCGCTATTAGCCACGGGTCCCAGCCGTTGTTAGAGGCCGGGCCTGACCCACTATGATGCAGGGCCACGCCATGACCCTACGTTATAGAAAGGGAGTGGGCGGAGGGTGTACAGGTACACCCTCTGTCCCCAACAGGTTAAATATTTGATCTCCAAACCATATGGGAGTCCTACAGAACAAATATAGCAGTTTCGGAATTATTATAGCTTTTATAAGCACTATTTTATCTGCTTTAGAAATTGGTAGCTTATTCCAGGCTACAGCCTTCCTTTCCACTTCCCTTATCACAGGGAAGGTATTTAATTAGTGGAACTCCTGTACACTCCTTGATATCTGTATCCCCAGGTATTTACATTTTTCATTCTCTTTTAAAATTTTTACAACGGGGTTGCCCAAATCTATACCTGGTCCTAACGGCATCAAAATAGATTTTCCCAATTTATGGTCAATAAAGAATTTTCCTAATATTTAGATTTTTTTCCATTACCAGGGGCAACGAGGTATGAGTGTCTTTAAGATAGAGCAGAAGGTAATCCGCATATAGGGATATTTCATCCCTTTCATCCTCTGCTCCAAAACCTTCTTTCTTTGGGTCATCTCTTATCTGGGTTGCTAGGGGTTCAATAAACAGGGCAAACAAAAGAGGGGACAATGGGCACTGTTGGGTCCCCCGAGAGAGAGAGAGAGAGTGAGAGAGAGAGAGAGTGAGAGTGTGTGTGCGTGAGTGAGTGAGTGAGTGAGTGAGTGAGAACCATCTTGAGAAGTCTCCATTCACCTACACACACACAAAAAAAAACACAGCACAAATGTATACTTTCCCCATAACGCCCTCCCTACTGCAGCCCATTTCTAAGAAGAGAGATTTCAGAACTGATTGTCCCAACTTGTTTAGTAAGTCCCCCCACTGAGGTATTACATTTCTCAATGGCTGACATAACTCCTGCAAGCCAAGGGGGGAGTCTCTTCCCCCCCCCCCCCCCCCATACTTTATCTACATTTTTCTGCCACAGTGATTTTTTTAAATCAACTGGTGCCAGAAAGTTACAGATTTGTAAATTACTTCTATTTAAAAAAATCTTAATCCTTTCAGTACTTATTAGCTGCTGAATACTACAGAGGAAATTATTTTCTTTTTACAACACAGAGCTCTCTGCTGACATCTCTGTCCATTTTAAGAACTGTCCAGAGTAGGAGAAAATTCCCATAGCAAACATATGCTGCTCTGGACAGTTCCTAAAATGAACAGAGATGTCAGCAGAGAGCACTGTGCTCGTGATGTCAGCAAAGAGCACTGTGTTCCAAAAAGAAAATAATTTCCTCTGTAGTATTCAGCAGCTAATAAGTACTGGAATGATTAAGATTTTTTAATAGAAGTAATTTACAAATCTGTTTTAACTTTCTGGCACCAGTTGATTTAAAAGAATTTCCACCAGAAGTATTTATCCATTTTTTGTCCAGTTTTTTTCTTTTACTGGGCTAGCGGGATTTCTTTTAGGGGCCATTATTTTTCTCTTCCTCCCGACTATAGTTCTTTATCTGTAATATAGATCTCAAATGTATAGTTTCACGTACAGCTCCACTATTAGTCTTTGTAGAAAGTACTTTCAGTCCTTATATGTTGCCTTGCTCGGTCTTCCAGTGCTTTTATATCCTTTTATAGACTGAGGTACTGGGAGTGGACCTTTTAGTCAAAGTAGTGGGTAAGGGTAGATCTCTTATTTATATTGAAAGTTGTTACTACTATAGATTCCACGCTCCACGGCTAGAAAGTCTTTCCCAGAAGATATTAATTCTCATTTAAGAGTGCATTTTACCTTGCTTTGACCCTCTACAGGCCATCAGTACTTCCATGGGATCTAATATAGTGGGCCTGGACTAATTAATACACGGCTGTATGTCGCTTAAACTGGTCTGCTGGTAGGAGTTGAAAATTTTTATTCAGTTATATACTGTAGAGATGTTAATTGCAACACTTTTTAATCTCCAATAAATATTACTACTATAAGCTCCCCAGTCAGTAGTTATTTACAATCTCTCCAGAGGATTATATATCTCACATACCGCCCGGTTAAAATATATGTGTTACACAAGGTATTTTACTTTCTCGTATACAGCCTCAAGTCAAGTATACAGACCAGCGGGTGGAGATACCGTATTTATCTGGGTATAACACGCACCCTCATTTTGCCAAGGATATTTGGGTAAAAAAAGTTTTTTACCCAAATATCTTTGGTCAAATGAGGGTGCGTGTGTGTGCATGTGTATACCCTGATACTGTTTCTGACTCCGCAGAAGCCCCCAGTAAAGGCAGGGGCAGAGTGGCCGTCACTACCCGCTTCTCTCCCCCTGCCTTTCCTGGGGTCTAGAGCCCTGCTGCCGCCGCTGCCTCATTGCCTCCCCCATCCCCGGTTTTATAATTAGCTGTTCCCGGGGTCCGCGCTGCTTCTGGCTCCGGAGGCGTCCTTAGGTGTCACTGTGCGCCGGGCCACTGACGGTGACATCGCGTTGAAGACGTCACTCGTCATTGCGCAGCGCATAGCAACAACGCAGGACACCACCGGAGCCAGAAGCAGCGTGGACCCCGGGAACAGGTAATTATAAAACCGGGGATGGGGGAGGTAATGGGGCAGTGGCGGCGGTCTCTGGACCCCAGGATAGGCAGGGGCAGAGAAGCCGGCAGCGGTGGCGGTCTCTGGCTCCGCAAAAGCCACTGCAGTTCATTGATTTAAAGCGCCCGCTTTAAATCATTGAACTGCAGCGGCTTATCGTATAACACGCAGATCGACTTTAGGCTAAAAAATTTTGCATAAAAAATGCATGTTATACGCCAATAAATACGGTAATTTAACTTATTTGAGCAGGCGTTAGCTGCCAGCGTTTTTAGTGTCCAATAAACAACACTGCTATAAAACTCCACCATCCGCAGGGATTTTTCCCAGAAGGTATAAAATTTTATTTAACAGTGTGCGTTTTTTTCTTGACTTTACCTTCTGTGTCCCAATATCTCCAAGCAAAAAGTTCCCAGACACAGGCTCTCCACCAGTTAGTATATCACACGCCACAGGTGTATCTCCTACTACTGGGCGACTTCTCAAGCTCTATCTTTTCAAGTTTATATACTGTACAGGCGTTGAATCCAAACCCTTTTTAGCATCAGATATTGCTACCCAGACACTCCATACGTCACATTAAAGGGGTAGTCCAGTGGTGAAAAACTTATCCCCTATCCTAAGGATAGGGGATAAGTTTGAGATCGCGGGGGGTCCGACCGCTGGGGCCCCCTGCGATCTCTCTGTAAGGGGCCCCGGCTCTCAGCCCAGATAGCGGGTGTCGACCCCCGCACGAAGCGGCGGCCGACACGCCCCCTCAATACATCTCAATGGCAGAGCCGGAGATTGCCGAAGGCAGCGCTTCGGCTCTGCCATAGTTGTATTGAGGGGGCGTGTCGGCCGCCGCCTCGTGCGTCATCAGACCCATTCAAATTCCAGTGCAGCAAGTCTGGGCTACACAGTGTATTTCATATGCTCCTGTAGAGCTATATATCCAGTAAGCAGGTCAACAAATGAGAAGGCAGTTTAACTTGTTTAAGGATATACTGTGCAGACATTCAATTTTGACTCTTTTAAGCAACCATTGTATATCACTACTGCAAACAGTCCACATTTAGGAGTTTTTCCATAAGCTCCCATCAAACTACTGAGCTCTGCACATTCAGATTCCAATGAAGCAAGTCTGGAAAGCACAAGATGTCTTTAAATAGTTGTTCCCTCCAGCAGGTCGCAGCTTCCTCGTGCTTACTGCCCGCAAGGGACCGGCCCCATCAACTCCAGGCAAGCCAGCAGGTTAGCAGCGGTCATGTGGGGGAGAGGAGGAGCCTCTCCTCATGACGTCACTTCCCCTCAAAAGGCTTGCAGTGTGTGTATATAATTGTTTTTTTTTATTTTTTTATTGCAAAGTACTACTGTTAGCTGTTTTATGTCTACCTGCTAAACTGTATGCACATGGCCTATTAAGCTCTGTGTATACAGTCACCAGGAAGGCAGGGACAGCAGTAAACTATCTCTACTTTCATTCTAGAGAGTCAGGCTGTCTCTGATAGCCAGCTCTTTCTTGCAGCTGCATAATTTCCATGCTCCTACAGAATCTGACCGAACAATCAGGAATGTCCTTAGAGGTTAACTCGGTTGGATGTTTTAAATCCTTCTGCTGCTTGCAAGTGGTAAAGCATATTTGCATTTTTTCATCTCTATATTAGAATTATGTGCATTTTTTTTTATTTCCTGTCCACTGCACACAAATGATTTAACCCCTTGAGGACCAGGCCATTTTACACCTTAGGACCGGAGCGTTTTTTGAACATCTGACCACTGTCACTTTAAACATTAATAACTCTGGAATGCTTTTACCTATCATTCTGATTCCGAGATTGTTTTTTCGTGACATATTCTACTTTATGTTATTGGTAAAATTTTGTCGATACTCTCATCGTTTCATAGTGGAAAAATTTCAAAATTTGCTGAAAAAATTGAAAATGTTGCATTTTTCGAACTTTGAAGCTCTCTGCTTGTAAGGAAAATGGATATTCCAAATAAAAAAAATTTTTTTTCACATATACAATATGTCTACTTTATGTTTGCATCATAAAATTGACGTGTTTTTTCTTTTGGAAGACACCAGAGGGCTTCAAAGTTCAGCAGCAATTTTCCAATTTTTCACAAAATTTTCAAACTCACTATTTTTCAGGGACCAGTTCAGGTGTGAAGTGGATTTGAAGGGTCTTCATATTAGAAATACCCCACAAATGACCCCATTATAAAAACTGCACCCCCCAAGGTATTCAAAATGACATTCAGTCAGCGTTTTAACCCTTAAGGTGTTTCACAGGAATAGCAGCAAAGTGAAGGAGAAAATTCACCATCTTCATTTTTTACACTTGCATGTTCTTGTAGACCCAATTTTTGAATTTTTACAAGGGGTAAAAAGAGAAAATTTATACTTATATTTGTAGCCCAATTTCTCTCGAGTAAGCACATACCTCATATGTCTATGTAAAGTGTTCGGCGGGCGCAGTAGAGGGCTCAGAAGCAAAGGAGCGACAAGGGAATTTTGGAGAGTACGTTTTTCTGAAATGGTTTTTGGGGGGCATGTTGCATTTAGGAAGCCCCTATGGTACCAGAACAGCAATAAATCCCCACATGGCATACCATTTTGGAAACTAGACCCCTTGAGGAACGTAACAAGGAATAAAGTGAGCATTAATACCCCACAGGGGTTTCACGACTTTTGCATATGTAAAAAAAAAATATTTTTTTTCACTAAAATGTGTTTCCCCCCAAATTTCACATTTTTGCAAGGGTTAGTAGCAGAAAATACCCCCCAAAATTTGTAACCCCATCTCTTCTGAGTATGAAGGTACCCCATAAGTGGACCTGAAGTGCACTACGGGCGAACTACAATGCTCAGAAGAGAAGGAGTCATATTTGGCTTTTGGAGAGCAAATTTTGCTCGGGGGGCATGTCGCATTTAGGAAGCCCCTATGGTGCCAGGACAGCAAAATAACCCCCACATGGCATACCATTTTGGAAACTAGACCCCTTGAGGAACGTAACAAGGTGTACAGTGAGCATTTACCCCCCACTGGTGTCTGTCAGAACTTTGGAACAGTGGGCTGTACAAAATTTTTAATTTGCACAGCCCACTCTTCCAAAGATCTGTCAGACACCTGTGGGGTGTAAATTCTCATTATATTCCGTGAGGGGTGTAGTTTCCGAAATGGGGTCACATGTGTTTTTTTTTTTTTTTTGCGTTTGTCAAAACCGCTGTAACAATCAGCCACCCCTGTGCAAATCACCTCAAATGTACATGGTGCACTCTCCCTTCTGGGCCTTGTTGTGCTCCCCCAGAGAAGTTTGCGCCCACTTATGGGGTATCTCCGTACTCGGGAGAAATTGCATTACATATTTTGGGGGGCGTTTTTCCCTTTTACCTCTTGTCAAAATGAAAAGTAAAGGGCAACACCAGCGTGTTAGTGTAAAAAATTTATTTTTTTACACTAACACGCTGTTGTAGACCCCAACTTCACCTTTTCATAAGGGGTTAAAGGAGAAAAATCCCCCCAAAATTTGTAACACAATTTCTCCCGAGTACGGCGATACCCCATATGTGGCCCTAAACTGTTGCCTTGAAATACGACAGGGCTCCAAAGTGAGAGCGCCATTCGCATTTGAGGCCTGAATTAGGGACTTGCATAGGGGTGGACATAGGGGTATTCTACGCCAGTGATTCCCAAACAGGGTGCCTCCAGCTGTTGCAAAACTCCCAGCATGCTTGGACAGTCAACGGCTGTCCAGCAATACTGGGAGTTGTTGTTTTGCAACAGCTGGAGGCTCCATTTTGGAAACAGTGGCGTACCGGACGTTTTTCATTTTTATTGGGAGGAGAGGGGGGCTGTGTAGGGGTATGTGTATATGTAGTGTTTTTTACTTTTTATTTTATTTTGTGTTAGTGTAGTGTAGTGTTTTTAGGGTACAGTCACACGGGCAGGGGATTACAGCGAGTTCCCGCTGCGAGTTTGAGCTGCCGCGCAAAATTTGCTGCATCGCAAACTTGCAGCCTGATACTCACTGTAAGCCCCCTGCCCATGTGAATGTACCCTGTACATTCACAGGGGGGGACCTCCAGCTGTTACAAAACTACAACTCCCAGCATGCACAGTTTATCAGTTCATGCTGGTAGTTATAGTTTTGCAACAGCTGGAGGCACACGGTTGGGAAACACTGAGTTAGGAAACAGACAATGTTTCCCAACCAGTGTGCCTCCAGTTGTTGCAAAACCAAAACTCCCAGCATTCAGACATGCTGGGAGTAGTAGTTCGGCAACATCTGGAGGACTACAGTTTGCAGACCACTAATACAGTGGTTCCCAATCTGTGCCCTTCCAGATGTTGCAAAACTAGAACTCCCAGTATGCCAAAACTGTCCAGGCATGCTGGGAGTTGTAGTTCTGCAACATCTGAAGGGCCAGATGTTACAGAACTACAACTCCCAGCATGCCTGGACAGTAAGGGCATGCTGAGGATGTGTAGTTTTGCAACATCTGGAAGGGCACAGTGGTCTCCAAACTGTGGACCTCCAGATGTTGCAAAACTGCAACTCCCAGCATGCCCAGACACCAAGGGCTGTCTGGGCATGCTGGGAGTTGTAGTTTACAGGGTCCCAATACAGCAATGCATGTCGCTTTACGGCGACGTGCATTGCTGTAAAGGGCCCGACCGCGGCTGAAGATATACTCACCTGTCGCCGCCGCCGCCATCTTCCTCGCCGGGATCCGGGTCTTCAGGGACGAGGTAAGTACCGGGGCTGGTCCCCAGCACTCCCGCGTCCTCCGGTCTTCCTCCCGTCCTCTCCGGACTTCAAGGGGCCGGGCAGGACGGGATGAAGTAACCGCCCCCCCTCCTGCGATTGGTCGGTTAGTTAACCGACGGATCGCAGGGGATCGGAGGAGGTGGCCGGCTTGCCACCTCGCTCCTATACGTTAGCATGGTCCTGGCTGTCTGTGACAGCCGGGATCATGCGAAATTACCGGGCGGTCGGGTCCCAGAGACCCGATCAGCCCGGTATCGCCGCAGATCGCAAGGGCGATTTCCCTTGCGATTTGCGGCGATCGCCGACATGGGGGGCCTACATGGCCCCCCTCGGCGTTTGCCCTGGATGCCTGCTGAAGGATTTCAGCAGGCATCCAGTTCCGATCTCTGCCCGGCGAGCGGCAGAGATCGGAAATACAACAGGACGTTCTCTAACGTCCTTGGGCATTAAAGCCCAGGTAGTGGGGACATTAGAGAACGTCCTATGTCCTTAACAGGTTAATGGATGACAAATGTTTTCTCTTGAATGCTGAATGTTCACAAAAAGGATTATTTCCTGCTTCATAAAAGCCATTTGTATTAATAGTTTACACCACTGGACACTACAAGAGTAGTGAAAAGGAGAACTCTGTGACAAAACGTATCCACTGCCAGATAAAACCAGCGGCATGCATGGCTATGTTCACCTTCTCTAACATTGAGTGCCTAAATGACTAAAGCTGTTCGGCACAAACGTCCTTCTCTTCCCACCAATACTTTCACTAGGCTCATAATACAGCACTGATAATGCAGAGTGTTCTGGACCTGGAATGAGCCGTGAGCTTACCACTGCTTTATGCAAGGGCAACCAGTAGTTGGAGCATGAAGTGGTGTAATGGGGGAGATAGCAGTTTAGTTAGTTTTGCTGTACAGCCTGATAACAAACAGTACTCTATGATATTGCTTCTGGTATTAAAGACCTGCAGTGTACAGAGCACTTTGGAAACGTATGTTGGCAGGAGTGAAGTAATGTATGACCATGGTATGTGAAGTGTTGTCAAGGATTAGTGGAACATGGTGACCCATGCTGTGTGTTCTATTACCGCTCATTTCAATGGAACTGAGCTGTTGGCGCAAAATCTGTTGACAGAGGACACTGTTCCTGGAATGAATCAGCATTTTTGTATTTTTAACACCTTAAACTGACCTTAGTAGGCACGTTTTATTAGGTATGACATTATGCCAAGAGCAGATAAAGGGCATTGATTGGACCTGTGCCCTCTCCTGACATGTCAATTTTAGTAAGTAAACAGAACAGCGACAGAACATCTTCAACTATGACTGAAGTGTAAAAAACTTAATGTTTATGTCCTCCATCACATATTTAATGTTTTGACTTCTTATAGAGTCCATTTAAAGTTCCTTAGTTCTTGATGTTTAAAAATTCTTGGCTTTTGTTTCTGTAAATCCTTACAAAAAGTACTTTTTGTTTTTAACAGGGAATAACTCTAAAGATGAATGAGCTGAACCACTGCATTGTTGCCAGAATTATGCATGGAGGGATGATTCACAGGCAAGGTACAGTAACTTACAGGCTCCTCTGATTATGAAACTGCTGTCATGTGTTTCACAGTTTAGCTCGCCCTTTCAAGCATGAATGGGTGATACTATACAGTTATGAATGAGTAGTGTTCTTAATGAAAATGTAGAAAAGATAGCTGTAAGAATTCATCTGAGTCAGCCCACATGTTTGGTGCCCAAATAGATAAGCAGTACTCATGTGAGACATGGCAGTTAGAGAAGTTAATACAGTTTGTACTTTTAGAACTGTGTAAAACGAGCATAAAGCCCTGCTTTTCCTTGTTTATTATCTTCCACACAGACCTGCCATACCTTTGTACAGTGCTACTTTTACAGATGTGTGTGGCCCAAATTTATCAATCTGTGTGAGAGAAGGTGGAGAGATTTTTTCACAGCAACAAATCACAGCTCAGCTAACAAGCTCTGGTAAAGTGTAAGCTGAGCTGTGATTGGTTGCTATGGAAAACCCCACCTTTTCTCTTTCACAGTTTGATAAATCTGGGCCTAGGGCTGAGAGGTATGGCCAAATAAGTGTATCGCTGTATTTTTGTAACTTATGGCGGTTCCACGATATATAACAGTATTTCTACTCCTCCCCCCCCCCCCCCCCCTCCTCGTCCTCCTGTTTGTTGCGGCTGCCGGCGCTGACACTCAATACTGTATCCCTATGCCCGGGCTGCAAAAGGTAAACAAAAATAAACTTTTACGCACGTTCCTACGTTGGCCTTAAGTGAATGTCGGACAGCTGTCAGCCCATCACCGGCCGCAGCGATGTTCTGTCTCGGTCGGTGATAGGTTGAGCCCCTCTGTCATGCAAGAAGCCGGCTTCTTACATGACAGTGGGCTCAGCCTATCACCAGCCAAGGCAGAACATCGTAGCGGCCAGTGATAGGCTGAAGGCTTTCCGACGTTCCATTCCCTAGGAAGCTGGTCCAGACCGACGGGGAAGGTGAGTTAAAGTTTATTTTCTTTACTTTTTGCATAGGGATACAGTATAGAGCAGTGGTCTTCAACCTGCGGACCTCCAGATGTTGCAAAACTACAACTTCCAGCATTCCAGTTTTGCAACATCTGGAGGTTGAAGACCACTGGTATAGAGTGTCAGCGCCGGCGGCCGCAACAAACAGGACGACGAGGAGGGCAGTGCATGCGGGTGACGTGAGTAGTACCTCGATGGGGACAGCGCAGCGCTGGGCTAATAATTAATTGGGGGGGGGGCAGAAGAGCGCTCGCGGGTCACATATGATTAGTTCCCCGATGTGGGGACAGCACAGTGCTGGGCTGACAATTCATTCCCGAGGGGGAGGGGCCAAACTGGTATTGCAGTATGGGTTAAAATTCATATCGTGCAGCACAAATATTTCGGTATGCAGTATGAACCGGTATACCGCCCAGCCCTATCTGGGCCTATGTATGTCAGTTTGAATTATTCCCACCAACTATAGAGGGCTAATTTTACCACCACAGTGACCTGTCATCCATATTGACAGCCTTTCATTACAGAACAGATATTACCTAATCGGTCATCATGGGACTTGACAGATTATGGCTGATGCTATAAACAATCTTCCTGAACTCTCCCCATCATCATCTGGCATACAGCTATGTTGCTTCCTTGGGGTCTGTAAGGGCCACACACCAGACATCTGTAGAGAGGTTTTGAAAATACATAAGGCAGGATAAAACTCATCATGTTCTGATCCCGATGTTATCCCTAGGAAGAAATAGTACTTTTCCCTGGCAGATTAGATCATATAAAATAAAGCAATACAGTTGCTTATATAGGAAAAGTGTATTTTGTAATTATTTTGTTTTTCTTTTCATCTGCAAAAACGTTATTTCTATTTCTTGATATTTTTCATTTTGTCTAGTCTCAAAGTCAAAGTGCTCATGAGCAGTTTACAGTCTCAAGTCTTAAGAAGTGATAATTATTCACTTTTGGGTACTGTGACTCTACCTTACAAGGACATTACCAGGAGGCTAGTGATTAGAGATGAAATTTCTTAATCTCAAAATAAGCACTGTGTTCCCCATATGCCCTTTTCATCTCCATGTTTGGTAGCATGACTGCTGCTTTCATGGGTAAAATGCTATTGGTTTGAATGTCAACTGCAGTTGATCGAAAATATTATAGTGATTTCTTTCCGAAGTAATTCTAAAGTATAAGGTCAGGAATATTTTTCAGGAAAGAACACATTTGTAAACCTGTCTTCAGGTGTATTTTTCAAATTGTGCATCTCTGTAGTCAACAAATATCTTTGATAAATCCACTTTTTTTAAATTCACAATTTAAAGGGGTTATCCTGGAAAAAACTTTTTTTTTATAGATCAACTGGCTCCAGAAAGTTAGAGATTTGTAAATTACTTCTATTAAAAAAATCTTAATCCTTTCAGTACTTATGACCTTCTGAAGTTAAGGTTGTTCTTTTCTGTCTAAGTGCTCTCTGATGACACCTGTCTCGGGAAACGCCCAGTTTAGAAGAGGTTTGCTTTGGGGATTTGCTTCTAAACTGGGTGTTTCCCGAGACACGTCATCAGAGAGGACTTAGACAGAAAAGAACAACCTTAACTTGAGAAGGTCATAAGTACTGAAAGGATTAAGATTTTTTAATAGAAGTAATTTACAAATCTGTTTTACTTTCTGGAGCCAGTTGATATATAAAAAAAAAAGTGTTTTCCTGGATAACCCCTTTAACCCCTTTAGGGCGAAGTGTGTACAGGTACGCCCTTGCGTCCTGGCACTTAACCCCTTAAGGACACAGATCATTTTGGCCTTAAGGACGTAGCCAATTTTATTTTTGCATTTTTGTTTTTTCCTCCTTTCTTCTAAAAGTCATAACTCTTTCATATTTTCATCCACAGACTAGTATGAGGGCTTATTTTTTGCACGACCAGTTTTCCTATGTAATGACATCACTCACTTTACCATAAAATGTATGGCGAAATGAAAAAAAAGTACTGTTTGTGTGGGGAAATTGAAAAGAAAACCGCAATTTTGCTACGGTAATTTTGGAAGGGTTCGTTTTCTTACTGTACAATTTACGGTAAAATGACATGTTTTATTTATTCTGTGGGTTAATACGAATAAAATGAAAAAATCAAACTTAACAAAAATTTGTGCGTTTAAAATCCCTCTATTTTGAAACACTTTTCATTTTTTCATTTAAGCTGCATTATGAGGGTTCATTTTTTGCACCGTGATCTGTACTTTTATTGATACAACCTTTGCATATATTAACCTTTTTGATAAATTTTTTTAAATTTTATTTTTTAATATTATGTGACAAAAAGCAGCAATTTTTATATTTTTTATTTATTTTTTTACATTTACACCATTTACCATACGGGATGAATAACATTATATTGTGATAGGACATTTATGCACGCAGCGATACCAAATACCATATATACTCTAGTATAAGCCTAGTTTTTCAGCACGATTTTTCGTGCTGAAAACGCCCCCCTCGGCTTATACTCGAGTGAACTCTCCACCTGTCAATCCCTTCTCAGTGGTCTTCAACCTGCGGACCTCCAGATGTTGCAAAACTACAGCTCCCAGCATGCCCGGACAGCGATCGGCATGCTGGGAGTTGTAGTTTTGAAACATCTGGAGGTCCGCAGGTTGTAGACCACTGCGGCCTTCGTCATCATCCAGACCCCCCTTTAGTTTTCTACTCACCTCCCCTCGGTGGGAAGGAAGGGTGAGCTGGTCTGTGAGGTCCCTGCGCATGAACGTCCCTGTGCGTCGTCGTCAAGGCAACATCACTAGTCACTAGAGGTGGGCTTCCCGGTGAAGATGGACAGCCTGGAACAACTAAAACTCCCCACCGGACGGTCCCTGCAGCATAGATGGCCCGGACCAGTTCACCCTTCCTTCCCACCGAGGGGAGGTGAGTAGAAAACTAAAGGGGGGTCTGGATGATGATGAATGCCGCAGTGGTCTTCAACCTGCGGACCTCCAGAGGTTTCAAAACTACAACTCCCAGCATGCCTGGACAGCCATCGGCTGTCCGGGCATGCTGGGAGTTGTCGTTTTGCAACATCTGTAGGTCCGCAGATGTTGAAGACCACTGATGAAGGGATTAACAGGCGGTGATGATGTATTTCCCACCCTAGGCTTATAGTCGAGTCAATAACTTTTCCTGGGTTTTTGGGTTGAAATTAGGGGCCTCGGCTTATATTCGGGTCGGCTTATACTAGAGTATATACGGTAGGTTTATTTAATCATTTTTTTAGGGGGGTAAAATGGGCTAAATAAACATAATCATATCTGTTACCACCACGTGCGCAAATATCCAGACTATTGAAATGGTTGGTTAAACCGCACGGTCGTACATGTAAAAAAAATAATAATAAAAACACCAAAGTCCAAAACTGCGCCTGTTTGGTCACTTCATAGACCATAAAATTTTTTTTTTTTAAATAAAGTCCCATCAAAATAAAGATGGTGCCAATAGAAACTACAGATCACAGCGTAAAAATGAGCCCTCACACAGCCCCGTATGTGGAAAAATAAGTTATAGGGGTCAGAAGAGGACAATTTAAAGCATACTAATTTTGGTGCATGTAGTTATATATTTTTTAAAGTAGTAAAATAAAACCTATATAAATTGGGTATCCTTGTAACTGTATGAACCTACAGTATAAATAGGTGTTATTTTTACCGAAAAGTGCACTGCGTAGAAACTGAAGCCCCCAATGATTGATGTCATTACAAAGTACAACTGGTGATGCAAAAAACAACCCCTAAATGGGTCTGTAGGTGCAAAATTAAAAGTGTTATGATTTTTAGAAGGGGAGGTAGAAAAATTTAATTGCAAAAAAAAATGAAAAATTGGCCCAGTCCTTGAGGTCAAAATGGGCTGGTCCTTAAGGGTTAAAGGGACTCTAAACCTTTATTTTACCTTTTTATCTAAATATTACTCAGTTGATTAATAATGTATAGGTGCTTGGAAGCATTATTTCAGGGAGAGGAGATATTTGTATCTTGATCACTTTTTTTTCTGTCAGATCTCAATTTCTGAAAACTGCTAATCAATTCATGAAGTTCTCCCAATAATAGGGAATAACAAGCATATCTGTGGGGTCAGACTGACAGGACCCCCACCAATTCCAAAAATAGAGATCATATTTCCCTGGAATGAATGGTTGGATAGCATGTGCACCACCATTGGTCCATACACTTCTCTGTGAGGCCACCAGTGTAGTCTCATCTGTATTGTTTAGCCTAAAGGGGTTTAAAGCAAAAATAAACGCTTATCATGGAATTAGGAAGTTTTTCTCACCCCTTCACCTGCCTTGCATTAAGTGGCGCTACCTCCCTGGAGTCACCAACAGAACTCCAGTGTTATCACTAACCTTTCATCACTGAACGCTGCAGCCAGTCACTGGCCCAGTAAAAAAGTGCAAGTCCATATAGATAGAAAGATATGAGATAGAGATAGATAGATTGATTTAAGCAAATCTACCGAGTTTTTATTTCCTGGCTGCAACAATTTTCTAACAGTGTTGTAATAGAGCACCCACAAGTAGTTCCCTTACTTTATTAAGTTTGTATACCGAAAATTCTCATTTATTGATCATTTAATCTTTTTATTAAAGTTTTAACCTTATGTTGAAAGTAAATCATTTTGATTGCACGTATTCAGCTAGATTAAATTTTCACTAGAATGTTTGCAGTTCAGGAACAGATGGAAACTCCCATCTAAAACCTTTAGATTTACTGGCTGCTTCAGAAATGATACCTCTGGGGACTCATGCTGCATTTTATTTTCTCTAGCATGCTCTGCTGGCTGTAAGTACCATTGTTGTGTTAGGATTGTAGCTGTTTGCTTTAATGTACTGTATCTCTAATCTTGTGTAGTGATTCTGGAATGACATGAACTTTGTGGTTTTGTTTTAATGCAGGTACCCTCCATGTTGGTGATGAAATACGGGAAATAAATGGAATTAGTGTAGCAAATCAGACGGTGGAACAGCTTCAAAAGATGCTGGTTAGTGGTCTACTTTTTACATGTCATTATCCCCCCCCAAAATAAAAATATATAAATTTATGTCCTGTCTATAGGGCCCCATTTCTATTTACCCTGTTTAAATATTTGATCTTAATATAAAAAGGATCCAACCTCTTTAAGCCAAAGCAATGAGAACTCGAAGACCATTTTTAAAATTTAAAGAGATTCGCCCAGTCTGCCATTCGCACTAAACTAGATCATCTAAGACTTCAGGTAATGTTAAACTTTAAAGGAGAACTGTAACCAGCGGTACTGGCTGGTAGTGCGGGGGACGCTGATCAGTTTGATGCCTACCGTGCTGAATTCGCCCGACCGTTCCACTGAAATCTTTGATTTTCTGTATATGCTAATTAGATGCTAACTGGCAACGGCGGGGTTACTGGCACTCTGACGTCAGCGCCGCTCGTCCGCAGCGCCTCCCAGCTCATCAATATTGATGAGCTGGGCGGCGCTGACGTAAGTGTGCCAGTAACCCCGGCCTGTGCCAGTAAGCACCTAATTAGCATATACACAAAAACAGGACGGATCCGGGCACGGTAGGCATCATACTGATCAGCATCCCCCGCACTACCAGCCAGTACCGCTGGTAAGTGCAGGGGGAGCAAGCTGACAGTTTATAAAAAAAAAAAAAAAAAAACTCAGATG
The DNA here is from genome assembly GCF_029499605.1 of Hyla sarda. Taxonomy (NCBI): domain Eukaryota; kingdom Metazoa; phylum Chordata; class Amphibia; order Anura; family Hylidae; genus Hyla; species Hyla sarda. The sequence continues at coordinate 340,512,218 of NC_079190.1, read as the reverse complement.
GTCATAATGGTATGCTTTAGAGACGATGCAGTTTATGGCAGCTGCAAGAGTCAATTTACATGAAATGTCATTGGCTCCATGTCAAAAACTGTAGACCTAGTTGTAGACCGATGCAGAGCTGATTTTTTTTTAACCCCCTTAACGACCACGGACGTAAATGTATGTCCTGGTGCTGCGGTACTTGGCGCACCAGGATGTACATTTACGTCCTGTGTATGACCACGAGCGTCGGAGCGGTGCGAGCGTCATACACGTCAGGTTCCGACTGCTAGCTACCCGCTGGTAATGGCCGACATTAACTCCTCAGATGCCGTGATCAGTACAGATCATGGCATCTGCGGCAGTATACATGTTAAAATAGATGACTGGATTTCCCACAGTGCTGCCGCAGGGTTCCGATCATCTGTAAAGGCGGACGGAGGTTCCCTCACCTGCCAGTCTGTCTCCCAGCATCTCCTGCTCTGAGATCGAGCAGACCAGAGCAGAAGATCGCCGATAATACTGTTCAGTGCTATGCTCTATGCATAGCACTGAACAGTATTAGCGATCAAATGATTGCTATAGATAGTCCCCTATGGGGACATAAGTGTTAAAAAAAAATAAAAAAATAAAGTTAAAAATGTAAAAATTAAAATGAGTCTGATGACTCCCCCACATGCCGCTGCTCTCCCGTGCGAAGAGCCTGGATACCGCTTAGATACCGGCTTGATCTTTTCATCGGTGACATCTGACGTGGGTGAGTGCGTTCCCGATCTCTCTTGTTCATATTATATACCTGTTGATTATTTCGGGAAGCGCACCATCTCGTCGCCCTCCTGTGGCTCATGTGAATTTCCGGAGTGTCGGATTACCGAATGTGTTTGCGGACTTTAGTATACAGTGTGTGATTGGCGATGCCGACTTACTTTCTCTTGGATTACAGTAAAAATGCGTATGCTTAAATGTCCGAACTATCAAAATATAATGTTAATTATCCCGTATGGTGAACGGCGTAAACATAAAAAGAAAAAAAGTAAAAAAATTCAGCTTTTTAGTCACATTTTATTCCCTAAAAAATTATCTAAATGTTTTATATATGCAAATGTGGTATCGATAAAAACAGATGATGGCACAAAAAAATAGCCCTCATTCCGCCCTATATACGGAAAAAGTTATAGGTGGTCAAAATAGGGCTATTCTAGATTACTGATTTTGTAGAAAAAGTTTTAGATTTTTTTTTTTAAGCAGTACAAAAATATAAAAGTATCTAGCCATGGGTATCATTTTAATCGTATTGACCCACAGAATAAAGAACACATGTCATTTGACCATAAAGGGTACTGTGTGAAAACGAAACCCTCCAAAATGTGCAAAATTGTGGTTTTCATTTAAATTTCCTTTCTAAAAGATAATTTTTTGGGTTCGCCGTACATTTTATGGTAAAATTAGAGCTTTCATTACAAAGTACAATTGGTCACGCAAAAAAACAAGCCCTTATATGGGTCTGTAAATGGAAATATAAAGGAGTTATGGATTTTAAAAGGCGAGGAGGAAAAAATGAAAATGCAAAAATAAGATTGGCCTGGTCCTTTACAACGAAGGACGTATATTTACGTCCTCCGCCGGCTCCCGCGATATTCTGCGGTGTAACGCGGTGACCCCGGATCATATAGCGGCAGTCCCGACGGCCATCAACGTCCGGGACCCGCGGCTAATACAGGTAATCACCGATTGCGTTGACGCCCTGTATTAACCCTTCAGACACGGCGATCAAAGCTGACTGCTGCGTCGGGCTGTTGGGGACCGCCGCGGTGAAATCGCGGCGTCCCGAACAGCTTACAGGACACCGGGAGGGACCCTACCTGCTTCCTCGGCATCCGATCGGCGAATGACTGCTCCGTGCCTGAGATCCAGGCAGGAACAGTCAAGCGCCGATAACACTGATCACAGGCGTGTTAATACACGCCAGTGATCTGTGTAAAAAATCAGTGTGTGCAGTGTTATAGGTCCCTATGGGAGCTATAACATTGCAAAAAAAAAAGTGTTAAAGATCATTTAACCCCTTCCCTAATAAAAGTTTGAATCACCCCCCATTTCTCATTCAAAAAATAAAACACTGTAAAAATAAACATATGTGGTATTGCCGTGTGCATAAATGTCCGAACTATAAAAATATATAATTAAACCGCACGGTCAATGGCGTACACGTAAAAAAAAGTCCAAAAAAGCATATTTTTGGTCACTTTTTATACCATTAAAAAATGAGTAAAAAGTGTTCAAAAAGTCAGATCAAAACAAAAATGGTACCGATAAAAACTTCAGATCACGGCGCAAAAAATTAGCCCTGATACTGCCCTGTACGTGGAAAAATAAAAAAGTTATAGGGGTCAGAAGAGGACATTTTTAAACGTATACATTTTCCTGCATGTAGTTAAGATTTTTTCCATAAGTACGACAAAACTAAACCTATAAGTAGGGTACCATTTTAACCATATGGACCTACAGAATAATGATAAGGTGTCATTTTTACCGAAATATGCACTGCGTAGAAACGGAAGCCCCTAAAATTTACAAAATGGTTTTTTTTTCTTCGATTTTGTCGCACAATGATTTTTTTTTCCGTTTCACCATGGTTTTTTGGGTAAAATGACTGTCACTGCAAAATAGAATTGATGACGCAAAAAATAGGCCATAATATGGATTTTTAGGTGGAAAATTGAAAGGGTTATGATTTTTAAAAGGTAAGGAGGAAAAAAAGAAAATGCAAAAACTTAAAAACCCTGCGTCCTTAAGGGGTTAAGGTGAAAATGGGCTTGGTCCTTTTAGGGGTTAATAAAAACAAAGCAGCACCTCAGTTCCATTGAATTGAATGGAGCACCACATTGAAGATGTAACACAACCTGGTCAATGTGGTGCTGTTTGTGGAAGAAATTAGACCCTTGAAATTCTAAATAACTGCAAATGAGTCCCAGCCCCTTTTATGGTACCATGAAAAAAAGGGAAGTGGGGCAGTAGGGGGGGCTTTTAAATTGGTCTTTAAATCAACAAAAACCCAGTCAGTATTTCTATATATACTTTGCTTCGATGAAGTTTATCTGTTTTTTTTAGCTGTACTAAATATCAGAGGTCTATGGCTTCCTATCGCAAGTAACAGAAACTACAGAAACAAAGGCATTTTGGACAAACGTTTTCTTATGGAATCTATGTATCTGTTAAATATATACGCCTCATGCTGCTTCCACATAAGTCTCAGTAGCAGAAATAAGGAGTGGAAATGTGACATTTATACAGAGCCTTATCTGTGTGCAAAGTTAATGGAGACTACTTCAGGCAGCATGAAAGACTGACATGCAAACTTTAATATGCAGCCTTATCTATGCCTCCAGCAGTTCAATAGTTATTATTCAATCCCATTTCCTAGTCTACACAGCAAAGCTGTCAAGGGAACTGAGGTAAACAGAAAATATTATCTTATTGTGTGCCCTCTAGTGGCCATATGAAAACTGTAATCTTTTCTGTAATCAAGATATTTTGAATTGTTTATTAGAAAATTGCATGTTCAAGTGTTGTCTGAACTGATTGGGTTTAATTTATTTCACCCTCTAGCCTCTTGTACATGCTGGGAATTGTGCTGCGGCCAATGACTCAAAACTAAGAGCCATACCAATCTATGGCTAGTCTTTAGGTCTTATGCAAATGAAACCCTGGAATAATAACCTTGCAGGAAAGAACACTATATGTGCGGTTAAAGGAGTACTCCGGTGGTCAGTGATAAAGAAAAAAACATGTTAACTAGTTAATCTTACTCGTGGTTTTCATACAGACAACGGTTCTTTTCTGCACCCCCGGAACGCTAAGCCCACAGTTTCCAAAATTCTCTAATTTCAGTTTTCTTGTGTCTCACCCTGCATCCAGCCAGTCACAATGTGTAATGCACACTGCATTCTGGACAGTCAGCCTGAGCAGCAGCATCCAGTCTGCCTGAGCCTCCACAATTGCACTTTGTGTGTGCACTACGCATGTGTTCAGAGTGCTCAATGATTGACCTAGGGCAATCATCGGTGCTTACACAAACTGAATGAAGGACGCATGCGTCCGAAGCTCAGTGTGGTTGGTATACACTCAGCAGTCATGGGTAAAGCGGTGTCAGGCATGCACAGCAAATCACAATTAAAATAGTTAAAATATTCTTGAAATGGAACAGCAAGATTTCCGACCACAGGAGGAGGACAAACCTCTTGTCATTATCTTTTATCTGACATATTGGCCACAAAATGGCCATGGAAAACACATACAGTGGGGATCAAAAGTTTGGGCACCCCAGGTAAAAATTTGTATTAATGTGTATAAAGAAACCAAAGAAAGATGGAAAAAATCTCCCGAAAGGCATCAAATTACAGATTAGACATTCAGATAATATGTCAACAAAAGTTAGATTTTATTTCCATCATTTACACTTTCAAAATTACAGAAAACAAAAAAATGATGTCTGCAAAAGTTTGGGCACCCTGCAGAGTTAATATCTTGTACTGCCCCCTTTGGCAAGTATCACAGCTTGTAAACGCTTTTTGTAGCCAGCCAAGAGTCTTTCAATTCTTGTTTGAGGTATATCTGCCCATTCTTCCTTACAAAAGTCTTCCGGTTCTTTGAGATTTCTGGGCTGTCTGTCACGCACTGCTCTTTTAAGGTCTATCCATAGATTTTTTATTATCTTGAGGTCAGGAGATTGTGAAGGCCATGGCAAAACCTTCAGTTTACGCCTCTTGATGTAATCCCCCGTGGATTTCGAGGTGTGTTTAGGACCATTATCCATTAGTAGAAGTCATCCTCTTTAACTTCAGCTTTTTCACAGATGGCATCATGTTAGCATCCAAAATTTGCTGAAATTTTATTGAATCCATTTTTCCTTCTACTCGTGAGATATTCCCTGTGGCACTGGCTGCAATACAACCCCAAAGCATGATTGATCCACCTCCATGCTTAACAGTTGGACAGAGGTTCTTTTCATTAAATTCTGTTCCCCTCCTTCTCCAAACGTACCTTTGCTCATTCCGGCCAAAAAGTTCAATTTTAACCTCATCGGTCCACAGAACTTGTTTCCAAAATGCATCAGGCTTGTCGATATGTTCATTTGCAAAGTTCAAACGCTGATTTTTGTGGTGAGGATGTAGAAGAGGTTTTCTTCTAATGACTCTTCCATCAAGACCATATTTGTACAAGTATCTCTTTATAGTATAATAGTGTACCACAACTCCAGTGTCTGCCAGATCTTTCTGGAGGGATTGTGCAGTCAAACGTGGGTTTTGTATTGTTTTTCTCACAATCCTGCGAGCTGTTCTGTCTGATATTTTTCTTGGTCTTTCAGATCTTGCTTTAACTTCCACTGTTCCTGATGACTGGCATTTCTTAATTACATTCCGAACAGAGGATATTGACATCTGAAAACGTTTTGCTACCTTCTTATAGTCTTCTCCAGCTTTGTGAGCGTCAACTATTTTCAGTTTCAGATTTCTAGACAACTGCTTAGAAGAACCCATGGTTCCGATTGTTGGGGCAAGGTCAGATGAGTCTGGGCATTTAAAACCTTTGAGACTGACATCACCTGGTCTTCCCAGACGATGATTGAGAACAATCCATGACACTGGCAGGTGTCAGCTTTGCAAAGGGGGCAGTGCATGCTATAAATTCTGCAGGGTGCCCGAACTTTTGCAGACGCCATTTTTTTTGTTTTCTGTTATTTTGAAAGTGTAAATGAACATTAAGCAACACACGTTTCAGCAATACACCCACAAGCTTTATTACAGTATGTCTTAACTTCTAAGAATGCTGCTAAAGAAATGTACTTTTACTGTACCGGAGTACCTTTTTAAGCACTGTTCCAAATTAGGATGAGACTTACCTGGTGACTTTGGCAATGTGATGTTTGTCACAGCCCAGTGTGATTGGTATGCTTGTGAAACTGGTATTTAATGGTTTTCATTTAAAACTGCTGCATCGCAGCTAATGAAAGTGAATGTGGCTGTGTTGTGACCCCTAAGGATTTTTGGTTGTGGTAACTGCAACATTACCACGTTATTTTTCATTAGCTGCAACATAGTAGTGTGACGAGGCATTCTTTGGCCATAACACAGGCTGCATGGTTAGTCATGGTGTAGCCCTAGTTTTTTTGGACTGCTAAATCAGATCTGCTTCTTTTATTTTTTTTACACCTACAACATCCTTGCCTCCTGTTTCACTGCATCATGTGACTTTAACCTTTTATTATTTTATTCCATAATGAGAATTGTTATACAAATCACCAATTTGTAAAGATTTAGTCTTTATGTAAGGCTTCTTTCACACTACAAATTTCTCCGTTTTTAAACATCCATTTGAAGTTCCGTCTGAAAACCAGCTGAAAACGGCAGTAACAAAATCCTATACTTCCGTTAGAAAATCCAATTATAGTCTATGGGATTTTCTAATAGCCGTTTGAACCCGTTATAGTCCGTTATTGATAACGGACGATAGTAACGGGAGAAATAGTTCATGAACAATTTTTCCCATTACGATCTTCCGTCACAAAAAACGTCCGTTATCAATAATGGACTATAACGGGTTCAAAAGGCTATTAGAAAATCCCATAGACTATAATGGGATGTTCTAACGGACGTATAGGATTTTGTTACTGCCGTTTTCAGCTGGTTTTCAGACGGAACTTCATACGAATGTTTAAAAACGGAGAAATTCGTAGTGTGAAAGAAGCCTACGGTAAATGTTGGTATGTATTGCTTTCTTGTCATATTCTTTATTCATATATTGCCTTTTTTTCATATAGAGAGAAATGAGGGGCAGTATCACATTCAAGATTGTTCCGAGTTACCGCACTCAGTCGTCTTCATGTGAGGTAATAACATAGTAAATATGTGGAACTTCTTGTTGTTTTCCTGATGCTAACCACCTGCTGTTGGCTGACTGTTATCTGCTTTTTGGGAAGCTGTTTCTGCCTGTGCTTCTAGACCATGCACACCAATTTTACAACAAAGATAACGGAACAGAGGGTGTGATTTAATTACTAAAAATTTCTCTTCAGAAATAGTATTTTATTTTCTTAAAGGAAAATGATTGCGATAAAACTCAAAATTTTATAAGGCACTTTATTAGGAATGATAACTTTTTCAGTTTAACTGTAAATGACGTGATGTAGAAAGTATATGTAACCTCAGATATTTTATAGCCTCTGTGTGTTTACAAGATTAGTGTTAACTATTTTTTATATCTACTTTACAAACAAGGATTTGTTGCTTGCATAGATTTCTAAATGGTTACATGGAAGTAAAAAAATAATATATATATATATATATATATATATATATATATATATATATATATATATATATATATATTGTAGTGTTTACATTATAAACATGCCCCTTCAGGATGTCTTGCTCCATCTGTTTGTTCTCCCCCTGCTTCCTCCTTATTACACTTAAAACATTTGTACATGTGATAAAATAGATGTTTCTGAAACTACCAAATTAAAGGTACATTAAGGTTGGTTGCCGTGGGCTGCAAAGTGTTTTGGTACGCTTGCACTCAGACTTTAGGTGGGCTTAGGAAGCAGTACCAGAGGACAGGTAGGCGATGGTTCACTCCTTTTTCCTAAGATGTTACCAGAAGTCTGACACATTTTTTATCCCTCAAACGTTCTGTAACCATTATTATATACTGGATCTGTCGCTATGAAGTACTGTAAAGCAAAGGAGCAGATAAAACTATCTAAAATAGGCCATAGCAACCAATCAGGACTCTGCATTTATTTCTTAACCTGTGCTGTTAAACTTAAAGGGATTATCCAGGAATAGAAAAACACAGCTAATTTATTTCAAAAACACCACGTCCACGTCTGTCTCCAGGTTAGGTGGGGTTTTATAACTTGGCTCCATTGACTTGAATGGCATTGAGCTGCAGAACCACACCCAACCTGGAGACAGATGGGAAACAGTTTAAGATAAAAAGTTGCTCTGTTTTTCTATTACTGGATAACCCCTTGAAAGCTGATCTCTGATTGCTATGAGCAACAGACCATTTTACATTTATATTTTTACAGGGGTTGTTCCTTGGTTTAAAAAAAAAAAGAAAGTGAAAGAAAATAAGGATTACACCGCGCCCTGATCTTGCCCCTGCCATTCAGACACAACTGAAAATGGCTGCTTAGCCAACCTCTTGCCAAAGTGGTGACCTGCCTCAGCCATTGGTTGACTAAAAGGGCATTTTCTGTGTGTCAGGAGCAAACTAGGAATTTGAAATCAGCAGGGACCCTGGTGAATGTTGTAACAGCGGCAAGGGATCAGGGATGTGAGTAATGCTTATTTTATTTTACACAGTTGCTCCTTTAAAAATGAGCTGGTACCATGTTACATGTAAAAATACAGGAGGTAAGTGGAGTATGGCTGATATATTTATTGAATAACTGAGAAGATAGAGTGAAAGCTTTCAAGATCTCTCAGTTCCCTTCTTAGGGCATGTTATACCATGCCTGATAACATGCATGATGAAGGGACCTGAGAGGTTTTAAAGAGTACCTGTCACCAAACTAAACTTTTGATATATTGTTCCTTATGTAATTATAAGACACTTTGCTATTTACTTGCTGTTAAAATTCTCAACGTTTTTAATGTGATTGAAGAAACGGCCACTGGGTGGCTCTGTTCTGTTCTCTGCACAAGTCAAATAGTTAGTTTGGTCTCCTCCCAGCCTGGCAGGAGACCAAACTCAGGAAGTGCATGTGGAGCATGGTGAGGCACAGCTCTCGCAGGCTTTACTGACATTGGGCATGCTGGGGAACACCCACTTTCTCCTGCAGGGAACTCACACAATGTGAGCAAGGGAAAAAGGTATAATACACAGCTTTTTAAAGCACGGAAAATGTTTAAGGGCAGGAGGGGTGTTAGGAGTAGTTAGTGAATATAATCTGAGTTTTTAGAAATTATGATATGATGACAGGTACGCTTTGAAAGCTTGCACTCGATCTTCTCATTTATCCAATAAAGATTTTGTGAGATTATCCTGCTTGAAACCCTGTTAGGTGCCTGTTTTGTGGATTATCACCAATTAAATAAAACAGACTTGTAGCCCATCAAATCATGATTGAAAGTTTTAGATAAAAGTAACAAAGGGCATTTATGTCAGCCATCTTGTCCAGCTCAACTGACATCTGTATGCCAAGCATAACTTAAAATGTATGTCCATCTCCACAGCCATTTTATTGTTACTCCAGTTAAAAGCTAAACTTCAAAACTTTTCTACTGTTTTATGCTTATAACTCCTATACAGTCCTATGTATCTGTAGTACAAACTAATCCTGTGCAGTCTGATCCTACATACACATAGGGCTGGGCGGTATACCGGTTCATACCGAATACCACATTTTTTGGGCTGCACGATATGAATTTTCCATATAGCAATACCAGTTTGGCCCCTCCCCTCGGGAATGTATGATCAGCCTAGCGCAGCGCTGTCCCCACATCGGGTAACTAATCCTATGTGACCCGCCAGCACTGTTCTGCCCCCCCCCCCACCCAAAATGAATAATCAGCCCAGCGGGGTACTACTCACAGATGTCAAGCACTGCCCTCCTCCTTTTTGTTGGAGGCCGCCGGGCACTGGAACTCGCTGTATGCCATTGGTCTCCAACCTGCGGACCTCCAGTTGTTGCAAAACTACAACTCCCAGCATGCTGGGAGTTGTAGTTTTGCAACAGCTGAAGGTCGTCAGGTTTAAGACCACTGCTGTACGCTGTACACCTATGCCCGGGCTGCAAAAGATACAGAAAATAAACTTTTAACTCGCCCACCTCGGCGGCACGCTTGAGGACGGGGGAGGACAGCCGTCAGTCTATCACCGGCCGGAGTGATGTCCCGCCCCGGCCAGTGATAGGCTGAGCCCACTGTCATGTAAGAAGCCGGCTTCTTACATGACATTGGGCTCAGCCTATCACTAGCCGGGGCCGGACATTGCTCCGGCCGGTGATAGGCTGACGGCTGTCCTCCCCCGTCCTCAAGCATGCGGCCGAGGTGGGTGAGTTAAAAGTTTATTTTCTGTATCTTTTGCAGCCCAGGCATAGGTGTACAGCAGTGGTCTCAAACCTGCAGACCTCCAGCTGTTGCAAAACTACAACTCCCAGCATGCCCGGACAGCCAACGGCTGTCCGGGCATGCTGGGAGTTGTAGTTTTGCAACAACTGGAGGTCAGCAGGTTGGAGACCACTGGCGTACAGTATAGAGTTCCAGCGCCCGGCAGCCCCCAACAAAGAGGAGGAGGGCAGTGCTTGACATCTGTGAGTAGTACCCCGCTGGGCTGATCATTAATTGGGGGGGAGCAGAACAGTGCTGGCGGGTCAGATGATTTGGGGGGGGCGCGAGTGGGGGGAAGCCGAACACCGCACGCGGGTGATTGGGGGGAGGGGGTGGGGTTGGTTGGACAGAACGGCACTGGTGGGTCACATGATTTGGGGGGGGGGGGGGGGGGAGAAAATACTGTTATATACCTTGGAACCGCCGTAAGTTTAAAAAAATACCGTGATACACATATTTGGTCATACCGCCCAGCTCTACATACACAGAATATCTCTTATACCAACTTCTCTACTTCTTGCTGAAATTACACAGTTTGTTAGCAAGACGTGGGAATCTGATTAAACAGGGGTTGGTTTGTTTGCAGATATGCAGCGTTCTGCATAGGACCTATCCGTGCAAAACAATAGGAGGATTTTAATTTAGACTCATTCAATGGGGGAGATTTATCAAAACCTGTGCAGAGGAATATTTGCCCAGTTGCCCATAGCAACCAATCAGATTGCTTCTTTCATTTCTAACAAGGCCTCTGCGAAATGAAAGAAGCAAGCTGATTGGTTGCTATGGGCAACTGGACAATTTTCTTCTGCACAGGTTTTGATAAATCTCCCCCATAGTTGCTTCATTCCTCTCTTAGGTGCATTTCAGCAGTGTAAAAACAAGCTGTGGCCCATTTAAAGCTTTCTTCTTTTAACCTAGGGCAGTTTTGTACACTAGATTTTTTTTTTAAGCTGCTACAGATTTTTTATGCAAATTTTTTTTAACAAAGGCAGAAGTGCCTTTAGCAGGAAGAAGTGCCTATCCTCCTCCTATTTATTTGTACTGCTGCATATAACTGAATAGACTACATATACTCTCTTTAAAAACAGTTCAGTGCTCTGTTATTGTCTTGAATACACTTACATATTTTTTATCCCACTGTTAACTAGAGCAATTCTGGTAACTGTTAAAAATGGATGTTATTAAGCAATTGTATGTAGTTTTCTATTAAATTTTTTGGAGAAGTAGCATGTATTTACAGCTGATGAGGAATATCCTTGCAAAACACATAGGAGTTATGTTGTACTGTCTGGACCGTGGGCTCCTCCTGGTGGAAAATTGGTGAACTACAGTTATTACCGCTATTATTTGGGGATTTTTTTTGGCTTGTTTTTTCTTACATATATAACAACTCCATTGGAGCAAAATTCATATGGTCAAAGGAGGACACATCATGGAAAAACAGGATTGATGAGAATGAATTGTTGATTCAGTGGTAACTGTGCACGTTTGCAAAAGTAAAATGTGTTAACAAAACTTGTGTCTTATTTCAGAGAGATTCCCCCTCTACATCCAGACAGTCCCCAGCTAATGGTCATAGCAGCATTAACAATTCTATTTCGGTAAGATCAGTAATTCCGTATACACACTCACCACAAACAGCGTTGCAAGGAATGTTGTCCTCAACAAATTCTGTATTAACATCTGTGTTTCCAAGTTTTTCGGATAACCATTCCCATTGTAACATAACTTGAGTTTTGGTTAGAGACTTTTTTTTTTTTCCCCTCCTTGTTTTTCATTTAAAGCTTTGGTAAGTCTAAAAAGGACATTTTTGATATAATTTTTTTTTCTAATATTCCTAATCATTCAATGAAACACCCAGCTACACATAGTACAGACAGTTAAAATACAGCTTTTCACTTTCATAGGAACTGCTGACCTCAAGGCTGTATGTAATTTGTTTCTAGTGGATTGCTACATAGGGTAATAATTATCCATACAAACTAGATATGTCCATCAGTAGTATACCAACAGAGAAAAAATACTTTAAAAAAAATGTGGACCTCTGTCTGGACCAAGAATGTAGTTTCCGCTATCTGAGTTAATGAATTGGTGTGCCCTCTGCTGCTGTGTTACCTGCAAGTATTCTGCATAACATGAGCCTGGCCTATTATGTTAAGCTCTCCAGGGGTAGTGGGGTTAATTTACACTGAGATATGTAAAAATGCATTAGCTGCACACAGCGCTTCAGACCTTTCTCTGGAACATCTTTAACACAAATTGCTTGCTAGATGACGCGGTGAGAGCTGCTTCTGCAGACACAGCTCTTTAAGCAAAATCCCATATTTATTGTAATCACATTTGTACTAGCAAAACCACAAATGTGCATGTTGGCTTTTGTTTTTTGTTTTTTTTATGCCAAGGCATTTGTGGCATTAAAGAAATAACCTTTGGGGTTTACACTTAAAAATAACCTTTTTTTACTAAAACTGAGCATTTTTAGTGGAGATCCACTCTGCAAGATATCGAATAACTTTAACATGGCTTATTAAACCAAACCCGGATTGGGGAATTTTCTTTTCTTACAATCACCTGGGGATTAAAAATCTTTGTCCACTATTCAGATATTACAATTAGAGATGAGCGAACTTACAGTAAGTTTGATTCGTCACGAACGTCTCGGCTCGGCAGTTGATGACTTATCCTGCATAAATGAGTTCAGCTTTCAGGTGCTCCCGTGGGCTGGAAAAGGTGGATACAGTCCTAGGAGAATCTTTCCTAGGACTGTATCCACCTTTTCCAGCCCACCGGAACATCTGAAAGCTGAATTAATTTATGCAGAATAAGTCATCAACTGCCGAGCCGAGAAGTTCGTGACGAATCGAATTTACTGTAAGTTCGCTCATCTCTAATTACAATGATAATCTGTTTGCTACTTCAAAGTGAATATTAATATCCACCATTTCTATAGTAATTCACTGAAAGGTCTGTCTACACACAAGCACTGACTGAGCATCACACTCGCTATTATTTTACCAATGCATTTGTGTTGAAGATGCTGATACGTTTTTGTTTTGCTGAGCATCATTCCTATGTTTAAGACTTTCTGCTTCCTTAAGCTTCAGCTAAACCTCTTTTTAGCTTGGTTTTGTTTTAGTAAATATTTAAACCATACTTGTTTCTTACACCTACATTGAAACTGCTGATAATGTCTTATGTAGCGAACAACCTGTTTATTAAGATGCAAATGTCTTCTGGGTTGACTTTGTTCTGCAGGACATACCATCAACTACTCAATCAAAAGGACGACAGGTGAATAGGTGTTTTTTTTTTTTTTTTTGTGTGTGTGATTTGTTGGTCTCTTAATAAATCCATGTTCATTTGGCATGATTCTTTATGTTGAGTCTTTCATCAAATTTCCCCTACATACCGTGTGCTGAGAAAACTACCGTATTTTTCGCCATATAAGACGCTCCGGCATATAAGACGCACCCAATTTTAAAGGATGAAAATCTAGAAAAAAAAGATTCTGAACTAAATACAATGTTAAGTATAGAACAGTGATCATCAACCTGCGGACCTCCAGATGTTGCAAAACTACAACTCCCAGCATGCCCGGACAGCCATTGGCTGTCCGGGCATGCTGGGAGTTGTAGTTTTGCAACATCTGGAGGTCAGCAGGTTGAAGACCACTGGTATAGGAGGTAGTACTCACGTGTCCCCGCCGCTCCGGACCCGTCACCGCTGCCCTGAATGTCACCCTCCATCGCTGTCACCGCGTCCCCAGGGTGTCCCAGTTGCACCGGAACGTCTCTGCTGCCCGGTATCCTCACTCTCCGTTGCCGCCATCACGCCGCTCCTATTGGATGACGGGACGGCTTGCGTGATGACGACAGAGAGCGCCGGCCATGCAGGGGATCCCAGAACGGAGCAGACACCGAAGAGACAGGTAAGGTCCCTCCCGGTGTCCTGTAAGCTGTTTGGGATGCCATGATTTCACCGCGGTGGTCCCGAACAGCCCAACTGAGCAGCCGGGTTAGTGTTACTTTCGCTTCAGATGCGGCAGTCATCTTTGATCGGCCCGTCCGAAGGCTTAATACAGGGCATCACCGCGATCGGTGATGTCCTGTATTAGCCGCGGGTCCTGGCCGTTGATGACCGCAAGGACCGCCGCGATAGGACAGGGTTTTAATGTGTATTTGCCGTATAAAACACACCGACTTTTCCCCCCCAATTTTGGGGAAGAAAAAGTGCGTCTTATATGGCGAAAAATACGGTATGTCCTCTCAGACCTATTTTTCTCATACTTAGGCACGGAGGCTGCAGTAAAAGTAGAGAAGGGGAAATGGTTATAACTTCATTGCAGTTGACATTCTTATTTGCGTGTTAGTTGATCACAATAAATGTCAGTAGTAAGCACTGAATATTTCTGACCTGAAATTTCAGCGCTATCTGTTCGGCTCAGGGTAAAGATAGTTTGATTTAAAGTTGTCATTAATAAAAAGTGTTAGAATGATAATCCTTTAGCCATTTTATCATGCTTCACCAGTGAGCATGTGCTCCCAGTACAGTTATTGGCTCCGTGTGCAAAGATTGTTGAAGTTTTTCCTCTTACTGCAAGCAGTATAAAATGTCGTAGAATAGCTGCCATCTATTTTCTGTGCTGAATGTAAAAGTGCTGGCCACAGTACATTTCTATACTCCCTTTGAACTAAGCAGTAGGATTAAGCTGAGTAGTAGGAAATGAAGAAATCATGAAGACATATTATATCATTTGTCATATAGGTTGTGTACAGTAATAACACAAAGTGAGTTGTTCAGTTTGTGTTTCACCTATATGGGTTTCCAGAATGTATTGTACAGAAACTATTCATAGTAATTTAAAAGATTAAGATGCTTTTTAGCAGAGTTTTGCTGCCAAGTTACAGGGCACTTATTATTATGTTATCTTTCTTTTGTCATTTGTGCTTATGGTATTTAACGATGGAAAAACATGACCATTCTCCTTGCATGCTTTGCACTGCATATTCTTCTTCTTCGTGTGAGCTAGCAACCATTTCTTATTTCTTATTATTTTATTGTTTTTTTTATCCTATGGACCCTATTTATGCTCCAATGTAAAATCTCCCTGTCTATGAAATATACCTGTGTATTGTTTTCTAGATATATGTTAGAGCACAATTTGAATATGATCCAGCAAAGGATGATCTAATACCCTGTAAAGAAGCTGGCATCAGGTTTAGAGTTGGCGACATTATTCAAATCATTAGTAAAGATGATCACAACTGGTGGCAAGGCAAACTAGAAAATGCTAAAAATGGTACTGCCGGGCTTATACCTTCTCCTGAGCTACAGGAATGGTAAGTGGTTAAGTGTATGGTAAATGTATGTGTTCTGTATGGACGACTTGTATTTGAAATGTTCTGAACATTATTATCCACAATCAGGAATGGTACTGCCGGGCTTATTCCTTCTCCTGAGCTACATGAATGGTAAGTGGTTAAGTGAATGGTAAATGTGTATATTCTGTATGGAAGACTTGTATTTGAAATGATCATTATTATCCTCAGGAAAATAATTTTTAGCCTAGTATAGGCTGCCGCTGCTGTGTGTTTACCCTTAGCTCTAAGATGTGTTAACACATTAAATTAGAATCATGTTTTCTGACCCTATATGGTACCTCTCAGGGGTGTGGAAATTAAAAAAAAAACTACTTGTCCAAGGGACTAAAGCGGAACACAATCTACTTGTCCCTCAAGAAAATCCACTTGTCCTGGTAGATAAAATGATTTCAACCAAAATAGTACGATTCACCCCACTAGACCACCAGGGATTGTTATAAGATCCCTTTAGACACTGCTGTCAACTTAGACAGCGGTGATCTAATGGTTTAATAGCGGCCACAGCGCCAGGCTATTAGTGGCGGGAGAGCTGTAGCTAGATCCTTTTACACCCGAGGCAAGCCCCCCCATCTGACCCCCATAACTCCAATTTCTCCATATACAGGGATGTATGAGGGTAATCTTATGTGCGGGGATCTGTAGTTTTTATCGGAACCATTTATTATCAGAGCTTTTATTAGGAAAGGGGCTTATTCACATATATACGCACTTCTTAAAATATTTTAATGACTATTTTTCAGTCTTCATAGGGACTTATATATGGAGTCTTTTGATTGGGTAACACTGAACAGCGCTGTGTTACTGGGGGAGGGGGGGTGTTCTACTTCTCCAGTTTGTGGTGCATTTTATTTACTCTGTCAGAAAATGCTGGAAGTTGTATTTAGTTACTAGATAACTACAACTCCCAGCATGCCCTGATACAGCCTATGGTTGTGTGGGTGTTGCAGCATGTTGCACTGTATAGTAGTACAGTTAAGGTTATTGTGTAACCTGCTGGGAGTTGTAGTTTTGGTTTGTGTCAGCTGCAGAGCCATAGGCTGTGTCAAGGAATACTGGGAATTACAGTTAGTAACGACAACACCCAGCATGCCCTGATGCAGCCTATGGCTCTGCAGCTGACACGAACCAAAACTACAACTCCCAGCATGTTACAGTTTATAGTTCTACAGATTAGGTTATGGTGCAACATGCTGGAAGTTGTAGTTTTGGTTAGGGCGTGTTTGTGGGCATCCGTGGGGCTCTTGGTTGGCGGGCGAGTATGAAGGGGGCGGGATTCTAGTGGTACAATTTAGTGCGGGTGGCCAGAAGCCACAAAAAATGAAATAAAAAATTAGCACAACTGGCAGCAGTACTTGTCAGTCCGCCCCTGTACAAAACATACATACACCGGGCCACTGACCCCTATATCATACATTACATACATAGTCACATCAATCATACACCTGCGCCCCCCCCCCCCCCCCCACCCACATCATACATTACATACGCACATCATATATACACATACACTCACACCATAAATATACACCATACATATGCACACATCATACATACACCTGCCGCTGCCGCTGCCCCTATATCATACATTACATACACACATCACACTTACACAGACACCATACACACATCATACATGCACATGACACATACACCATATATAGACACATCATACATATACCTGCCGCTGCCCCCCCTACATCATACATTACATACACACATCACACAACCACCATACACACATCATATATACACATACACTCACACCATAAATATACTGTACACCATACATATGCACACATAAACCTGCCACTGCCCCCTATATCATACATACACAGACACCATACACACATCATATATACACATGACACATACACCCGCCGCTGATACACCCCACATCATACGCATATACATACACCCCCCTAATCATACATTACATACATATACAACCACCCTTCCCAACGCCTGCATGCTCTGCCTCCTCACCTGAGCCGGTGTGAGGTGAAATCCGCAGCCCGTGCAGTGCAGTCTCCTTCACACACATATCCTCTCCCCTCCCCCTGCTCTGTGTTTCCCCCGTGAATACTTGAAACCTCCCCGTGATAAATGAGGTCCTGTGTAGACGAAGCAGGGGGATGGAAGAGGCTGTGTGTGGGGGGGAGGGAGGAGCTGTGGACATCCTCATTCTCCCCGTCTTCTTGTATTATGCAGAGCTGCTCTCTCCATCCTCCGGGAGGGGGGAGGAGGGGGCGTGGCTTAATCATCTCCTGCAGACGTGCGACCTCGGGTTCTGCCCTCACTCCTGAGATCCCCTCACACTGGCTGGGGGGCTCTGAGCAGTGGCCCCCGGCTACTGAAATCAGCTGGGGGCCGCCACCGCCCCTTCCATACTCTGAGTGCCGGTGTGAGGTGCAGACTTGCATCGGCTCCTGCGCCTCACACCGGCATTAAAGAAAAATAAGGGGGAAGTCGGTCTGTCCCTGCTAGCCCGATACAGGGCTAGATCTATAAAAAAAAATTCACCTGCCCGGCGCCCAAAACTACGTGTCCCGGGCATCGGGCGATAGGATTTCCACATCCCTGCCTCTGTATAGCCCCATTTAATAGAAAGATGGTTCACTAGGACAAATGTACTACATGTAATTCAGAGCTTGCAGAGCTATAATACAACAGTGTTCATAAGCTTTAAAGCAAAAGTTTAACGTAATTATGTGAACCTAGTTGTAGTGACATTCAAAGCATGCTTGAAACATGTTAGTGTTGATGTCCGCCCTAGCTAAGTGGTATGGTGTTGGCCAATCATTGCAAACAGTTTGTTTAAATTAGCAATACTAGTGAGGTTAGGCAGAGCTTACACTGCATTTTTTTTATATGTTTTGCATCTTGGCAAAAAATGTAACTTTTCTATTATACTTAGTAAGAAATTTTTATTTAGTTTTTATAGAAATCATGGCTTATAATATCATGGCTTTGTCCAAGATAAAGCACAGGCATGGGCAAAGTTCAGTAAGTTAGGGTGGGCTAGCATTCCACTGTGCTCTCTCTCCTGTCTGATAGTGTTCCTCTGTGCTCTCTCCTGTCTGATAGCACTCCTCTGTGCTCTTTCCTGGCTGATAGCACTCCTGTGTGCTCTCTCGTGTCTGATAGCACTCCTCTGTGCTCTCTCCTGTCTGATAGCACTCCTCTGTGCTCTCTCCTGTCTGATAGCACTCCTCTGTGCTCTCTCCTGTCTGATAGCACTCCACTGCTCTCAGACAGGAGAGAGCACAGTGGAATGCTAGCTCACCCTCACTGAACTTTGTCCATGCCTGTGCTTCAGCCTGGACAAAGCCATGATTTTATAAGCCATGAGTTCTATAAAAAGCAAATAAAAATTTCTTATGAAGTATATAAAAAAATTTAATGTTTTGCCAAGATGTTAAACATAAAAAGATTTTTGAATCTGACAGTGCTGATTTTAGTAAATATGGGGGGGATGCCGCTGGAACCCCCTGCATTATGTGCGGAGCTGGGTCTCTAGGCTCTGAAACCTGAATTTTTTGGGACTGGCCTCACCCCCTCGTGACGTCACATCACGCCCCCTCCCCTCCATTTTATGTCTGGGAATAGCATAAGTGCTTGATAAATGCCCCCCTTGACTTTACGGTGTTTTTATGACAATAGTGCAAACTACCAAGCTATAGTATGCAACAAAAAGGTAACTTAATAAACCAGTGAAACGTAGGCAAACAAATACGTTTTTCTACTTTGTTTAGCCTTATAAATATTTTCTGTCCTGTATATAATGTAAGCATAAGAACAAGCACAGAAAATGTAAACACAAAATGTTTTGAGCCTGGCCTTATAGCTGTGATTAAGTTGTGTGTAAACAACATAGGGGGAGATTTTTCAAAGCCTATGTAGAGTGGAGCAGTTGCCCATAGCAACCAATCAGATCAATTCTTTCATTTTTAAAAGGCCTCTGAAAAATTAAAGAAACAATCTCATTGGTTGCTATGGGCAACTGGGCAACTTTTTTTGCACAGGTTTTGCTAAGAAAAGTTCTAATCCTGGACAACCCCTTTAATCAGACTTATTTACAGAATTTGATGGGCATTGTATGGGTACCTCACCAACCCTACCACCCAGTGATAAACCTGCATCTTTCCATGCCAGTGTGAAGAGCAGGTGGGAATTGAACTCTACAGGTACACTTTAAGGCCTACAACTTAACAGTTTGACCCAAACGTTTTGACCTTAAGGACCAGGCCAATTTTATTTTAGCGTTTTTCGTTTTTTCCTCCTCGCCTTCTAAAATCCATAACTCTTATATTTTCATCCCCAGACTCGTATGAGGGCTTGATTTTTGCGTGACCAATTTTACTTTGTAATGACACCTCTCATTTTACCATAATATGTACGGTGAACCCAAAAAATCATGACATGTTTTCTTTATTCTGTGGGTCAGTACGATTAAAATGATAACCATCTTTACATACTTTTCTATTATTGTACTGCTTTTAAAAAATAATAAACTTTTTATGTTTAAAATCGCCCTATTTTAACCACCTATAATTTTTTCATTTTTCCGTATAGGGGGCTGTATGAGGGCTCATTTTTTGTGCCGTGATCTTTACTTTTTATTAATACCACATTTGCTTATATGAAACTTTTTAATCACACTTTATAATTTTTTTACTTCATTGCTAATACTGTTCAGTACTATGCATAGGGAATAGCACTGATCAGTGTTATCTGCTGTCTTCTGCTCTGGTCTGCTCGATCTCAGACCAGAGCAGAAGACGGAGCTAGGCAGGTGAGGGGACCTACGTCCGCCATTTTAGATGAACGGATCCCCGCGGCAGTGATGCAGGCGAACCCATCCTACATTTAGATATGTAAATTGCTGCAGATGCTGTGATCTGTATTGATTACCGCATCTGAGGTGTTAATGGTAGACATCCGCGCGATCGCGGATGTCTGCCATTACCAGCGGGTCCCCGGCTGCTGATAGCATCCGGGACCTGCAGTGCATGACGCGAGCACCACTCCAATGCAACAGGACGTAAATTTACAGTCGTGGTAGTTACGGGGTTAAAGAGACACTGTCACCACCAGATTATTTTTTTTTTTTTTTATAGAAATATTAAAAACCTTTTTTTTTTCTCCACTAACATAGATTCCCTGAATGTTAGCTTGCAAACAGTACTAATACCGTATGGAATAATTAATATTTATCAATCCTAGCAACTTTGGTTAGCTGGTTACTATACCTGATAAAATTAGGTCTTGGTCTTAGACACTGTTGGATGCAATATGAAACCATAACTGATTAGGTATATTTTCACACCTATGGAAAGTGAATTTAGTTTCATCCCATTTTTTAGGTGTAGGTAACTATAGGTAGACCCACACCCAACACATACAGTGGCCCTCATTTACTATTGCAAACCGGACATGTTTTGTCGGGTTGTGCGCCAGTTTCGGGCGCATTGCGCCTGAAATTCTGTCTGTACCTGAAATTGCACCTGAATTGAAAAAACCCCAACTAACTCTCCATTCTGCTAAGAAAACCCGGAAAAGGGGCGTGACCATCTGGAAAAGGGGCGTGTTCCCGACATTTTCACAAAATCCCAACATATTTACTAAGGTTTCCACAGAAAATGGCCCTCATTTACTATTCTAAACCCGACTTGTTTTGTCGGGTTTTTTTGGCGCATCTTTGTCTGCTACACGATGCAACATTTTTTCCCCACGGACCCGATGTGGACTCTCCCAAACCCGAAAAGGGGCGTAACCCGACATTTCTGAGCTTTCCCACGTATTTATAAAGGTTTCCAACCCGAATTTGTTGAATTGTTGTGGATTTTTTCCCGACAACTCAGAGGAGATGGAAACCAAAACCAACAAAACCCACGTGCGACAAACAGGAAGCGACATAATAATAAATAACAGGGGAAAAAAGCAATCGGGTGAGAAAGCAAGATAGACTTACAACCCGATTTTCTAAGTAAATGAGGGCCAATGTGGTGGATTTCAGCTGAGGAAAACCCTACAGATCAGAGCATGTGTAAAAAAAAAAAAAAAAGCAAAGTGTAGGGAAAGTGGAAAATGTAGGGAAAGCTTAGTAAATACCGTGGAAAATAAATTGTAGGGAATTAAAACCCACAAAGAAACGTACACAACACTCTTAGTAAATAAGGGCCAGTGTGTGCTAGACATTTGGTGGACAGTGGTGTCCAGATCATGAAAATTGTAATCATTGCCACAGCTGTTTTCAAGTTGTTTGAAGCTAATTTGCATTACATACTGTATGTGGTGATATTTCTGATGTGAAAAATCCTTTGAATCTATCTCTTCTTAGACCCTTAAATTTTTTGTTAATTTGTTGTTAAAGTAGCCTTTTCAGTAAAAAGTATTGTCATCTGCACTAAGTCCTTGCTTTATTACAGTGTTAACAATGCAGTTGTGTGGTAAACATTCATCTGTTGGGGCAGATTTACTTTTATCATGATCTAATTGTTGGATATCCAGTATCTCCTGGGAAACAGGGTAAAATTACTTTTAAGTTACAAAATATACTGTTGTCCTTTGAAAGCAGTAAGGTAATAGCATTTGTGCAATTTCAATCTAAAGTGTATAGATGGTGAAATAGCAGCTTGTAGGCTAATGTTTTGATCTTTGTTACGTCAACACTGTTACGGTACAACTGCGTTGTAAATTTTTAGATAACTTCTATATTTTTGCAGCTTTACAGTACTGAACAATGCCTTTGTATAGTATATAATAAATAATCTAACCTTTTTTATATAGCTAATATCTATAGGTGACCAACCTAGACCCATTTTATTACCAACATGCTATTTTGCAGGACAGCCAGATAGAATGTTATGGTTGTCATAAGTTACAATCAAGAGTCCAGGGGGGCATCATACAAAGTATGGAACAAAAGGGAAACAACAAAGCAATCCTTACCGCCTCCAGTCCCATGTGTAGCTGCCAGTCCCCATCCCTGCTCATCACTGCTTATACCTGGTCCCTGTTGTTTGTCGATCCCACAGGGACTATGGAAGTTACTCTGGGGTCATGTCATAGGAACCAGTAAGAATTGGGGTCTGGGACCGGCAGCTACAGGGGATCAGAGGAAGTATGACTTCATAATTTTTTTTTTTTTATTTCCACCACCCCCAGCCTTATTTATTCCCCAGACAAAACTTTTAAACTTGTTTGGTATGGATTTTTTCCAGCCCAAGTGTGATAAAAAAAAATCTTCCACTTTATTTGCAATTACTTACAAAACTTTATTTTTAAGTTGTGACAATGTATGGTAAAATGACATCTATACATGTATTAATATGCAGTTATGTATATGACCCAGCGATTGGTACTTATGTTTTTATGTTGCTATATTTTAGGCGTGTTGCCTGCATTGCAATGGAAAAGACAAAACAAGAGCAGCAAGCCAGCTGTACTTGGTTTGGCAAGAAAAAGAAGCAGTATAAAGACAAATACTTGGCAAAGCACAACGCAGGTATGAAATGTCAGTGTAAAGTATTAAACATGGGATAAGAGAGGCAGACACTTGCTGTGTCATTACATTCTAACTGAACCCAAGCAGTGACTTAAAGGGGTACTCCACTGCTCAGCGCTTGGAACAAACTGTTCCGAACGCTGGAGCTTGTGACATCATAGCCCTGCCCCCTCATGTCCTTACGCCCGCCTCCTCAATGCAAGTCTATGGGAGGGAGCGTGACAGCGTGCAAGTCATGATCGGGCGGGGCTATGACATCACAAGCTCCCGACGCGCCAGTTTGTTCCAAACGCTGAGCAGCAGTCTACTCCTTTAAGTTCATCTGAAGCCATGCATGGTTTTTCTGCAGTCTTTCTGTTCTACAGAATAATGAAAAGGATTCCCTACTGCTGCTTGTGACATTACTAGGTTATTGCTCCTGATTATCATTTACTAAAGGACAGATCCTAAATTAATCTATGCAGTGTTACAATTTGATGGGAAAAAACTCCCCTTAATTTTTGATTCAGAGTTTTTGTATGTAAAGAAAATCTATGTCCTTGTTCACTCAGTCTCACTGCCCCCACTTCGCAGTTTAAATTTGGAAGTGCAGTGATTCTTGCAAAAATAAAAATGCCAGCTGTGTGCATTTTGCATTCTCCCAAAAAGTAATGTTTTGGGTCAGTTGCAGATTTTAGTTTTTTTCTTTGGGGATGTGAGTCTCCTTTGATTATTACCACACCATATACTCCTGCACTTGTTATATTTATGTTTCCGTATCTTACTTTAGAATTTAGTCTTTAGAATCTATCTGTAACTGAAGCTTACAAACCAGATGCTGAGGTTAACAATTAAAATTCGTTTTTTTAGTGTTAAGTTTCCTGTACAGATTTTTGTCCCAGATAATTTATTTCCTTATTTCCTTGCCTTAAATCGCAACTGTGACCAGAAAAAAAGAAGCTGTAAAAGCTGTTATCCTAATTGGTGGCTTAGTTATGATAAACACTTTTATCAAAAGCCACAAACAGAGAGGCATCACTTGGGTTCTGCATTGCCCCAGGGCTGCAATGCCTCTCTTGAAGAATGTTACATCTTCGACCCTGTGCAAGTGACATACAGCTCCTTTACACAAGCGCTGTCTCTGACCATTATGACACTCGTTGAGAAGTCCGGTCACTAGAGGCAGGGAGTGAGGGAACTTTTTACTTCGAACGGTTGTGCTGAGGAGCTGTATGTCGCACACACAGGGCCGTTTCTGTAACATTGTTTAAGAGGTGTGGTAGCCCTGGGGCATTGCGAACCCATCGACCATGCCTCTCCGACTGTTAGTGGCTTTTAAGTGATTATGAAAAAAAAAAAAATCACGGATTAGGCAAACAAATGTGTGTCTGCATTACTGTTTTACACAGCTTTTACATATTGTGCATAGCTTAAGGTGGTATTTTCTGGTGACAGTTGCGCATTAAAGGTGTATTCCAGGATTTTTTTTTCTTTAGCCTTTGAGTCCATGATGCCAAGGTACACTATTGTGTAATGTGCTTCTATTACCTCTGTATGGCACTTTGTCCCGTTTTCATGCACAGAACCCGCACACAGGAGTGCTGTAGTGCATTTCTTTTTATTTTACTGTTGTCTCTGACCTTCCCAGCATTCTTTGTGACAATGTCATAAGTCACATAGTCTTCAGGGGAGCAGAGAATGTGAGTCCCAAGCAAGAAAACAGGTCAAAGTGTTGCACGGAGGTAATAGAAGAATATCACACAGTATTATGTGTTTGTGTTTGAATCTTGCCAAAAATTATTTATTTAAATGTATATGGCAAAGAATAGCTACATGCATATTGACATTAAGTATTCCTGAGACATCAGTGCTTGAGAAAAGAATGTTATTGCGACTGGTTTATATAGCATTTAATTCATTATCCACATTTTTTATTTGAGGACATAGCTCAATGTAAGTCTTGTTGCTGGTCAAGTTGCACATGTTTATAGCATGACTTCAAATCAGAAATAATTCTGGTGGAAACCATTTAAAAGAGGTACTCCAGTGGAAAACAATGTTTTCACATCAACTGGTGCCAGTAAGTTAAACAGATTTGTAAATTACATTTATTTAAAATCCTTATCCTTCCAGTACTTATAAGCTGCTGTATGCTCTAGAAAAAGTCTTTCCAGTCTGACCATAGCGCTCTCTGCTGACACATCTGTCTGTGTCAGGAACTGTGCAGAGCAGTAGAGGGTTGCTATGCAGATTTCCTGACACGGACACAGGTGGCAGCAGAGAGCACTGTGGTTAGACTGGAAAGAATTACACAACTTCCTCTGGAGCATACAACAGCTAATAAGTACTGGAAGGATTAAGATTTTTAAATAAAAGTAATTTACCAATCTGTTTAACTTTCTGCCAACAAACATTTGTTTTTCACCTTTTAGATCCTCTTTGACACTCTCAGAAGTAAAAAAATGTTTGAGGTTTTCATTGCATTACATTTAGGACACGAACAGGATCTGCTGCATATGTTGTGCAGATGATTCTATTACCTGTTGAAATTAATGGGTAGCAAAATTAGCTGTAAAAAATATGCAGCAGATCTTGTACACCCTTACAATACATTTCAGATAGGAGTCAGTTATCAGCTGAATGGTCAATTGGCTATTTGTCCAGATCTTACCACATCTCTGGTGGGGGCTTATCTCCCTGAAACAGAAGGTTTGGGCATCTTGAAAAATCCAACATGGCCAGCTTTTCTTTCCTGCCACTCCCAGCATCATAGGATTGTAGGGTGGCCAATATACATATGAGATGGTTGGTCGGTCCCTCTGGAATCAATGGGCTAAGCTTACTTAAATGCGTATGCTTTACTGAGGGGCTAAAATTCTCAGTTTACTGTTGATCACATGGTT
Organism: Hyla sarda; assembly: GCF_029499605.1. Lineage (NCBI taxonomy): Eukaryota > Metazoa > Chordata > Amphibia > Anura > Hylidae > Hyla > Hyla sarda. The sequence continues at coordinate 340,486,354 of NC_079190.1, read as the reverse complement.
TATACCACTGTAGCAAGGGCCTTGAATTTTCTTGTATTCCCCAAAAAAGAAGGCTTTATGTGATTCCCATTGAAACTGTGTAGTTTTTCATGCGATCTCTACTGCTCTGCATTTTGTGCTCTCTTCTCTATGACTTTTGGAGTCAACATGTCACACAATCAGTCAACACAGTGGGCTCAGCTTGAATGGTCTGCATCAAGCAAAGCCCCTTGAGCTGTTTAAATGTGTGACATGTTGTACCCAAAGGGTACAGGCAAAGAATGCAGAGCTGTGGCAACTGTGTGGATAAGTAAAGGAAGTAAAGAGGGTGAGTACATTTATTGCACAAAGCCCTTATTAATTTTTATAAATACAAATTTATTACCTACTAGCCTTATTAGCCATGATTTTATATACCTGAAATCATTATTTAATATTAATTACAAGTATTGAAAATCTGCGAAATTCTGTAGTATTTTAACTATGGTTTTACATATGTATTACATTAACTGAAGGTGTTGTGTGTTTTTATGTTACTTGCTTTATGTCTATAATTTTATTTTGTGTATATGAGAAAATGTTTCATTAATTTATTGCAAGCCATATCTGATCCCTGTGCATTTTTCATGCCGTCTTTCTCCCAATGGCCTCTGTGCATGTAAGTAACCTGTCAAGTGGTGATGCCTGCTTTTTTTGTTACATTTTATTTGTTTGACTTTCAATAATTTTATTCCTCAGCATTGGGCAAAGAATATAAAAAAAAATTACAGCTGAATGTTATACTCCAAATATTGCACATTGACATTATTTTGTTTCTTTGGCATTTTACTTTGTTGGTAAGCTTATGTTGCCATGTTCATATTTATTGTTTAAAAAGCATTCCAGTGTTGATATCATGTGCTCTAATAAATGTAAGTGAACTAGCTTAATGCACAATTATATGTGCTTTAACTACATAGATCTTCCAGCCGCTGTGCCATTCTACATGCTAGTTCTTTAAAACAGTCCTTAGTGCATAACCACACTGCTTTAAGCATGACGAAGAAAAATTAATGAAAGCCAGCCACTCACCTTTTCTTGTCTTCACGCTTCTTTATTATCCGAAAAGATACGCACATAACATACGGGGGAGAGGGACATACATCAGCGGGTACAGATAGGCAACCAGCTCCGTTTTGCACTACAAAGTGCTGCTTCTTATGGCCAGAAGAAGCACTTGGTAGTGCGAAACGGAGCTTGTTGCCTATCTGTACCCGCTGATGTATGTCCCTCTCCCCCGTATGTTATGTGAGTATCTTTTCGGATAATAAAGTAGCTTGAAGACAAGAAATGGCGAGCGGCCGGGGGGAAATAGCTGATAACTTATACCGGAATATCGGTATAAGTTATCGGCTATTGGCCTGAAAGGTCACAGATTATCGGTATTGGCCCTAAAAAATCTATATCGGTCGATCCCTACTCTTCATAGCCTGAGCACCGCCAAATGTCTACGCTGCAGTAGAAGCCTAGCCCCCATACCATTATCTCCACATCGCTGCAGTTGCCGAACATACGTATAAGCTGACTTAATGCCTCCAAAACTTGTCTTGCCTCCCTTCTGTTTCAGCCCCATCTCCAGAGGAGATGGGGGGGTGTTAACTGTAAGGCCTGTATTACACTACTGGATACCAGTGCCAGTCTTCAAAATTTCCGCCTGTTTACTGAGCCTACTACACAGTTGGATATTCAGCAGGGATGAACTAATTTATAGATACCTGTAGACAAGTACAGAAGTTTTACTGAGTTAAAGAAATCGCTTGATCAAAATATTGTGCAGCAAAATATCGAAGTGTACCTGTCGTCAACAAAAACTTATGTAATGTAGATAATAACATATGTATATTTATAATATACATTGGTTAAAAATGTGTGTGTTTTCAGGTGAAAAAAATGCTGTCCCTGCAGCTATTGCCTGTGTGTCTCCATGAGGAGTCCAAATACAGGAAGTGAGGACAGGACAAGCAGGGCTCTGTGCAGGCTCCTGGTTTGTCAATCATCCTTGTGTGAGCCCATAGCATGTCACAGAGCAGAGTCCTGCTTGTTCTCAGTGCACAGAGCCCCCGCTTCTCCACCCTCACTTCCTGTATTTGGACTCCTCATAAAAACACACAGGCAATAGCTGTAGGGACAAAAATATAAAAAAAAGTTAACAAATGTATATTACAAATATGCATACAATGGTATTATATAAAAAGTTTTTGTTGACAACAGGTATACTTTAAGTTCAGAGGCTATTATTTTTGTCCAGGCCAGTTTCATTTATTTTTTTTAAATAGGATTCTGTTGAAATTCAGACATTTCTTTTGAATTGTGGCTCATCAGTTATTTTTCAGTAAATTTCTATTCACTATGACTTTTGTCAGTTTCAAGTCATTTCAGGAAGCAATGTGCGTTTTTCTTTCTTTAACGGAAGGGTATCATCAATATTGTCCACATCTGTATGTGTTTCCTGACTATAGGTGAACCCAAGCACAGCACAGAAATGGGCAGAAACCAACCAGATACAGAAAAGCAAATGGCAAAATGGTAACAAAAATCCAATAATGAAGCCATGGTTTGGATTTGGTTACCTGCCTTTATGGTCCTATTTAATTGCAACTTGTAACAGCTTAGGATGGTGGGAGGAGCCAGAGAGTTGCCGAGACAACACTACACTAACAGTAAAACAACTACACAACTTACTGTCAGGGGTATTTCAAGCAAAAAGCATGCTGAAGCCAGTGCAATTCATGAGAACCCTATAATAGTAAGTTATGTATTTTGGAACCTTTTTTTTTAATACAGTAATCTGATACCAGACTCATATTTGTTAAGATGGATGTGGATAGACAGGTAAAGAAAAAGATTAAAAGCTTAACCTCCTGAGCGGTATTCCCGAGCGTGACTCGGGGTTAATTTTCCCTGCCAGGATCGGTAACCCCGAGTCACGCTCGGGGTAGAATTACAGAGTTCCCTGGCCGGGCTGCACGATATATCGCAAAAACTATGCGATATAGCGATGCGGCCCCCGGGAAAACATGCGATTATCTGCTCTGGTCGGCTCCCGTTGCTCACCTAGTCCTGGTCCCTGAAGATGTCGTTCCCCTCCGTGCGCTCTGGTCCCTGCTCTATTCATCTTACAGGTCCTTTCACTTTTCAGCCAATCACAGGCCGCAGTGGTGTAAAGCCTGTGATTGGCTGAAGGGGAAAGGACTTGTTCTGCAGCAAATACACTAGGTTTGAAATCTGCCCGGCAAACCTAGTGTATTCTGCTGCAGAACAAGGTGAGAAGGGGGGGGATGTGACATGAAGGGGGGGGGGGGGGGAATGTGACAAGGGGGGGGGGAATGTGACATGAAGGGGGGGGGGATGTGACAAAGGGGGGATTTGACAGGGGGAGGGGAATGTAACATGAAGGGGGGGGAATGTGGCAAGGGGGGTTATGTGACAAGGGGGGTTATGTGACAAGTTGGGGAATGTGACAAGGAGGGGGGAGAATGTGACAAGGAGGGGGGAGAATGTGACAAGGAGGGGGGAGAATGTGACGGGGGGATGTGACAAGGGAGAGGGGGAATGTGACAAGGGAGGGGGAATGTGATGGGGGATATGTGAAATGGGCGGGGGGGAGATGTGAGATTCAGTGCAAAAAATTGTACCTCTTTTGGTACAAATTTCCAGAAAGAATCATACCGCCAGGGAGGTTAAAGGGGTTATCCAGGAAAAAAAAATTTTTTATATACCAACTGGCTCCAGAAAGTTAAACAGATTTGTAAATTACACGTGTCTCAGGAACCGCCCAGTTTAGAAGAGGTTTGCTATGTGGATTTGCTTCTAAACTGGGCGGTTCCCGAGACACGTGTCATCAGAGAGCACTTAGACAGAAAAGAACAACTCAACTTCAGAAGCTCATAAGTACTGAAAGGATTAAGATTTTTTTTATAGAAGTAATTTACAAATCTGTTTAACTTTCTGGAGCCAGTTGACATATAAAAAAAAAAGTTTTTTCCTGGAATACCCCTTTAAATCCATCACTCCAGAAAGATAGCTTAAATACATCATTCATAGACTTTAAAGTACTGTGTTACCAGATACTACTTTTTATTCTAATTCATTTAATCTTCTGCTTTATTATCTATTTATCTGTATATGATTACGGGTCAGCCATATTGCCTGATAACTGCTAACAGCATTGATAATAAACTTGGTCCCACAAAAAACAAACCTTCATATGGCTCTCTAGATGGGAAAGTATTGGTCACTAAGGGGTAAAATCTAGTTAATGGCTGTCTTTGCTTTTCTTGTGAGACACGAGATCGTAAAATAGATTGGATCTTACCAATGTTTTTCAGGAGTTGTGTGGTTGACCTAAGGCTTGAGCAGTGAGCAGTCAACCAGCCATAAAGCTGCATATCTCTGAGGAGCTTTAATAAGTCAACTGAATAGGGCCTAGCACATTTTCATTGCATGTTACTGGACTGATCTACAGTAAATCTTTTAGCAATTTAGTTAATTTAAAATGGCAGCAACACATTGGCATTACAGTGTTTACCCACTGAATATGCTTATTTTCTATAGCTGAAATACCTCTTTGATGGCATTGCTATTGCACCTTTATAATGTTAGTACAAACCTTTTTAATAAAAATGCAGAGGCAGTGGTAGTACACTGCTGAATAACTGATGGGGATCCATGTCAACAGTAGACGTCCAAAGACATTAAGAAGCTGAGAAAGTTCTGTATTTTACAGTACTTCCCATTTCAGAAGTCATTGTGGTCTGTAATCTTGCTTCATAGCAGGTACAAATGCTGGGAAGGACATGCAATGAAAATTAGATCTATGAAGTGCTGATAAAGTCTGCAATGACTTGGTGAGTACTGTGAAATATTTTCTCTGCTTTGGAAGACTTCTTTACATGACATGTAGAACAAGTTGTACATGTAATATTTGGAGCAATAACACTGCTTAGTTTTTCCAATCCCAGCATGTTCTGAATTTCATGCCCTGCTAACTGTTCAGGGCATTCATTACACAGACATTCATTACACAGACATTACATTTGTCTTTGTGATGCATTAACCATTAGAAGTAAGAAACAATTATTTGCAGTATTTGAAAACTGCAGTAGTACACAGAAAATGTGTTTAAAGACTGTATTACTTTTAATCAGACTGTATTTACATGTGGCATAAAAATGCAGCCATGGTTTATTATTAGAACTTATAAAAATGTAGAAAAGTGAATGATTTATTATATTGCCCTATATATTAGTTACTATTGGTTCCTTGTTTCACATACAGGATACACATACTATTGTGTAGTGCTGACATTTATTTTTACCTTAAAGGGGTACTCCAGGGAAGTTAAGAAAAACAAAAATGCCCCAAAGCCACCACAATACCTGTTCTGTGTCCTCTGTAGTTATCCATGTGGTTTTGGCAGCTCATTTGGCCCCTGATGTCTCCCTTAATATTGTTTTTCCTTGTTATCAGCACAGACTACAACTCCCAGAAGTCAGTTCAGCTCTGTGTAATGGCTGCCAGCAAATTGCTTTCACTATCTGCATGTTCACACTGCACACACACATTGTACAGGTCTTTTCTTTCAGACTATCCTTCCTACAGCAATAAATCATGCTATGGCAGCAGTCATTGATTAGATCTACACAGGAAAATAGCAGGTTATGTGCTGAGCTGTGACTGATAATGTTCACTGCTCTTCTCTCAAGTCTCACAAGCTCCTCACACAGGGAGGGGAGGGGGAGGGGAGATGTGGCTGTACAGTCAGAGCTCTAGACCAGACAGAAATCACGTGGTGTTGCCTTGAAGGGAGGGGGCTAGGTCTCACTGAGGAGACAAAGTGCATCTGAGAATGAAGTTTTTCTCTCTCTCCCTGCATTTACAGGGAAACTGCTGTATATAGCTAAAGAATGTTATTTAGACAAATACATAGGTTGGTGAGGGAGGGAAAGGATGGGCTATGGGTATAGTTCTTGAGAGTACCCCTTTAATCAAGGAAAACAATAGCCACTTACAGTAAAGCATGTTATAGAAGATTTTACCATGTGAAACTACCTTTATTTGTATGATTTAAACAATGCCAAAGATATGCTGAAAGGAGTTGTTTTCATAAACTAGTAAGGTGCCATGCATTATCTCGCTGTAGACTTTACAAGTGACGGACAGAATGTGAGGGACAGAATAAACAGTGCCATTCAGTAACCCACTGGTCATGTCTTCTGTCATTGAAGTCATTCTCATTCTATTTCTTTTTCATCCATTCCAAACCACCATGATTACCAATTCAGCCACCACTAGTCTCTACAGGGTTTGCTGCTCAGATGTGGATTCTCACCATATAAACTGGTTCCAAATACTGTCACACATTAAGCCCCCTAATATAATACTGCATCGAATGGCCCAGCAAGGAGCAGAGTGCTTCCTTATACTCAGTTGAAACTATAACCTATCATGGCTTATAAAATTTATATCCAAGAAAAAAAAATATCCAAGAAAAAAGAAATACCAGGTACTGCGGTTGCAGTACGGTTTTTAAACCGGAGACAAAATCGTGGTCAACCACAGTTTTGACTCTGGTTCAAAAACCGTACTGCAACCGCATACGTTTTTTTTAACATGGACGTCAATGGGAAACGCACATGTATACGGTTCCATACGGGAAAAACGTATACGTTTTTACTTTGCACATGTGCATTTGAATCCTAAAGTCCCCACCCAAGACCCCTCCCATTAAAAATGTACAACATTTTCAAAAACATATGGGGTTTTTTTCTATAAAAACTGACAGAACTGTATGCACTTTTAAAAACAGTATACTGTTTAAAAACGCATACGGTTTACTTTTTTCCATACTGTTCCATCCGTTTTTTTTTGCCATATGGTTTTCTTTAGAAAAACGGATTGAAAACAGTATGGAAAAAACGTGATGTGAAACCAGCCTAACACATCCAAGAGTTTTAGTTTGACTGTGGTTTTTACTCAGATCATCATAGTGCTGAATAATGCTGGTCAGTATACCCACAGTGAGGTGGGACTTGCTGAGTTGCATCTATACTATTTAAACGTGGAATTGGACATATACTTGGTGTGGAGAGATGCACACAATGGGGGAGATTTATCAAAGGATTTAGACTGTTTTTTCTTGTCTAAATTTGTCGCACAGAAAGTCGCAGTCTAAATATGTGTGACTTTTCTGCGACTTTTGCTTTTCTGCGATTTTTAGAACATGATGCATGCAAGTCTATTTTAGACTGAAATGCATTGGTGCTGAATTTATCAAAAGCGACTTTTCAGCGACAAGTCGCATAGGCTGAAAGTACGCCGAAATGTCAGACCATGTTGGAGCAGGTTTAAATATAGACTAAAGCATAGATCATGCAGTCTGTGCACAGAATTTATCAAGAGCTGTGCCATTTGATAAATTAGGTGCACAATAGACCAGACTAACCCTCTGTAGTTTGGTCTATATTGATGCGGGACATAGACAACTTTGATAAATATCCCCCAATAGGTGGTACATTTGCAGAGGCAACATGATAATGCCTAGGAGGTCTTGTGCATGGATCGTCATTAACTGGCCTCCTTTGCAATATACAGATGCACCCGCACGTGTGAATTAGTGTCTCTTCACATCTGATAGATTAAGCATTAGCAAAAAGGTGCAGTGACACTGACAAATATGTCAGTTACTGTTTTATAATTTGGTGCAGGTGACACATGGGTAGATTTGCAGCACTGTGCTTAGTTAGGGATTACTTACTGTCTGGTTTTTCTCAAATCTAGTCTTGACAATAAGATATTACTGTCAGATCTCAGCAAACTTTACACCTAGTGGAGGTCTGTAAGCATGACTACTACAGCCGTCCTTTAACCCCTTAAGGACGCAGGACGTAAATGTACGTCCTGGTGAAGTGGTACTTAACGCACCAGGACGTACATTTACGTCCTGTGCATAACCGCGGGCATCGGAGCGATGCCCGTGTCATGCGCGGCTGATCCCGGCTGCTGATCGCAGCCAGGGACCCGCCGGCAATGGCCGACGCCCGCGATCTCGCGGGCATCCGCCATTAACCCCTCAGGTGCCGGGATCAATACAGATCCCGGCATCTGCGGCAGTTCGCGATTTAAATGAACGATCGGATCGCCCGCAGCGCTGCTGCGGGGATCCGATCATTCAGAACGCCGGATGGAGGTCCCCTCTCCTTCCTCCGTCCGGCTCCCGGCGTCTCCTGCTCTGGTCTGTGATCGAGCAGACCAGAGCAGGAGATGACCGATAATACTGATCTGTTCTATGTCCTATACATAGAACAGGTCAGTATTAGCAATCATGGTATTGCTATGAATAGTCCCCTATGGGGACTATTCAAGTGTAAAAAAAAATGTTAAAAAATGTAAAAGTAAAAGTAAAAAAAAGTGAAAAATCCCCTCCCCCAATAAAAAAGTAAAACGTCCGTTTTTCCTATTTTACCCCCAAAAAGCGTAAAAAACTTTTTTTATAGACCTATTTGGTTTGGTCTATAAAATAAAATGTTAATGATCCCGTACGGTGAACGGCGTGAACGAAAAAAAATAAAAATTGTCCAAAATTCCTACTTTTTTAATACATTTTATTAACAAAAAAAATTATAAAAAAATGTATTAAAAGTTTTTTATATGCAAATGTGGTATCAAAAAAAAGTACAGATCATGTCGCAAAAAATGAGCCCCCATACCGCCGCTTATACGGAAATATAAAAAAGTTAGAGGTCATCAAAATAAAGGGATTATAAACGTACTAATTTGGTTAAAAAGTTTGTGATTTTTTTTAAGCGCAACAATAATATAAAAGTATATAATAATGGGTATCATTTTAATCGTATTGACCCTCAGAATAAAGAACACATGTCATTTTTACCATAAATTGTACGGCGTGAAAACAAAACCTTCCAAAATTAGCAAAATTGCGTTTTTCGTTTTAATTTCCCCACAAAAATAGTGTTTTTTGGTTGCGTCATACATTTTATGATATAATGAGTGATGTCATTACAAAGGACAACTGGTCGCGCAAAAAATAAGCCCTCATACTAGTCTGTGGATGAAAATATAAAAGAGTTATGATTTTTAGAAGGCGTGGAGGAAAAAATGAAAACTTAAAAATTACATTGTCTGAGTCCTTAAGGCCAAAATGGGCTGAGTCCTTAAGGGGTTAAATAGGCAGTTGATTGTTTCAATATACTGTAGAATGTTTAGGCTTGATCCACGGCAGATCTTTTTCAAATCTCATTTTGTTGTGAATCCAAAACAAAATCTTCATGTTACTTTGTTGTTGGTTTTAGGTTGGCCACTGATTTTAACCCTATGCAGTGCAAAGGGTAAAATCCATGGTGAAAATCTGCAGAATACCCACTACAGGATGAGTGTAAAAATTCATGTCAAGCTCTAATCATCATGCAGTTGTTTTCTTGCTCATGTGGTTGCCATTTTTAAGGCAATATGTCCCCTAGATTTTGTTTCCTGATTAGAGGCAAATACTGAAACATGATCTCCATTGTGAATGGTGGTGGAGCTATATAGTGATGTCACCTTCTACTGTGCTGTTAAGAACGGAATACTGGTAAATGATCTGTACAGAACAGGAAGTCTCAGCTTAGTTTTACACCTGTTGGCCAGAATGAAAACATATATTTAAACAATAGGTCGTTTAAACGTTCCTTTTAAAATTAGCATACACTTGTATAGTAATGGAAATTGCTGTGGATGACAAACATACAGAATCTGGACCCAGAGTAAAAGGTAACACAACAAAACGCATTCACTCTGTTATACATCAGGCAGGAGCTGTTGGGAAACAGTTTGACTCCTGCACTAAGTCATTTGAGCGTGTATGTGTTTGAAGGTATTATAAATGACTTCATATAAAATGCCAATACCTACTAATATATTGGCTTAAGTCCATCTGAATGTAGGTAAGAAGCGGTGTCAAATCTTACCGAGACATCCTTTTCCTTGCCCTGTGACGTTACTCACATGAGTTAGGAGGGGGAGACCTCAAAATAACAAGCAGCAGGGTAGAGGATGCCTTGGGTGAGGTTTGGCATAGCCCCTTATGGACATACAGCTGGATTTAAGAAAAAAATATTAATCATAAAAAATAGTTACATGAGCATGTAGCAGCATGGTTAAAGGGGTACTCCGGTGCTTAGACATCTTATCCCCTATCCAAAGCATAGGGGATAAGATGCCTGATCGCGGGAGTCCCGCAGCTGGGGACGCCCGCGATCATGCACGTGGCACCCCGTTAGTAATCAGTCCCCGGAGCGTGTTTGCTCCGGGTCTGATTACAGTTGACCGCAGAGCCGGCGGCGGGTGATGTGCTTCGGTGACTGATTACTAACGGGGTGCCGCGTGCATGATCGCGGGCATCCCCAGCTGCGGGACTCCCGCGATCAGGCATCTTATCCCCTATCCTTTGGATAGGGGATAAGATGTCTAAGCACCGGAGTACCCATTTAAGTTGAACTAATGTTAACTGGTTCATATGGCTACTTTGATGAAAAAAAAAGTTATGACTATTTGAATACAGTGATGAAAAAAGGAAAAAAACTTGTTCATTAAATGACATACAGACCTTATTGGTCTGGTCGTTAAGGGGTTTAAAGAGAAAATGTAATCAGAAATTGACCTATTTGTTTAAACAAATTTTTTCATGTTAAACATTATTTTTTAAAGATTGTTTTGCTTGGGTTTATTCTCATTTTAATATGAGGCCTGAAATTAAGCTGACACTTCCAGTTCTATTTGTGATGAGGAGGAGGAGGATGCTGGGAAGTAATCAGTACAACATTACAGTGAAAGGCAACACCAGTAGTTACAGAAGACAAGTGCAGATGTCATTCGAATAGTTGAACTGCTAAAGTCTGTGGAGGAGATTTATCAAAACCTGTCCAGAGAAAAAATTGCTGAGTTGCCTATAGCAACCTAGCAGATTGCCTCTTTCATTTTTGAAAAATGAAAGAAGTCATCTGGTTGCTATGGGTAACTCAGCAACTTTTCCTCTGGGCAGGTTTTGATAAATCCATGGGGCCTGGTATAAAGCAAATCACTAAATGCTGTTAAAAACAGCTTAGGCAACATGGCTGCCCACTTAATAATACACAAAAAATGTACATTGCAATCAGAAAGTAGAAACAGATAAAAAAAGAACATGTTTCAGGGGTACAGGGTACATTCTAGAGTACAATCACATGTACAGGATCTGTGACAGATTTGATGTAATCATTTAGTTACATTGATATTTGCAGTAGATCCTGTATGTGTGAATGTGTCGTTAGGGGTAGGGTCACAGATACCGCATCCACAGCATATTTCATGCTTGCAGGAAATCCATAGCTAATTCTGCTTTTTGCAAACACACAGGGCTACCCAGCCGCAGCCCTGTATGTACTGTAAGGTTTGGAAGCTGGACAGTCACTAGAAGAGGAGAGCTCCCTCTAGTGACTGACATTTATGCGCTGGGACCAGCCTCCAAACCCTGCTGCACACACAGGGCTGGGGACATGTAGCCCTGTGTGTCTGCTAGTACCTGAATCAGAAATATAAATCTAGGGGACACATTCACTTTAAGGGTTAACTGTCATTACAGAGAACTTTTTGGTTGCTCATACATGTCAAAGGTTTTGATCACATTGGGTCTTACTCCTGAGACCAGCTGCAATAACTAGTTATAATCCAGGGAAACGAGCAGTAGTGCATGGCTCACTCCCTGGCTTTTAATCAAACCTCACTTTTTCTCTGTGTAAGTTTATGCAGACTTGTACAGAAAAAAAGGTTGGATCTGCCTGCCGGGAGTCAAGCGCGCTCGCATCTCTAGCAATCGCAGTAGGTCTTATGGGTGAGCCCCAATGCAATCAAAACTTTTACATGAGGGTAACATGTGAAAAGGTTTTTGTTTTTTTTCTAATGACCATTACCCATTTAAAGTGGCTACGTAGTAGTGCTCTACTTTAGAAACTTCACGCACCAAATACAATTTACCACCATAGCTTTCTATTAATGTGACAAGGGCATCTTTTTATTTTAAATGCATAATATGGGTGTGACCAGCTGAATAATTACAGAATGTAACGTGACCTATATGAATGATATCAAATCTGTTGAGTGTTAAACAGCTGAGTGAAATATATTATTGCAAAGTGTTGAACTTTCATATTCACCTTTTCCTCTGTAGTTTGTTTTGTAAAACACTGTATATAGTAATTTTATTGTAGAACAGTGTTATGTAAATTAAAGCAAGTAAACTCCTTTTATTAAAGTTTTAAATACTTTGTTATTCAGTACCAAAGTGAGATTCATTTTCTAAAGTTCGTTTTAAATACAGAAATTCACTGTTCTACAAGTAAACATTCTGCCAATAGCATGATATTTTTTGCAAGAATCATTGCATGTGAAAAAATTAAAACCTTACACACCGTGAAAAGGCATGTAAAAATGTTATCTGCTTGCTTCATACATTAGTTATTTAACATTTAAGTTTCCATTACAATGAACCATGCTATCCTATGAATGGGGGTTTTAATTTTTTCTTTTAAATAAAGCTGTTTAGCTGTTAAGATGAAAGTGACCTTCCTTTTATTCTGTACAGTCCTCCTCCTAAATGTAGCTAGCAATGTTAACAGTGGATGCTGACATTCTTGTTGCCGTAGTTATGACCAGAAACGGGCCCCTTTATATTGTATGTACATTTCTGCTGGAAATACATAGAAACATGTGTTCTATAGAATGTATAAGAAAACATTTAGGAGTTGAGCATGTCTTTTAGACGTAGAAATGGCTTCCAGAATGAATACATCTACCGTTTTCTTTGATGGCTGCATTGTGAGTTGAAAAATGGTGCATATTAAGGGGAGAAAGTTTTATTTCTTTGTTTAATAAAAAGAAAAAAGAAACTATTTTATCCCAAAGCCCCAAGCTGATAAGTGTTTCAGGGATGATTGTGACTGCACTTTGTTAAAGCTTGAGACTAGGTCCAATAGCTTAGTTTTCATGTTATAATGTTATTTTATAAAAAAAAAAAAAAAAAAAAAGCATACTTTTTATATGTGGTTGTAGTTACAAAAAGTGCACAGGCATAGGGATAGGCCACACAAAATAAAAATTTGTATATGTTTGAGTTCTGGGCAGGTTCACAGGAAGATTCTCTGCTTGGAACTACTGACATGTTTAAAAAGTTTAGCTTTCCTTCTGAAGTCCAATTTTATGTTGACTAAATGCCAAAAGAGCTACGAGCGACATATAAACTTCTGTGCAGGCAGGAGAAAGTATAAAACTGTAATTCCCCATCAGAACTGTAATGGAGGACTGAAGAAGTATGAAATTGGTCCTTTTAAAGAAGTTGACTATAGTATTCTGACTGTTCACAAATGGTTAATGGTTCTCTTTTTTTTTTATTTTTTTTTTACCCTTAGTCTTTGACCAACTAGATCTGGTAACTTACGAAGAGGTAGTGAAGCTACCAGCCTTCAAAAGAAAAACACTAGTCCTCCTAGGTAAGTTATTTCAGTGTGTGTTTATATAGTATAAAGATAGATAGATATATTTGTATAGAGATAAATGTATATATTTTTTCTCTTTTCACTCTCAATAGGTGCACATGGTGTTGGCAGACGACACATAAAGAATACATTAATTACTAAACATCCTGACAGATTTGCTTACCCTATCCCACGTAAGTTTACTTGTTAATAATTTGTAAAGTGATAATGCACATTACAGTTGAAGTATTCTAGCAATCTCACAGTAAAAAAAAAAAAAAAAACATTCTGATCATGCATGGTATATGCATGGTCAGTATGTTTCTTTTTATTTTTTTTTCCTGTGTGATTGCTAGAATACTTCAGCTGTAATGTGCCGTATCATTTAACTGCTTGCAGATTTCAAAAATAAATAAAACACTTATAAAAACACTTTTTGAGTCAACTACTTTTTTTCAGTTGACTATGCCCACATTCAGGTTTTTCTGCTTTATGGGTTTATTTTGGTACATTGCGCCAAAAATTTTGGTGCAGACCCAATTTGTGCCACACAACTCAACAAAAACAGGTCTGGTTCAGAATAGTAAATCAGGACCTTTATGTATATCTGGACATATTAGGAAATTAGGCTCCTTTGATATCTATTATTTTCTAATAATCAATAGGTCTATATTAGTTTGATTTCAGATATTATTTCACACTCTTATTCTTATTTTTATAACACATTCTTGCATTCATTCTTATCTATATAATATATTTTTATACTCGTTCACTCACTATGGTGTATTGGTAATAATCTTTTCTACATATACTTATTCAATTTTCTTTTCTTGATCACATTCATTTTATTTATCTCACAATATTACAACACCGTTTCTTCACATTGTTATAATTATTAATTTAGATGTATGATTACAAATAATCATTAATAAATTATAGTCAGGCAATATTCTCATAGTCACCCTTAATGTTGGGAACATGAGCGGCACTTCAGAGTACTACGGTACAGTTACCTGTGTATGCCAGAGTACCCGACACTGGACAATTATGACTGACAGCCAATTGATAGACTATAATTACTACCCAGGGGCCATTTTGGAGGCCATTTGCCTCATGTTCCTCCTGACGACGATTTTAAGCCACCAAAACCTGTTGAGGGGGGGCAATATAATTGGTTTTAAGTTACTGTTTCTATACAAACCAATACACAAGGTGTATTGCAGACTCCTATGTGGTCTCTCTCCTGAAAAATGAATGATTTTCCAAAACAAATGATAAATGGGACAGGGTGTAAGGAACAGCCAAGTCTTTTAACTTTTTTCTTTGTCACTAATAGTTAAATATTTATATATATATATATATATATATATATATATATATATATATATACTTTTTAGTACGCACAATAAGAATTACGTTTTAAGGGAGGGTATTATAAGAGGATCTAGTGCCTCAGGCCTTTGTGCCCTGGGTTATTGTGAGTGAACTATTAAGAAATGCTTTTAACAGTCCTTTGTGTTTAACTTTTCAGATACAACCAGACCTCCAAAGAAAGATGAAGAAAATGGAAAAAATTACTTCTTTGTATCCCACGACCAAATGATGCAGGATATCTCCAACAATGAATATCTGGAATATGGCAGCCATGAGGATGCAATGTATGGGACAAAACTGGAAACAATACGAAAGATTCATGAACAGGGACTTATTGCAATACTTGATGTAGAACCTCAGGTAATTACATTTTATTCATGTGAACATTTGTGAAAGTCTCATATAGAATAGTTTGTCCATTTATGGCAACTTTTCTGTAGTCTGAAAACCTGCAGACAGGAAACCAACCTAGATCTGTCTACAGTGTTACCACAAATATGAATTACACAGTCCAATCTGCAGGGATCATTTAAAGAGCAAGACAAGCTGAGCAGATTGATATAGTTGTGGTATAGTTTTATTGTAATAAGTTCTAAGATAGTGTCATTTGTTAATGTAAATCTCTGATCAGTCTGGACTAAGTGGGTGGACCTACTCAGCGATTGACTACTATCGGTGTAGAAGTGTGCATATACAGAGATCTGTCAATCACTAAGTAGACACAGATGACTACCTAATGCTGGTTCACATCTATACCACAGCAATTTGACAGGAGATATGACCACAGCAGTTTGTCAGGAGATATTCTTACACCTACCTAAACGTATTCTGTGGTATATCCATAGACTTCAATCATTGCCAAAGTAGTCAAAAGTATGTCACTTTTGGCTATATTTTGTCCCTGTACCATTGCCTCCCCCTTTTTTTTTTATCGTAATGAAAAGTTATGCGTGCACTACTTTTCTGTACAACAAAAACAATCTGTAATATTTTTTTATATTATATAGCGCACACAGATTCCATAGCGCTGTACACTTAAATTGGTCCCTGTCCCCATTGTGGCTCACAATCTTTATTCACCTACCAGTATGTTATCAGTGTTGGAGGAAACCCGAGAACCAGGAGAAAAACCACACAAACACGAAGAACATACAAATTAGTTGCAGATTTTGTTGTCCTTGGTGGGATTTGAACCTAGTACCCCAGTGCTACAAGGAAACAGTGCTAATAAAGTGTAGTTATACTACGTACAGTGCTGTGAAAGTACCGTATTTATCGGGGTATACCACGCACCGGCCTATAACACGCACCCTCATTTTACTAAGGATATTTTGGTAAAAAAAATTTTACCCAAATATCCATGATAAAATGAGGGTGCGTGTGTGCGCGTGTATACCCCGATATACCCCCAGGAAAGGCAGGGGGAGAGAGGCCGTCGCTGCCCGCTTCTCTCCCCCTGCCTTTCCTGGGGTCTAGAGCACTGCTGTCGGCCCTTTTCACCCCCTGGTTATCGGCGCCGCTGCCCGTTCTGTCCCCCTGACTATCGGTGCCGGCGCCAATAGCCAGGGGGAGAGAAGCGGCGCCGACAGCCAGGGGGAGAGAAGGGGCAGCGGCACCCATTGCCGGTGCAGCTGCCCCGTTGCCTCCCCCCATCCCCGGTGGCATAATTACCTGAGTCGGGTCCGCGCTGCTCCGCTGCTCCAAGCCTCCGTCGTTGCAGCGCATAGCAACGACGGAGGCCTGGAGCAGCGGAGCAGCGCGGACCCGTCAGGGGGACAGAACGGGCAGCGGCGCCGATAACCAGGGGGTGAAAAGGGCCGACAGCAGCGCTCTAGACCCCAGGAAAGGCAGGGGGAGAGAAGCGGGCAGCGACGGCCTCTCTCCCCCTGCCTTTCCTGGCGGGGTATCGGCGTATAACACGCACACAGACTTTAGCCTAAAAAGTGCGTGTTATACGCCGATAAATACGGTATTTGCACGGTGTAAACACCTAAATGTTTCAGATCAGTAAACAAATGTTAATATTACGTTAAGATAAGTAAACTCAAAATGCAGTTTTCATTTATTATAAGAAAAAAATCCATCTGATCCTTTATTGTCCTATATAAAAGTAATTGCCCACCTTGTTAAATCATGAATTTACTGTGGTTAATCACTTTGTTTGGAAAGCAAAGTTCAGATTCACTTGCCACACCCAGATTGCAGACCACTTAAATGAACCCTTTCCAACAAGGTGGAGTAGGCCAAAAGATCTCAAATAGCAAGACCTCATGCACGATCCAAACAAAATAAACAAAATAATTGCCATATGTCAGTAAGAGTTAGTAATTTCTAAAGCTTTGGGACTCTATCGAACCTTTTACAGATACTCACAAATTCATAAGTCATATGTATTTGTGAGTCTCTGTAAAAGGTGTTTTAATTTGGTCATATTTCATCACACGACCACTGCCAGGCCATGTTTTGGCAAGAATTTTTATGTGTTTAAATATTTTTACCAGTTATATGTCCATGTATGCCATTTTCCACATTTAGAAAGAGATGTCTCGAACCATTTTTTTTTTTAGTTCGCCTCAGAATAGCTTAAGATCAAAATAAAGTCCCTACTTGAATCCAGTTGAGATGCACAATGAGTTGTTAGATTTTGGGGGCAGTTAAATTTTTTACATAGGGCCATGTACAAACTGTACAGAACTGTCTGCATGGCACATAAAACAAATGACAGCGTTCCTCTCAGGAGAATCAGCCGACATTCTCCTCCAGGATCATGCCAGCAGGGAGTAACATGCTTTATATTATGGTGCTGCTTGCAGTGCATATGCTTGATCAAGCAGTTATGTGACTTGCTTGTAATATAAAGGGAAGCTCTTAACCTCAAGCACCAGTCCCTGTGCAATAGGTTCTGGAGAAGATTTAGTATGCTCCTTATCCTGTCCCATACACTAAGGTTCTGTATATCTGAATTGTGATACTCCTTTTCTCTCTTCTTCTAATGTGCATGCAGTTTGCTGGCAATTTTTAGGTTGTTAAATCATGGAAGTTTTTGGCAGGTTTATCAGCATTATAGCATCAGTTTTATTGAGAAAAAAAAAAATCATTATAAGTATTGCGCTCAGGTTGACCAGCATATTTCCCAAGCCCCTTACTTTGTGTCAAACAGTTAAATACTGTACACCAATGTTGGTAAGCATAATCTATCGTTCACATGTACAGGATCTGCTGCAGATTTGATGCAGTGTTCAGTTATTTGAATATATTGATATCTGCAGCAAATCCTGTATGATCTAAACATCTTCCTAGACATGAGCGGAGTTACAGTGATTCGATTCGTCACAAACTTCTCGGCTCGGCAATTGCTGACTTTAGCCTGTATAAATTAGTTCAGCTTTCAGGTGCTCCGGTGGACTGGAAAAGGTGGATACAGTCCTAGGAGAGAGTATCCAGCCCACCGGAGCACCTGAAAGCTGAACTAATTTATGCAGGCTAAGGTCAGCAAATGCCAGGCACGAGGTTCGTGACAAATCAAATCACTGTAACTTCGCTCACCTCTTCGTCTTCCATTTAAGAATTATGGTGGAAACTGTGCTTATAGGAACAAATCTTGTCCAATCAACTGAATTTACCACAGGCACTAAGTTTATTTTTAAGAGTCATATCAAAGGATCTGAATACTTATTTCCTTATGAAATGTTAGTTTTTCCTTTCAAATAAGTTTGCAAAAAAATTCTAAAATTCTGTTTTCACATTGTCATTAAGGGGTATTAAGTGCAGAATGATGGGGTATAATTTAATTTTTAGCACGAGGCTGATGTATAAATGTAAAAGGTAATTTTTGTATGCTTTTTTATTGATATTTGAGTATTATTTTTGCTCCCAATTTAGTCTGCATGTCTTTACTACTACTTTATATTCGTAGGCTCTAAAAGTCTTGAGAACAGCCGAATTTGCTCCTTTTGTGGTCTTCATAGCTGCACCTACTATTACCCCAAGCATCAGTGAGGTAAGTTTAATTTACTATGACCCTGTTCTGACTAATTTGGCTTCAAGTAATGTAAATTATCCTGATAAATTTTGAAAAATAATTTGTGTAAAATCCTCTTTTGTAAGAGAAAACACTAAATACATCTACCAGTAGATAGACATAGCATGCTGTATATCATAGGATATTATGAATATTATTATGTTGTATTTTAAAGTGAACATTTTTAATAACAATCTTTAATATATCATTATATTTATTCCCTCTTAAAATTCACAAAATTAGATGTTACTATAATGTTTTGGTATGTTTAGTATAACAAAGCATTACTACCTTTGGCACATCCTAATAGGCATGTAGCCATGGGAGGCCTTGTCAACCTGTTGGCATTCTGCAGTTGCCAAGCAACGTGCAACCAGTTAGTTTACAGATTTTTATTGGCAGTTGTATCTACGTGGTAAGAGCAAGAGTGGTGTTCCCTGGGGTCTTTCCTCTTATGACTACATTAAGTGTGGTCTTAGGGGCCTGAAGCATCAGTGTGTAATAGAAAGAATTAATGCAGCTTCCGTTTATCATGGCATTGTTTTTCATTTTTCCTTTTCACAATGGCTTCCTGATTCCTGCACATTCTGGAATGTTATATGGGACATACAGAGAGGGCAAGTAGGAGAGGGGCATATGACACACAGGGCATACATGAGAAATATAGGAGTATAGAGGAATTAAGCATGAGTTGACAGCTGAGCATTGGACTGATAAGGAGGGATATTGGACATATAGGGCTTACGAAAAATAAATAGATGTTTAAAGATGGGAGTATAGTGGATATGAGGGATGTAAAATATATAGTGGCATTAAAGGTATGTAAAGGGAGCAGGAGAAATATGGTACAGAGAATAGAAGGCACAGAGTGGCATTAGTGCCCTATTGAGAAGGAGGCATATGGATCATATAGAGCTTACAGAAAAGGTATTGATAGAGAAACATGGAAATAAAGAGTAGGAGGGTTTGGGGAGATATAAGGAGATTTATCAAAATCTTTGCAGGGGAAAAGTTAACCAGTTGCCCATAGCAACCATCAGATTGCATCGGAAAAAGCATCTGAAAAATAGAAGAAGCAATCTCATTGGTTTCTATAGGCAACTGCTCCATGGTTCCTCTGCGCTGGTTGTGATTAATCTCCCCCATAAAGTATGACAGACAGAATATGAGAGCGGTAAAGCAGTCATTAGGGATAAGAAACAACTCAACTTCATTCTAAAAGTGCTGCCATTGATGCCATTACAATGCATGGCAGTGTTGGGTAATGATTACATATGCTCATATGGCACTGCTTGTGGCGAGTATGTACCCCTTTGCTTAATGGTGGTGTTCCCCCTAGTTATATCTGGGTTTTCTGGCTTCTTTGGCCGGTTTGCATTAGCCAGAAGTGGTTGGAAAAATTGAACCAGAGAAGTTACACAATTTGCGTAACTACCATTGACTTAGGAGTTGTGCAAATGGCATAGCCCTGCGGGCTACTCTATTTACGTAACACTAGTAGTTACTTAAACAGCGAAGCTCGAGGGGCCACTATATTTGCTTAACTCCCATGAAAGTCAATGAGTTACGTATTGAAAAATCTTCCTGCTTCGATCACTTTCGGCTTTTTCAAATAACACTGACATCTGCAAATAGCCTGAAGAAGCTGGAAACCCGGATATAATAAGTTGGGATAATCTTCTTAGCAGTGATGTTTGACAGCGTCTCCCCTCAAGGGATAGTAGGATAGGAACTGGGGTTCACAATTTTTCCCCCAAATAGAATCACTGTTATTATACCTCCCACTATCGTTTACATAAGTGCCTGAATAATTTGAGATTCTACCTCCCAGTGGCATCTGTTTTATTTGCCTAGTAGTGGCATCTTTTTGAAAATGGGGTCATCTCTGATATTTAAAGGGCATTATTGAAAGTGATATTTTAGCATACTTTCCCCAGTTTTAATGTTATAGCTCAATTGGTGGGGTCTACTGTATATGAAGATTTTCCCTAGGAACATATATCTGTTTTAAAGAACCTGTGGGTTGTGGTGGAACAGGAGAGTCACATCATGGATGTGCACCCAACAAGTCTGAGCAACTGAATATTGCCATCGTATCCATATAGACCAAAATCTCTAGGGAATGTTTCAATCACCTTGTTAAAAGTATGCCACAAAGAATGCAGTTCTCAAGGCAGAAATGGGTCCAACCTAATACTGGCAAAGATGCAACACACTCTGTGGTGTTTGATAACCATTATTTCAGGCATCCTCATTTAAGTTCCACTTTAACCTCTGTGTAATCATCCATCCAGTGTCATTAAAATTCTGCCACACTTGGGGGGGAATTTAATATAGGCCTTTTCTATCTTGTGCATGGGGAACACAACCATCATTGGTAAACACAACTGCACACTGTTTGTTTACAAATCTTAGTGATACGCTTACACTATGGAGCGCTGATCTTGTATCAGTCTGCAGAAAGACTAAAACAAAAAAATACAGTTATCGGCTATTCTATTAAGGTTTATATATAGGACAATAAATTATTTTCACACTCATGAGTCAGTTTTATTAAAGTTTTATATTCTTAAATAGTGATTGTGCTATTTTATCAATTACGGTATTGCCCAATAAGACTTACTAAGAGAAGACTTGTTACAAAGGACTAAATATTTCTGCGACCATATACCAATAATATGACAAATGGGTTGTTAGAACAACTGCAGGATGTGGCTGCGGTCCATGCTCAGCCTACTTGTCTCAATGCCCCCTACTTAACGGGAGTAAGAATTTCAGAATGAACTTAAGTGCTCTAGACACTGCTTGGAATTGCTAACTGCCTTCTTTTACATGTTTGACAACTAAACATGGCATTTTCAAGGACATCACAGGCAAGACTGATGACATGTTAATCGTCAGCTCTTTTCATCCCCCAATCACACTCTTTCTCTTCAAATAGCCAATAGAGATGAACGAACTTCCAGTAATTTGATTTGTCACGAACTTCTCGGCTCAGCGTTTGCTGACTTTAGGCTGCATAAATGAGTTCAGCTTTTTCAGGTGCTCCGGTGGGCTGGAAAAGGTGGATACAGTCCTAGGAGAGTCTCCAGCCCACCGGAGCACCTGAAAGCTGAATTCATTTATGCAGGCTAAAGTCAGCAACTGCCGAGCCGAGAAGTTCGTGACGAATCGAATTACTGGAAGTTCGCTCATCTCTAATAGCCAATAAAGCATAAATTCATATAGCCAATGAACACTCACAAGCTATTTACCAAGGTCTCTTCCCCCACGTCATGCCACTCCCCTGTAATGATATCACCAGCGAGCTAAGGCGCATGTCTCTGTACACTTATACATAACATTCCTAATCATAGGGCTACTGCACCTGCATCTGCAACGGTCAGTCACCACCAGCACTTTGTGCATATCGGTAAACTTTACCTCTAGGTCCCAAAGTGCATGAGAATGTGCCTACATCTACAGCGACCATTCACTACCTATGTTCTGCGTATGTCAGGCAACTAAAACTCCCAAGTCAGGGGCCACCAGTTTGAGGCCCCTGCTCTATGTCCTCTCATAAATCAAAATGAGCATTGGGATATATGTGCAGACCTGCAGCTTAAGTTCCCTGATGTGCGTGAAATGTGGGCTATTAATCTTTAAGTGCTGCCATTGGTGCCGTTACAATGCATGACATCAGAAAATTACTATTGTTTAAATAAAAAGTTTGTTAAACATATTGTTAAAAAATTTATTTTTTACCCTCTTAAAGGAGTACTCCAGGTTAGACCCCCTGCGATCTGACACTTATCCCTTATCCTTAGGATTAGTTATTTTCTTGGTGGAATCTGTTAAAAATCAAAGCAGACCTGTCCTATCCATCATAAATAAAGTAACATCAGTGTAAACAGAGCCTAATATGGAGGATATATATTTTAGTAAAAGTTAGTTAGTAGTTAAAGGAGAACTCCAGCAATAATGAACTTATCCCCTATGCACAGGATAGGGGATAAGTAGCTGATCGCAGACGAGTCTGACCACTTTGACCACCCCTACAATCTCCAGAATGGGACCCGGCTCTGTGAGGAGCACGTGCTGCAGATGGCAGGTACTCCATTCATTTTTATGGGAGTGCAGAAAAGGTCTGAGTACAGCACTAGGGTATTAACGGCGCTCCCAAAATAATGAATGGCTTGCGTGCTGTCTACAGTCTGAGAGAGCTGGGGGCCTGCCCTGGAGATCATGAGGGGGTCCCAGCAGTTGCCCCCCCCTTAACTCCCCCACCGCCCCCGAAATCAGCTAGGGGATAAGTTTAATATTTGCTAGAGTTCTCCTTTAATGACTAAATGTTTTGTGTAGCAAGAGGGGTGCCTGGCAAATTTGTATCCATTGAGCTATTGATTTATTAATTTTATTTATACCAAATTATCATAAACATTTATCTGATTAATGTAATGGCAATGTAAAACTATCATTAATGGGTACATTTAAGATATTTCTGTATTTTACATCACAATGTCTGCTGTTTTTCTATTGTTTGTTTTTTGTTTTTATTTTATTTTTTTGTCATAAACTTGTCTTTTACTTTCAATTACACACTTGCAAATTTTGCTAAGCTTCCAAGATGGTGCAGAAAATTACCTGTAAGTACCAGAGAGGACCTTAAACCACAAAACACAACAATGCTAGCTGTTTAGAATTTGGTAGATGCTCCTTTAACATGTCCATTGCTTTTAAAGTATTGCTTATCTAGACTGCTTATATGAGGTGTTCTGTAGGGATCGACCGATTATCGGTATGGCCGATATTATCGGCCGATAATCACGATTTTGGGCATTATCGGTATCGTCACTTACCTTGCCGATAATGCACCGCGACCGCCCCCCCGATCCACCGCACCGCGTCGCACTCCCCACCGCACCGCCCCCATTGCCTCCCCCATCCCCGGTTTTATAATTACCTGTTCCCGGAGCCCACGCTACTTCTTGCTCCTGCTGCGTCCTGCGTCCTGCGTTATGCCGGTGCGGGGGGGCGGTCGTGGGTGCGGTGGCGGTGATAGGTCTCAGGACCCCCGGACAGGCAGGGGGAGAGAATCGGGTGGCGGCGGCCTATGGCACCGCAAAAGCCACTGCAGTGCATTGATTTAAAGCACCCGCTTTAAATCAATGATCTGCAGCGGTGTCGCGGGGGGATAAATAGCCGATAACTTATACCGGAATATCGGTATAAATTATCGGCTATCGGTCCTAACCTCCATCGATTATCGGCCGTAAAAAAACGATATCGGTCAATCACTAGTGTTCTGTATCTGTTATAAATAGTTTACCATTAGAAAGAAAAATGGTTGACTGGGAAATATTATATAAAGGCTATAGACACCTTTTGACTTGAAAAAAATATATATTTTTTACTTGTTTGTGGTAAACTTTGTGTAACATTAGACCCCCTCATACGCACTTTGCAATTCGCTGCCTAAGTGTGCGCTCACTTTCTTTACCAGGGTGTTAGAGAGTAGCTGAGTACAAACTCCTCCTCTCCTTGCTGCAATCGCTGAGAGAAGTTAGAATGCAGAGAGTCCATTTTCAATACCTAGGGGAAAATGTATCAAAACCTGTTTAGAGTAGTGCAGTTGCCCATAGCAACTGATCAGATTGATTTTATAATTTTTCACCGTCCTTTAAAAAAATTTAAACTCTGGTTGATAGAACTATTTTGAGTTTCCTAATTTTCCATTTAGGAAGCAAATTGAAATATATATATATATATATATATATATATATATATATATATATATATATAAATGTGTGTGTGTGTATATATATATATATATCAACTGGCTCCAGAAAGTTAAACAGATTTGTAAATTACTTCTATTAAAAAATCTTACTCCTTCCAATAATTATCAGCTGCTGAAGTTGAGTTGTTCTTTTCTATCTGGCAACAGTGCTCTCTGCTGACATCTCTGCTTGTCTCGGGAACTGTACAGAGTAGAAGAGGTTTGCTATAGGGATTTACTTCTACTCTGGACAGTTCCCGAGACAGGTGTCATCAGAGAGCACTTAGACAGAAAAGAACAACTCAACTTCAGCAGCTCTGTCCATGTCAGGAACTGTCCAGAGCAGGATAGGTTTGCTATGGGGATTTGCTCCTACTCTGGACAGTTCCTAAAATGGAGAGAGTAATGTAGAGCACTGTGGTCAGGCAGAAAGGAAATTCAAAAAGAAAATAACTTCTTGTGGATTATACAGCAGCTCATAAGTACTGAAAGGATTAAGATTTTTAAATGGAAGTAATTTACAAATCTGTTTAACTCTCTGGAGCCAGTTAATGTATAAAAAAAAGGGTTTTCCTGGATAACCCCTTTAACAATTACTATAAGTGCAGACATGTCCATAGCGTTTAAAGGGTGTAAATGCGGGTGGACTTTAGTAGGTTGTTCTTCTGAGGTCAGTTTTTTATAATGCATTTGACTGTCATTGGGTAAAGAACCTATGCAGAGGATAAGTGAACCAGTTGCCCATAACTAATCAGATTTCTTACTTAAATTTTAAAAAGGCCTCTGAAAAATTTAAGAAGCAATCTAGTTGCTTTGGGCAACTGGTCAACTTTTATTTGCACAGGATTTGATAAATCCCCCAATAGTGTATAGTGCGGAAATCTAGATTCCAAAGGAAAACTGTATATATCTAAAAGTATAGGATTGTCAGATATATATATATATATATATATATATATATATATATATATATATATATATATATATTTTTTATTTTTTTTATTTATTTATTTATTTTTGCTCACTTAAAGTAGTATTCCAGAAAAAAAAAAAGTTTTATACTAGGGATGCACCGATATATCGGCGGCCGATACATATCGGCCGAAAATAGCTATTTCGGCAAAATGCCGAAACAACAAAAAATGTGCCGATAATGACCACCTCCCCTGCCCGCCCACAGTACAAGTTACAAACACTGCCAGTGGCAGAGGCACTCATGGGGGGTGCCAACATCGGGGGGGGGGGGGGGGTTGCGCTCTCCGGGATAGGATTAGGAATACTTCTTTTTATGTGCCCGGGCCGGCTCCTGTGTGTGGCTGCAGGCGGGGGCCGGCCAGAGCATATAAAAACTAATACTGTGTACTAAAAACCAGGGGGCCTCCAGCTGTTGTGAAACTACAACTCCCAGCATGCCCGGACAGACTTTGCCGGTCCGGGCATGCTAGGAGTTGGAGTTTCACAACAGCTGGAGGCCCCCTGGTTTTTAGTACACAGTATTAGTTTTTATATGCTCTGGTCGGCCCCCGCCTGCAGCCACACACGGGAGCCGGTCCGGGCACATAAAAAGAAGTATTCCTAATCCTATCCCGGACATCCCTGTGTCCCGAAAAGATTTTTAAGGATAAAGGATGTCCGGCGGTCACTCACCATTCCCCGGCGTCCTCCTGCGATCCTCCTTCGGTCCTTCGCTTCTCCCCCTTTATGGTCGTACGCACGGGACGTCACTGACGCCCCGTGCGTACAACCATAGAGACGCAG
This sequence comes from Hyla sarda, assembly GCF_029499605.1. NCBI lineage: Eukaryota > Metazoa > Chordata > Amphibia > Anura > Hylidae > Hyla > Hyla sarda. The sequence continues at coordinate 340,459,920 of NC_079190.1, read as the reverse complement.
GAGAACGCGCGCTGGCCGGGGCCTGGTAAGTGACCGTGTCATCTTCTTCAGTGTTCCGGTCACCGCTTCCCCGGTCCCGGCACCTACTGCTATGGTCCATAGGCCATAGCAGTAGATGTGACCCCGGGCAGGAGGAGCGGTGACCGGATCACTGTGGGGGCAGCAGTACAGACATACAGCCTCCAGCCATGCACTGTATATGGCTGGAAGCTGTATGTCTGTGGGGTGGGGGGAAGCTGCCTACTATTGTGGGGTGGGGGGGGAGCAGCCTAATATTGTGGGGGGGGGGAGCTGCCTAATATTGTGGGGGGGGAGCTGCCTAATATTGTGGGGGGGGGGGAGCTGCCTAATATTGTGGGGGGGGGGGAGCTGCCTAATATTGTGGGGGGGGGAGCTGCCTAATATTGTGGGGGGGGGGAGCTGCCTAATATTGTGGGGGGGGGAAGCTGCCTAATATTGTGGGGGGGGGGAGCTGCCTAATATTGTGGGGGGGGGGGAGCTGCCTAATATTGTGGGGGGGGGAGCTGCCTAATATTGTGGGGGGGGGGAGCTGCCTAATATTGTGGGGGGGGGGAGCTGCCTGATATTGTGGGGGGGGGGGAGCTGCCTGATATTGTGGGGGGGGGGAGCTGCCTGATATTGTGGGGGGGGGGAGCTGCCTGATATTGTGGGGGGGGGGGGAGCTGCCTGATATTGTGGGGGGGGGGGGAGCTGCCTGATATTGTGGGGGGGGGGGGAGCTGCCTGATATTGTGTGGGGGGGGGGGAGCTGCCTGATATTGTGGGGGGGGGGGGGGAGCTGCCTGATATTGTGGGGGGGGGGGGAGCTGCCTGATATTGTGGGGGGGGGGGGGGAGCTGCCTGATATTGTGGGGGGGGGGGGGAGCTGCCTGATATTGGGGGGGGGGGGGAGCTGCCTGATATTGTGGGGGGGGGGGAGCTGCCTAATATTGTGGGGGGGGGAGCTGCCTAATATTGTGGGGGGGGGGAGCTGCCTAATATTGTGGGGGGGGGGAGCTGCCTAATATTGTGTGGGGGGGAGCTGCCTAATATTGTGGGGGGGGGGGAGCTGCCTAATATTGTGGGGATGGGGAGCTGCCTGATATTGTGGGGGGGGGAGCTGCCTGATATTGTGGGGGGGGGGGAGCTGCCTGATATTGTGGGGGGGGGAGCTGCCTGATATTGTGGGGGGGGGGAGCTGCCTGATATTGTGGGGGGGGAGCTGCCTGATATTGTGGGGGGGGGGAGCTGCCTGATATTGTGGGGGGGGGGGAGCTGCTTGATATTGTGGGGGGGGGAGCTGCCTGATATTGTGGGGGGGGGGGAGCTGCCTGATATTGTGGGGGGAGCTGCCTAATATTGTTGGGGGGAGCTGCCTGATATTGTGGGGGGAGGCTGCCTAATATTGTGGGGGAACTGCCTACTATTGTGGGGGAACCTGCCTACTATTGTGGGGGAACTGCTGACCTAATGTGGGGGGGAGCTGCCTAATATTGTTGGGGGGAGCTGCCTAATATTGTGTGGGAACTGCCTACTATTGTTGGGGGGAGCTGCCTACTATTGTGGGGGAAATGCTGACCTAATGTGGGGGAGCTGCCTACTATTGTGAGGAACCTGCCTACTATTGTGGGGGAACTGCTGACCTAATGTGGGGGGGAGCTGCCTAAAAATGTGGGGGGAGCTGCCTAATATTGTGTGGGAACTGCCTACTATTGTTGGGGGGAGCTGCCTACTATTGTGGGGGAAATGCTGACCTAATTTGGGAACCTGCCTACTATTGTGGGGGAGCTGCCTACTGTTGTGGGGGAGCTGCCTACTGTTGTGGGGGAGCTGCCTACTGTTGTGGGGGAGCTGCCTACTGTTGTGGGGGAGCTGCCTACTGTTGTGGGGGAGCTGCCTACTGTTGTGGGGGAGCTGCCTACTGTTGTGGGGGAGCTGCCTACTGTTGTGGGGGAGCTGCCTACTGTTGTGGGGGAGCTGCCTACTGTTGTGGGGGAGCTGCCTACTGTTGTGGGGGAGCTGCCTACTGTTGTGGGGGAGCTGCCTACTAATGTGGGGGAGCTGGCAATCTAATGTGGGGAATCTAATCTAATGAGCGGAGCGCTGCATTTTACCAGAAGACGGGGAGAAGTCATTTTCGGTTTCGGCCGGACATTTTTTTTTTTTATTTCTGTTTCGTTTCGGTTCTGAAATTTCCATTTCGGTGCACCTCTATTTTATACATCAACTGGCTCCAAAAAGTTAAACCGTTTTGTAAATGACTTCTATTAAAAAATCTTAATCCTTCTAGTACTCCTCAGCTGCTGAAGTTGAGTTGTTCTTTTATGTCTGACAACAGTTATCTCTGCTGACACCTCTGTCTGTCTCAGGAACTGCACAGAGTAGAAGAGGTTTGCTATGGGGATTTGCTTCTACTCTGGACAGTTCCCGAGACAGGTGTCATCAGAGAGCACTTAGACAGAAAAGAACAACTAAACTTCAGCAGCTCATAAGTACTGAAATGATTAAGATTTGTTTAATAGAAGTCATTTACAAATCTGCTTAACTTTCTGGAGCCAGTTGAGATATAAGAATTTCATGGATAACACCTTTTAAATTTTGAAATCGGTTTTGAGAGGTCCATGCTGGGCAGTCAGGTTTCTGATGCAACCATTTTTTAAAAGCCTCTGAAAAATTAAAGAAGCATTTTTTTTCTATGGTCAACTACTCCACTTTTCCTCTGCACAGGCTTTAATAAATCTCCCCCATTATTAGTTATTAGTGTCTACTGGACACTAGCATGAAACATGACCAAAAGAACAGGGAAAAAAAATTCACATAAGGGTCTTTTTATATCAATGTGTAATGAAAGAGGAATGTCACCAGTTTTTGCATTTTTTTTTCTATTTTTTTTTCCAGTTTTATTAAATACTGTGTTCCCAGTATATGCATCAAAACATAGGTCCCTCTTGTTACTGTTTACTTTATTTTTATTTTTTATAACCCCTATGTACATCCTGGTTCCCTAGTACTTAATGCACTAGGATGTACATTTATGTCCTGTTCATGTCCACAAGCACCGGAATGGTGCTCGCGTCATGCGTGGCAGGTCCCGGCTGCTGTTAGCCACCAGGGACCCTGCGGTAATGCCACACATCAGCGATCACGCTGATGTGCGCCATTAACCCCTCAGATTGTGATCAATACAGATCACGGCATCTGCGGCAGTGCGGTCACTAAAATGGATGATTGGAGCGCCGCGGGGATCCAATCATCAATAATGGCACAGAGGTCCCCTCACCTGCCTCCGTTCAACTCCAGGGGTCTTCAGCTCTGGTCTGAGATTGAGCAGACTATTAAAGTGTAAAAAAAGAAAATCGAAAAAAGGGGAAAAAAAATTCCCTCCCCCAATAAAAATGTAAATCGGCACTTATTCCCATTTTACCCCCAGAAAGAGTAAAAAAAATTAACATATTTAGTATTGTCGTGTGCGTAAATGTCAGAACTATCAATATCTAATGTTGTTGTTCCCGTACGAGCCCTCATACAGCCGTTTATACGGAAAAAATGTAGTTATAGGTCGTCAAAATAGAGGGATTTTAAACGCACTAATTAGGTTAAAGGGGTAGTCCAGTGGTGAAAAACTTCTCTCTGTATGAGGGGCCAGGCTCTCCGGCCAGATAGCGGGTGTCGACCACCGCACGAAGCGGTAGCCAACACGCCCCCTCAATACATCTCTATGGCAGAGACGGAGATTGCCGAAGGCAGCGCTCCGGCTCTGCCATAGAGTTGTATTGAGGGGGTGTGTCAGCCGCCGCTTCGTGCGGAGGTCGACACGCCCCCTTCCCGCGGGCTCTCGGGGCTCCGTACAGGAGATCGCGGAGGGCCCCAGCGATCGGACCCCCCGCGATCTGCAACTTATCCCCTATTCTTAGGATAGGGGATAAGTTGTTCACCACTGAATATCTCCTTTAAAGTTTGAGATTTTTTTTAAGCGGTACAAAAGAAATTATGCAATCTTGGGTATCATTTTAATCGTATTGACCCACAGAATAAAGAAAGCATGTCATTTTTCCATAAATTGTACAGCGTGAAAACAATACCTTGCAAAATTGCGGTTTTCTTTTCAATTTCCCCACACAAATAGTATTTTTTTTACTTTCGCCATACATTTTTATGGTTAAGTGATATCATTACAAAAAAAACAAGTCCTCATACTAGTCTGTGGATGAAAATATAAAAGTTATGATTTTTAGACGGTAAGGAGGAAAAAACAAAAATGCAAAAGTCCTTAGGGCAAAACTGTCAGTAAACTCTCCCCGCACTAACCAGAGGTACTGGCTGGTAGTGCGGGGATGCTGATAAATATGCTGCCTACCATGCCTGGATCCGCCCCGCCGTTGGCCCGTTATCTTCATTCTTTTGGATATGCAAATGAGCTGCTAACTGGCACGGGCAGGGTTACAAGGCTCTTTCTGTCACTGACGTCAACACAGCTAGCCCGCAGCCCCCAGCTTATGAATATTCATCCCCTCCTTAGTGGAGTCCAGTAGAGAGCGGGGAGGGAATTAACAGTCGGAGGGGATGAATATTCATAAGCCGGGCGGCGCTGCGGACGAGCGGTGCTGACGTCAGTGTGCCTGAAGGTGCCTTGTAACCCCGCCTGTTTCAGTTAGCATCTCATTTGCATATCCAGAAGAATAAAGATAACGGGCGAACAGCGGGGCGGATCTGGGCATGGTAGGCAGCATATTGATCAGCGTCCCCCTGACGCTGACAGTTTTGCTTTAAGGGGTTAATTAATAATCTTAAAGGGAAAATTAATAAACTTATGTGGTATTTCCACTGAGTAAATGTCCAAACTATTAAAATTCGTTCATTAAACTGCATATTTTTTGTCACTTCATATATCAGAAAATAATTATGTAAAGTGATCGCAAAGTCCCATCAAAACAAAGTGGTATAAATAAAACCTACAGACTATGGCACACAAAATGAGCCCTCAAATAGCCTTGTATTCAGAAAAGTGCAATTGTCCTCTTCTGATCTCTATAAAACTTTAAAGAGTACCTCTCATGATCATGTTAGATTTTATAGTCCTCCCAGTTCACTGCCCTCATCATGATAAACCACCCTGTTTTTATTTTTATTATTTGTTAGTTCTTTACCTTAATATTGCTCTGGGGTGTTACCCAGCATCAGGCTGTGACATCATCTGAAGCCATACAGGGGAGAACTTCCTCTCTCACTCTGCTACACACAGCCCAGAGAAGTTCAGTGAGTGCAATGATCTAGGATTGGCTAAGGCTGCACAAAAACATAGAAAACTTCAGTATTTTTCAACAAAGTACATTAGAAGATGTTTTATTTACCATAAGGAGTGCAAATAGAAAATTGTTTAAACGAGTGCCCATTTAAGCATACTAATTTTCCTACAAAAGTTATACATTTTTTTAAAGTAGTAGCGACCACAGTAGAAAGCACTGTGATCGTGACAGAAAAGAAATCCAAAAAGAAAATAATTTCCTCTGTAGTATACAACAGATAAGTACTGGTAGGATTAAGATTTTTTAATAGAAGTAATATACAGATCTGGGAGAAAATGTGGTAAGCGCAGCTCACTGCAAAGAGACTGCGAGGTTAACTGAAATTCTTTCACCCAAGAGAATAAAAAAATACAGTAGAAGAAAAAAGGATTACTCTGTCCTCAGCAAACTACCCCAAAATTAGGAAATATGATGGATGGATGGTTCAAAAGATGGAAAAAGTGGAGATTTCCAGATCTATTTTAGATATAATTTATTGTATGCATAAAATCAATATAAAAACGGCTGTGTAAGTAGTACGGTAAATTATATGCCTGGAGAGAGACTAAACATATATAATTATATAACCAGATTTTTTTGTAGACTGATTATATCTGTATAAATTATAACAAAAAGCAGTATATGGAATTGACAATCAGGAAATATTGGGACCGGTCCTGTAAATAAAAATGTGGCACAAGTTCTGTCAATAAAAATGTAGCACAACTCCTATTGTAAAATGCAACAAAGTATTAGTTCCCAGTTGTTTCTTGTGTGACAGAGGGGTGTAGAAGAGTGTACGTGGGTGACAGAGGGGTTTAGAGGAGTGTACATGGGTGACAGGGGTGTAGAGAAGTATACATGGGTGACGGGTGTACAGGGGTGATGGGTATAGAAGAGTGAACATGGGTGACAGGTGGGTGTAGAAGAGTGAACATGGGGGACAGATGGGTGTAGAAGACTGAACATGGGTGATGGGTGGACAGGAGTGACAAGGTGGTGACAGAGGGGTGAATAGGGTGGACATGGGTGACAAGGATGTGGTCAGAGGGGTGGACAATGGAGGGTGAACATGGGTGACAGGAGGGTGGACATGGGAGACAGGGGGTCAGAGGGGTGGACAATCGGGTAAAAGAGGGGTGAACAGGTCAGAAGTGACAGAGGGGTGGACTGGAGTGACAAAGGGACAGAAGGGTTAATAGGGGGGGTGGACATAGGTGACGGGGTAGACTGGGGGGTGTACATGGGTGACAGGGATGGACAGGGGGTGGACAAGGCCGACATGGATGACAGGAGGGTGGACATGGGTGACGGGGGGTGTACATGGATGACAGGAGGGTGGACAGGGAGGTGGACAAGGCGGACATAGATGACAGGAGGGTGGACATGGATGACAGGGATGGACAGGGAGGTGGACAAGGCGGACATAGATGACAGGAGGGTGGACATGAGTGGCGGGGGAGGGTGGATATTGATGACTGGGAAGTTGACATGGGTGACGGGGTGGACATGGACCGTGTGTAAATGTACATCCTGGTGCGGTGGTACTTAACGCACTAGGACATACATTTACGTCTTGTACATGACCGCGAGCATTGAAGCAAAAGCAGCCAGGGACCCACCAGTAATGGCCAACATCCGCTATCTCAGACCAGAGCAGAAGTCTCCGTCCGTCTCCCGGTGAGGGGATCTCTGTCCGCCATTATGGATCACGCCATCTGAGGGGTTAAGTCCCCTCACCTGTCTCCCGACATCTTCTGCTCTGGTCTGAGATCGAGCAGACCAGAGCAGTAGATAGCCGATAATACTGATCAGTGGTATGCCCTATGCATAGCACTGAACAGTATTAGCAATCAAGTGATTGCTATAAATAGTCCCTTATGGGAACTATTAAAGTAAAAGAAGTAAAAAAAGAAATTAAAAAAAAATTATATTATCGCCGCGTGCGTAAATATTATAAATTATAAAATATAATGTTAATGATCCCGTATGGTGAACGTAAAAAATAAAATTGTTTACATAACCCTTATTCCCAAAAAATTTATAAATGTATTTAAAGTTTTACATATGCAAATGTGGTATCAATAAAAAGTACAGATCATGACGCAAAAAAGTGAGCCCTCATACTGCCGCTTATACGGAAAAATAAAAAAGTTGTAGGTCAGCAAAATAGAGGGATTTTAACCCCTTAAGGACGCAGGGCGTAAATGTACGTCCTTGTGAGGTGGTACTTAACGCACCAGGACGTACATTTACGTCCTAAGCATAACCGCGGGCATCGGAGCAATGCCCGTGTCATGCGCGGCTGATCCCGGCTGCTGATCGCAGCCAGGGACCCGCCGGCAATGGCCGACGCCCGCGATCTCGCGGGCGTCCGCCATTAACCCCTCAGGTGCCGGGATCAATACAGATCCCGGCATCTGCGGCAGTTTGCGATTTAAATGAACGATCGGATCGCCCGCAGCGCTGCTGCGGGGATCCGATCATTCATAACGCCGCACGGAGGTCCCCTCTCCTTCCTCCGTGCGGCTCCCGGCGTCTCCTGCTCTGGTCTGTGATCGAGCAGACCAGAGCAGAAGATGACCGAAAACACTGATCTGTTCTATGTCCTATACATAGAACAGATCAGTATTAGCAATCATGGTATTGCTATGAATAGTCCCCTATGGGGACTATTCAAGTGTAAAAAAAAAATGTAAAAGTAAAAAAAAAGTGAAAAATCCCCTCCCCCAACAAAAAAGTAAAACGTCCGTTTTTTCCTATTTTACCCCCAAAAAGCGTAAAAAAACATTTTTTAAAGACATATTTGGTATCGCCGCGTGCGTAAATGTCCGAACTATTAAAATAAAATGTTAATGATCCCGTACGGTGAACGGCGTGAACGAAAAAAAAAAAGTCCAAAATTCCTACTTTTTTAATACATTTTATTTAAAAAAAAATTATAAAAAATGTATTAAGTTTTTTATATGCAAATGGGGTATCAAAAAAAGTACAGATCATGGCGCAAAAAATTAGCCCCCATACCGCCACTTATACGGAAAAATAAAAAAGTTAGAGGTCATCAAAATAAAGGGATTATAAACGTACTAATTTGGTTAAAAAGTTTGTGATTTTTTTTTAAGCGCAACAATAATATAAATATATATAATAATGGGTATCATTTTAATCGTATTGACCCTCAGAATAAAGAACACATGTCATTTTTACCATAAATTGTATGGCGTGAAAACAAAACCTTCCAAAATTAGCAAAATTGCGTTTTTCGTTTTAATTTCCCCACAAAAATAGTGTTTTTTGGTTGCGCCATACATTTTATGATATGAGTGATGTCATTACAAAGGACAACTGGTCGCGCAAAAAACAAGCCCTCATACTAGTCTGTGGATGAAAATATAAAAGAGTTATGATTTTTAGAAGGCGAGGAGGAAAAAATGAAAACGTAAAAATGTAATTGTCTGAGTCCTTAAGGCCAAAATGGGCTGAGTCCTTAAGGGGTTAAATGTACTAATTTGATTAAAAAGTTTGCAATTTTTTTAAGGCGGTACAATAAAAGTAAAGTATGTAGTCATTAGAGGTGTGAATTGGCAAGAATCTGGCGATACCATACGTATCACGATACACGTATGATGATACGATATATCCCGATTCTGTTTCATAGACAATGTATTGCAATTTTTTTTGGAATGAGGCTGTATGAGGGTTAACTTTTTCACCATAATCTGTTTTTTTTTTTGTATTGGTACCATTTTGGTATTGATGTGACGCTTTAATCTCAACAGTTTTTTCTGGGATATTATAAAAATTGCAATTCTATTTATTTATTTATTTTTTACATTTACGTCATTTATCGTACAGGATACATAATGTTATATTTCAATAGGTCGTAGAATTACGCACGCAGTGATACCAAATATGTTTATTTTTATTATGTATACATGTTTTTATAAAGGAATAGGGGGTGATTTGAACTTTTAATATAGAAGGGGTTAATGTGTCACTGTTATTAAAAAAAAAATATATTTTTTTTTACTTTATTAGTCCCTTAGGGGACATTAGATTCCTCATACAGATCAATAGAGTTCTATTGAACTCCATTGATCTGTGCGCTCTGCGATCCATTGATAGAGCCAAGTCCAGCCACGAGATACCAGAGAAGCAGAGGTAAGCCCTCCGGCTACCTCTATAGTGGATCGCCCCCCCCACCCACTAGCCCACCAGGGAGCATTCACCTGTCTCTTTAGATGCCGTTGTCAGCTTTGACAGCGGCGATCCAAAGGGTTAATAGCCAGCCGCAGCGATCGCCGCATGCTGGCTATTAGCGGCGGCCCCCAGCCACTGAGAACAGCCGGGGGCTGCAGAGTACGGAGCAGGCAGAAGTCAGGAGCCCGCGCCATACAGACTGCTGAGCGCCTTCGCACTTGTCAGGTCCGGCCCTGCTTGCCCTAAGCCAGGCTAAGGACCTGGAAAATTCACCTGCCCGGAACTGCTTGTCCCGGGCGTCGGAAGATAGGAATTCCACATCCCTGAAAAGATCGATTTGAACATATTTTGAATCGATACAGTATCGTCTAATGAAATATTGCGATAATTGACTGAATCTATTTTTTTCTTACACCCCTAGTAATCATGGGTATCATTTTAATCGTATTGACCCACAGAATAAAGAAAACACGTCCATTTTACCATAATGTTTACAGCGTGAAAACAAAACCTTCCACAATTTTCAAAATTGCAGTTTTCTTATCAATTTCCCCACACAAATAGTATTTTATTTTTATTTATTTTTTGCGCCATACATTTTATGGTAAAATGAGTGATGTCATTACAAAGGACAACTGAACACGCAAAAAAACAAGCCTTCACACTAGTCTGTGGATGAAAATATAAGAGTTAGGATTTTTAGAAGGCAAGGAGGAAAAAACGAAACCGTAAAAATAAAATAGTCCTTAAAGGGCTTATCCACATAAGGTGATTTTAGTACGTACCTGGCAGGCAGTAATGGATATGCCTAGGAAGGATCTGCTCTTTTCTTGGGGCTAAATGGCTATGTCATGAGATTACCATAATACTGTGGCTAGCTTTTTATGAACTTGTATTTCCTGTTTGACTTTTATTTTTTTGACTACAAATCCCACAATTCAATTCTCCTCCCTCCCACACATCAGCCACCCCACCCATTGAAACAAAAGACCTGTGGTTTTCAATCAGGGTGCCTACAGCTGCAGATTGATCCCTCTCCCACCAAGCGATCCCTCCACCCATTAAAGCAGACAGGCTCCCTGTCACCAGCTGACTAGTGAGGTCAGGTCTCGGCCGCATTGCAAGCTGGGAGAAATCTGAGACAATAGTCATTTTGTATGCTGATAAAAATATATATTGTAGTGAAAATCACAGAAGAATTGTGAGAAAACCGTCACACACAGGTACAGACACTATATTATGAACTACACTAACTTTGCAGCCCCTGTATCATAGTCAAATTTAAAAAAAAAAATCCTGGAATAGCCCTTTAAGTCCTTCAGGGGTTAAACAGGCACTGTCATTGTGAAAAAAACCTTTTTATATTTTGTAGAACTACTGATAAGATTACTTTTTTAAAAATACATTAGTGAAAATAGCCACCACCAGGGGTCATCTGTCTTTATGCTGACAGACTACTCTGTATTTTGCAGCATACTGGATATTGGCCATAAAGTGTGTTGGTATCCAGTATAGGAGATCACCACTGCACCACTACAGCCTTTAGCTTTTCCTAAACTACAACTCCCATGGTGAGAGTTGTAGTTTTACAACAGCAGGGGGTACAGTCTTTGTAAAACTCTGTTTTAGAGCTGTGTATTCTCCTGCTGTGTTCCTCCAGCTCTTGCAAAACTACAGACTAAGGATGTGTGGGCATGCTGGGAGTTGTAGTTTTGCAACAGCTAAAGGCAACACTGCTCTAACACACAGTGCTTTATAAAAACTTCAGCTCCAGCTCCAGCTGTTGCAATGAAAAACTACCACTCCCAGCATGCTTTAACAGCCAAAGCTTTCTGACTCCTGAATGGCAAAGAAGCTGATCAGACATTCAGGATTCTATGAAAGCTGAATGACAGACATAGTGACAGCTATGTTGATTATAACAAGAAAGAATGCAAAAAAGCGAGGACAGCGCCACGTGTAATCCTATAGGTGCAAAGAAAACTTAGTGAGGGTCTGGATTATGGACTCTCACCTGGTGTCACCTTGAGGTTATGCATATCACCCCTGAATGCGGGTATTCTAGGGATTGCAGGCCGTGGGAGCTTGACCAGAAACCGTGGCACCGAATCCAGTAATTGGCATATAAAGAAGTAGGAAAAAAGAACTCCAAAGATGGTGCTATCCCATAAAAAGCATAGATGGCTCGCTTGATAAGCAAACCGTACATTATTGTAAAAGACAGTCTACATGTACATCCAAGGCAAGACTCGTTTCGGGTATTATCCTACCCTTTATCAATTGCAGATGTGTGTCATACTAGGTTCTCAACATGTGTATATATTCAAAAAAGTGTGCCAACAGGCAAAGGGGGCGTGATTAGCCCGACGTAGTAAATGTATACATAAATATATATATGTGTGTGTGTATGTATGTGTATATATATATATATATATATATATATATATATATATAAAACGCAACGTGGGTGTGTGTGTATGTTTCACAAAAACTTCCAAACGGCTAAAGATATTAACATGAAACTTGGCACACATGTTACTTATATGTCAACAACAAACATAGGATAGGTGATTTAACCCTTACTCACCCCCATTTACCAGGGGCGGGGTTTATGTTTAAAGTCCCATACAAGTCAATGGGAAATATATGTTACTGCATAACTTCAAAACGGCTGGGGATATTTCGATAATACTTGGTCACATGTTACTTATATGTCCACTTAAAATATAGGATAGTTAATTTAACCGTTAACTACCCCCATTTGTGAGGTTCAGGGTTTTTGTTTAAAGTCCCATGCAAACCAATGGGAAATGTATGTTCCCACATAACTTCCATATGGCTGGAGATATTTCAATACCTGGTACACATATTACGGGTCGGGCTAGGAGGTCTGGATAGGAGGACGGGTTAGGAGGTCAAGATTGGAGGACGGGATAGGAGGTTGGGATATGACAACAGTATATGAGGACTAGATATGAAGTCAAAAGCTTCCTCCTTTTTTTATTTTCCTCCCCAACAAGGATTAGGAAAGGAAAACCAGGCAATGCCGGGTACTCGGCTAGTAGGAAATATAAAAGGGAATATCACAAGAACATAAACAAATTAGTAAAAATACACAATAAAAACTATTGTAAAGAGGCTTTTACAAAACATTATTTGAAAATGTTACTGGTTACATAACGCAACCCGGATGTGATCCAATAGAATTCTTCCGGACAGTATGTAAGCATAACACTTACTGAGACTCAAAAGTCCCGTATATAAAAAATATTAAAACTGATTTATAGATACATCTGCAGAGTGGTAAAGGCTTACAGGTTTAAAGGTTTGAAGAATACAATCGTGCATATTGAAAAAGTATGCATGCGTATGTGTAAACATAGTGGCAGCAGTTTTATGATATTAATGTACTCACACTTTTAATTGATGGTCAAGCAATGCAGCAAAAAATCCCTGAAATAATTATTAAAAGGGAGCTTGCTGTAGCAGCACAATATAATGAAGTAGCAGCACATATTAGTGTTGAGCAGCACATATTAATGTTGAGCATAATAGCAACATAGAGGTATAGGATAAATGATGATGAAAAATGGGGGAAAGGAAATTACAAGTATAACCTGCGGAGCAGAGTATTTTCAATGTATGATCTCTATATATTCATCAAGTCCAAAAGAAACTAACATTTTTAAACGATAAATTCAAAAATGTTCTCCCTTTTTAAGAGAGTTGAAACGTTGGTTCGTACCCCTGGGTAAATTTTCAGTGGGAAAGAATCTGAATCTGCCGAAGTCACAGTTATGATGTTCTGATGCATGCCTGGATACACTATGCAGCATATAACTGTTAGTGACATTGGCTCAGTGCTTGTTAATACAGCATCTGAACGGTTTGATAGTGTGGCCAACATATTGGAGGCCACAAAGGCACTCCATTAAATATGAGTGCTTTCGTGGCCTCCAATACGTTGGACTTGGATGTACATGTAGACTGTCTTTTACAATAAAGTATGGTTTGCTTATCAAGAAAGCCATCCATGCTTTTTATGGTATAGCGCTATCTTTGGAGTTCTTTTTTCTAGCTATGTTGATTAGCATTTAGCTTTACTAAGAACAGATAGAAAATGTATGAATAAAAACTACTGTGCAGTGATTTGCAGACTGCCAGGCTGCTCCCAGACTCAGAGCAGATGAGTCATCACAGTGAGGGAGATAGATGGACATGCCCCCTCCAGAAGGAAAGAACAAAAAGCAAGTGAGCTACATATAAAGAGTCCGACTATTTCCTCAGATATCAACAAGTTCTTTTTATGACGGGATGACTTTAATGCTTAAAGATGTAGTTTTGCAATATCCAATAATACACAGGTATTATAAAAGTATGCAAATGTATTGGTTATAAGGTTATAAACATAAATGAGGAAAAAACACAATGATATATGCAAATGAATATCAATTAGATATATTAGTAAACATTACAAGCTTGTTTATTGACTACATATAGTAGAACAATACATGTGAGTAGTAAGTAACTTGTTACAATAAAACAAAAGCTACTAGGTTAGGATATCATACAATAAAAAGGTTACATATAACTCTATCCAGAGGAACCTCATGATTAGAGATGAGCGAACTTACAGTAAATTCGATTTGTCACAAACTTCTCGGCTCGGCAGTGGATGACTTTAATCTGCATAAATTAGTTCTGCTTTCAGGTGCTCCCGTGGGCTGGAAAAGGTGGATACAGTTTTAGGAGACTCTTTCCTAGGACTGTATCCACCTTTTCCAGCCCACCGGAGCACCTGAAAGCTGAACTAATTTATTCAGGATAAGTCAGCAACTGCCGAGCCGAGAAGTTCGTGACAAATCGAATTTACTGTAAGTTCACTCATCTCCACTCATGATATCAAGATGGGCAATATGTAATCATAGACATCTCAATATGGAATGCTAAATACACTCTACCCCCTTCTAACCAACTACATATCACATGACTCCATGAATGGGCAAAGCCATCTAAGGCTATAAACATGAAAGAACTATACTTCCACCCCATTCTGGACTATTTTCTAAACATGACTTTGGTAAGACTTTAAGACAAATAGAGTTTTATGATCTCGCTATACTATATTTTAGGAGGAAGAACGTGAAACAAGTTTCCTGTGTGGGAAATTGACTTATAACACTTAGTTTGGCAAGTAGGAATTCTATCAATATGTATAAGCAGTAATTTAATGCTTTGATTGAGTCTTGATTCTTCTGCAGTTAGAATGACGTCTCCAATATCCTAAAACTATCATCTCCATATGGAGATAATTATTTTATTTAATTATTTTGCCAATCTGAAAGGTATCATTCCATCCACATTATCCAAATTGGTCTTAATTAAATGGAACACCATTTTTGTGTCTTACCAAGTCAATGTAAGAACCTCGCTTCTGCTCTTAGGAACGTGGCTTTTCCACCTTGTTGGACCTCTTTCCTGTGTGTGTGGGAGAGAGTTCTGTGTCTTTGTCTTTTTTCCTTGTCTCTCTTCCTTTGGTGTCTTTGTGTGTTCTCTCCAGTCCCTAACATCTGCTTTACCAGACTTTTTAATTAGTTAGACACACCCTCCCAAATTGGAATTCCCCAATGGATGTAGGTTGGATGTGTACATATGGTAATGACTATGACATCACTATAATACCCAGGTTGCATTGAGCATATCACCCATAATGCCTTTCCTGTCGGTGTAATGTCAACTACCCATACGCTATGGGGTGCTATTGCATAAGCAATTAGCATCATTACCATTAAGGGTTAACTGTCAATAACTGGTTTCAAACCCACATTCCACACTTGAGTTATTGAGCCATTCAGGGATTATTTTTAAGTAATTAAAACCTGGATTCCCATAGACATCTTGGGGCCTACCTAGACATCCAAATTTATTGGAGAGATAAGAATACCATGGAGGTCTCTTTCACATAGACGTGTGAATCTCTGTGTCTGGTCACATGGGTAATTGTTAGTCAGAATAACATTCACAAGACTGGCTAACCTTGTACAAAGACTAATTATCAAAGTCTATACTTGAGACCTTCCCATCTGGTCTTAGGAATGCAAACACTGAGCAGTGCTCCCTGTGAGAATCATATATAAGATAATACATATACCGTATATACTCGAGTATAAGCCGAGTTTTTCAGCACGATTTTTCGTGCTGAAAACACCCCCCTCGGCTTATACTCGAGTGAACTCCCCCACCCGCAGTGGTCTTCAACCTGCGGACCTCCAGAGGTTTCAAAACTACAACTCCCAGCAAGCCCGGGCAGCCATCGGCTGTCCGGGCTTGCTGGGAGTTGTAGTTTTGAAACCTCCGGAGGTCCGCAGGTTGAAGACCACTGCGGCCTTCGACATCATCCAGCCCCCTCTCACCCCCTTTAGTTCTGTACAGTACTCACCTCCGCTCGGCGCTGGTCCGGTGCTGCAGGGCTGTCCGGAGAGGAGGTGGTCCGGTGGGACAGTGGTTCCGGGCTGCTATCTTCACCGGGGAGGCCTCTTCTAAGCGCTTCGGGCCCGGCCTCAGAATAGTCACGTTGCCTTGACAACGACGCAGAGGTGCGTTCATTGCCAACGTACTTCTGCGTCATTGTCAAGGCAACGCCTCTATTCCGGGCCGGAAGCGCGGAGAAGAGGCGCCCCCAGTGAAGATAGCAGCCCGGAACCACTATCCCACAGGACCACCTCCTCTCCGGACAGCCCTGCAGGACCGGACCAGCGCCGAGCGGAGGTGAGTACTCAGAACTAAAGGGGGGTGAGAGGGGGCTGGATGATGTCGAAGGTCGCAGTGGTCTTCAACCTGCGGACCTCCGGAGGTTTCAAAACTACAACTCCCAGCAAGCCCGGACAGCCGATGGCTGCCCGGGCTTGCTGGGAGTTGTAGTTTTGAAACCTCTGGAGGCCCGCAGGTTGAAGACCACTGAGGGCGAATGATGAGAAGAGGATGATGAAGGGGGGTGTGTGGGATGATGAAGGGGGGGGTGTGGGATGATTACAAGGGGATGATGAAGGGGGGATGTGTGGGATGATAAGGGGATGATGAAGGGGGGATGTGTGGGATGATGACAAGGGGATGATGAAGGGGGGATGTGTGGGATGATTACAAGGGGATGATGAAGGGGGGATGTGTGGGATGATGACAAGGGGATGATGAAGGGGGGATGTGTGGGATGATGACAAGGGGATGAGGATGATGATGACGGGGGTCTGGATGATGACAGGGGGGAATGATGTATTTCCCACCCTAGGCTTATACTTGAGTCAATAACTTTTCCTGGGATTTTGGGTTGAAATTAGGGGTCTCGGCTTATACTCGGGTCGGCTTATACTCGAGTATATACGGTATACTGATGTGCTTTGCAATACTAACAGTATATGACAACATCATATGTCCTACTGAATATATATATATATATATATATATATATATATATATATCGTAATGTTCAGTTAGATGAGACATAATTATTTCACACTTTCTCAACCCCCTTTTTCTCCATTCACCCCCCTTTACCTTGGGTGAATTGTAGTAGTGTCATCTAGAGAATGTAACTAGCCCCCTTATCTGTCTTCTCTAAACAGCCATGAATATCTAAGGAGAAGAGTAGTATTTTTCTCCCAGACTGGCACTTGTAGAAGAGAACTTTAGAATACGCTGTGGTCTATTTAGAACATACAACATGGCAGAAACATCATGCTATTATTCTATTAAACATAGTGATTGATTTTTGGGGCCTACAAGAAGTATGACAAAATGATCAGGATTAGGTACTGAGTAACATCACTTTTTTATTATTTTTTTTGCACTATGAGAGGTACGCTTTAACATACCTGTTTTTGTGTATGCTTGTATATACCATGATAACATTTCTACAGTATTTTTTCTTACATATGTGTTGTGCTGTTCCTTTTTTATTTTAGAGCTTAAGTACCAGTTGCAGGTGTGCCCCAGGGTCTATTTTATATGGTCACACATCATGTGGCCAAAGTCATTGTGCAGACCATACCTTATTTGTTCTCATAAAAAGTGGGTAGTATTGCAGTACTCTCGTCCTGGTTAAGAGAGCCAATGCATTCCAATGTAATAACAATTTTTTGTTATGTTAAGTGTAAAGATTACCTTTATGTGGAACCCAAATGTTTGTGTAACTTGTGCTGTTTGTTTTTTTTTATATATGCAGCTGTCCCAACCTTAGAAACATCCACATGCTTTTAGTGTCATGTTGTAGTTTGTATCCAGTCTTAAGATGTGCTTGTTAATAATTGTGTCCATTAATAAAGTTCTCAATATCAGAACTGCTAAATTCATTGTCAGATATTGTGTTCAGAAGGTATAAAAATGGGTTTGAGTACAATGTGTGTAACATATTGTTTTAAACCTACCTTACAGGATGAATCTCTTCAACGACTGCAGAAAGAGTCAGAAATTCTTCAGAGAACATATGCACACTACTTCGATCTAACAATTATCAACAATGAGATTGATGAAACTATTAGACATCTGGAGGAAGCCATTGAGCTTGTGTGCACGGCACCACAATGGGTTCCTGTATCCTGGGTCTATTAGACCATTTTCAAGGGAACTGTCGGTGTTTTATTACTTCAAAATCACCTTTTGCAGTACTTGGAGAATCCTCTCTGTTGGCATTCTGTCAACTGGTCTTGGCCCCTAGAGACTACCTAAATGTAGTGTGATCTAAATTTATAATTATTGTCATGTTCTAATAGGTGGGAAGGAAAACAAAGCAAACTTTCAGTGCAAATTTAAAGAGACAGTATCTGAGTATTTTTAAAGGGAATCTGTCAGTGCCCTGGCATGATACATGCTGCAGACAGTGTGATATAGCTGTTTGTACAATAAATTTAATACCACCTTTGTTGTAGTTTTCCATGTTGTAAAAATTGCACTTTATATATACTATGAAGAGAGAAAGAGGCGTTCACCAGCCTCATCAGTGCCCCGCGATCTGGCATAGCTTCTTTCCCTTTCCTTACTCTCATTGATTAGTATGCAAGCCTCACATCAAAGTGTCACACCATCACTGTTCATTTAAAGGGCCACGCACAGTTTTAACAGCCTCAGGCTCTCACTGCACATGTGCTGCCCTTTGAATCAACAGAGCTGACACAAGACTTGGATTCATATTAATCGACAAACGGGGAAGGAGCGGTGAGGTGTGCTGGCGAATGTCTGCTTTTTCATAAAAGAGAGAAAATGCTTTTTTCTCTGTTTTTACAACATTTGACAGCTACGACAAAAGTATTATTCTATTTGTTGTACAAGCAGCTGTATCATACGTGTCAGCAGCTTGGATCATGTCAGAGCACTAATAGATTCCCTTTAACCTTTCTTTTTCCTCCTAGATTGTATTAAATTATACCCTTTTAAAACATATGCATCATTCACTCCTTTTGAATGTTATATTTTTTTTAAACCATAGCTTTTTGTTTTAAAGGCCTCTGAAAACTGCACAAGTGATATGCTGCTTTCTATAATCTATTTTAATATAGGGGGAATTTGGTTACCTTCGTAAAGGTGGAACACTACATTTTTTTTTTTAGTCTTAAGTCATTCATTCAATAGGAAAGGCACTATTTAATTTATTTACACAAATAGCCTTCATCTATTGGAAGAGGAGATACCACATATTTTAATGGCCTTTTCATTTAAGATCTTTTCTTTAAAGTATTTACTGCTTACAATTGTTTTGATACTGTCTCTTTGAAGAAAACTCTAAACAATATAGAAATTTGAAAGTGGGTCTTAATGCATGTGGACAGTCGCAAGCGTTTATACTGTTGGTGTATCTGTGTTGAACAAATCTGTAACTTACAGAAACATACATTCCGTTCATGGGAATTCGTACCCGAGGGAATTAATTACAATTATTATAACCAAGTTGTAAACCTATGCACATCCCTTGCATTTTGGGCAACTTTATAAAAACAAAAGATTTTTATTAATCATGTAGTGTAATGTGTTTGTAATTTTGTCAATTTAATTTGTTGTAAACAGGGGAAAGTAACAGCTGACTTTTATTTTTAATTTTTTTGCCATTTCAAATCTTTGTTGTCAAGAAGAGTATTAATGTTTTAATTGAGAAAACGTCAAAATGCTTTTCTTTTTTAATGCATTGTAATTGTTCAAAATGCACAAAATATGATTTATGTAAAAGATGGTTTTGGGGACCGATATCAAACCAATATTCCATTTTATCTTAAAAAAAAAAAAATTATGAAATAAAATTGCCCTGTAAATCCATTAGCTAAGTGGAATCAAAGTTACACTTGACCAATATTTTATTTTTAAATATATTTCCTTTTATGTGATTATATGCTTTTGGGTCATTTATTGTATCAGAAATTAATTTTATAATTCTTTTGGCACAGCAGATTGTGCAAATAATTTGTCTTACAGGTTGCACATTACATGTGCTCTTTGGGAAGTTGATGGGTTGAATTTTGCCCAATCTCGTTAATACTTGTTTCTATTGGCACAGTTATAATTGCTAAAGCACAAAATATACAGTACATTAAAGTCACTAGAGGTTTATTCATAACCTATCAAGTTACAAAACATGGCATCCAACACAAGTAATCATCATTTTTAGGGATAAGGCCTTTCTGGGTAGAGGCAATCTGTTTGCTGAATTTGCAAAAGATCCGTTTTACTCTTATGTATTATTCATTTTTATCTATTTTTTCTTTATTCAAGAAGTACTTTCATTTTGACAAAAAATCTTAATTCTCCTTTTGTAGATACATCAATCCTTCTGTAGATTAGAACCTCTCATAAGCGCATGTTGGTGTTGAAGGAGAAAAGCACTCCATTTGTATAACTGTAAACCAAAAATGTAGTGTCTTTGTCCAACACATTTTGTTAAATCTAACAATATGGAATATTTTGACATTTTGATTTCTTCATTTGTAGTCTTGTACATCTGAAAGTTAACTGTAAATGTCCATAAAAATCTTTCTGCTCAAGGATGGCTGATTAGGGTAAATAGTGAAAACAAATCACCATGAGAGTATAAATAAAATCAGATTTATTTTGTCCTGTGCTATTTTTTATTTCTGACTCCTATTTCTATTTAACAGCTACTATACTGTATATATTGATCGTTATGATCTCACATTTAACTATATTAAAGTTAAACACTGCATTGAGTGACAATTTTTTTTTCATATTTTTAATCCAGAATATTTTAAAGTTGTGAATATTCCAATATAAAATCCTACCCATAAATACATTTTAAAAACCTCAAATGAGAGTTCAATGTATCTGGTGTCAATTTACTTTTGAATTACTGAATTTCTTTTCATTCACAATGGGGTTTTTTATAAATAAAAAAAAATCAGGAATATAATTTATTTTTCTTATCAGTTGTAGTTTCTAATATAACAGCCTCTCATCCTTATAAAAATAATTGGATGGGGAAATTACTGGTGCTAGAGAAACAAAATTACTACGTGTTGCAAACTAGGTTTCTCACTTTAAAATACAATGTCTATTACTTTCTTAGGCTTCCTAATATCAGTATCTGTTTAAATATCTTGCCAAGAAAATGTTTCTTTTCAGTGCCTGTTACATCACAGTACAAAATAATTAAAATCTGTAAATTATTTAATGTGCGATTCATCAATCTTGTAATTTCATTTAGAAATGCTATCACATCCATTATAGTGAATGTTGGGGATTTGTTGTCATTGCAGTAACCCGCTCCAGGCAAAGGGCTACATCACTGCTAATAAATGAAACATGTAATGAATTGCACTGTTAAAAAAGAAATAAAAAAATTACAATGCTACTTTTTATTAAGGTGCCACACTCCCCTAGAGGTAAAGTCTTCGGCCGGATGGGATTAAACCATTGACAAACACCAACCACTGTCTTTGTGAAAAAGTATGTACATTTGAATAGAATATGCTGTGAAGAAAAGCTGTACATTAGTTCATAAGTCATAAGAAAGCAGATTCTGTCACTTTGTAAGATTGGTTAATCAGAATTAAAGACAGGTGAAAGATCTTTGCAACATGTTATCCCTGTGTTGATTTCTTCTGTATGCTGTTTTATCACTCATTTGTAGGATGAATTAAGTTTGTCATTACATCAATTTACACAAATGACCCAAACATGTAAGATACAGAACTGGATTTGTGATTAGTGGCATCAAGGCCAGGTTTTATAAAAGGTGATTTAAATAAACTAGGTCAATTAAATTTAACTTTACTAAGCAGAGCAGATGAGCACTTTAGGACTCCACTCAGCCATGCCCCCCTTTTCTATACACTTTCAGATATGTCTTTAGAGGCACACCGTGTCTAAATAACAGAAAATGTGGCGTACGTAGGGCTACATGATTGATTTCGTCATTTGACACCTCGCAATTTTAGTTTTTGGACAGAATAGTAAATTAATCTTTTAAAGCAGCTATTCCATGCAGAAATGTAGCAGCTCTACAATTTTTTTTATAGGGCATATACGTCAATAGACTTACCATAAACATAGCATACTAAATTTTAATAGATACTGTTTAGTAAAATAATAATTCTATTAATAATCTATATAATATATGGTACATAGTTAGGTAACGCTGGACAAAGACGTATATACGTCCATCCAGTCAGCCTTATTACCCTGTAGTGTTGTGTTGATCCAGAGGTAGTATAAAAAAATAAAAACAATTTTATAAAAATGTCTTTTGATAAATGATTTAATGTCCCACTTCTAGAATCTAGTGACTATAATCTATAATATAACGGTCTAGAAATGCATCCTTGCCGCTTATGAACTTCTTTATTAATTTCACCATGACCACTTCCTATGGCAAAGAATTCTGTAGTCTCACTGCTCTTACAGTAAAAGAAAATCCCCTCCTGTGCAGTTATAGAAACTTATTTCCTCTAGGCTTAGAGGATGCCTCCTTATTATAGATACAGTTGTTGGTATAACTAGATCATTGGTGAGATCTCTGTACTGCCCCCTGATATATTTACACACAGTTATTGGGTCACCCCTAAGCCGCCTTTTCTCTTAACTAAATAATCTTAATTTTGATGATCTTTCTGGGATCTGTAGTCCTATTCAGTGTGTTACTCGGATTACCTGTCTTTTAACCTTCTCCAGCTCTACTATGTCTGTCTTGTATACTGGTCTCCAAAATTGGACACAGTATTCCATGTGTGGTCTGACTAATGATTTGAACAGTGGTAAAATTATTTTCATGTCATTGGCATCTATTCCCCTTTTAGTGCACCCCATGATATTTGCTTTGGCAGCAGCTGCCTGACACTATTATAGTACTTAGAAAATGCTGTGCATGCAATTCTGTATGTAACAATTTTAGACCCTTTTCACACTGCTGTGGCAAACATCCATCAGGCACCTTTTTTTTTTTTTTGTGCCTAAACGGATGTTATTTTTGACAGTAGAAAACTGGTCCCGACAGATTACATTTACTATTATGGGGTCCGTCAGGCACCGTAGTTTATTGATGGGATTAGAGGGAGGAAAAATTTAGCATGATGTATTTTTCCTTCAGCTATTCTCCCCAGGTTCCCAGACAGACGTCACACTGAATAACGGCAGTGTAACAATGGCAGTGTGAAAGAACATTCAATAATATATCAATATCTACATATTACTTTATTAAATACTATTCTTGTATGTAAAGGGATTGTATGTACAGCAATTATTTACACTATTTGATATTATGTAAATTTAAATATAAATACTGCATTTGTAGTTTTGTCCTTGAGCTAAAGAATAATAATAATTTTCCCCATCATTTTGCACTCAATGTTAGAAAACATTAATTAATTTAAAAAACTGAAATTTTTTAATATTGCATGGACAGAGGTATTCAGAAGATGAACCTTTCCCAGAGCTCTCTGGATCAGGTTTTCAATAAGAAATTTTCTACCTTGCTCCCTTGAGCTTTCAATAATCCCCTTAACGACCACAGACGTATATTTACGTCCATGGCCAGCTCCCGATCTGTGAAGCGCGCTCAGCTTCGTATCTGCAGGGTCCCAGTTGTTATCAGCAACCAGGACCCGCTGCTAATACCGGACATCGCCGATCGGGCTGATGTCTGGTATTAACCCTTTAGATGCCATGATCAAAGTTAATTGCGGCATCTAAAACAGGAGAATACACTGCTGGTTAGCTCAGCGGAGCTGTTTGGGACCGCTGTGGTGAAATCGCGGTGTCTCGAACAGCTGACAGAACAACGGGAGCTGAGAGAACAACGGGACCTTCTTCCCAGCTGTCCGATCGGCGTTTGATTGCTCCAAGCCTGAAATCCAGACTTGAGCAATCAAGCGCTGAAATCACTGATCTATGCATTCCTATGGCAATGCATTGAACAGTGCCTGCAATCAGTATATGCAATGTTACAGCCCCTAGAGGGGGCTATAAGAATGCATAAAAAAGTAAACAAAAATAAAATAAAAAAAGTTAATGTAACTTAACCCCTTCCCTAATCAGAATCACCCCCCCCCCCTTTTCCCATTTAAAAAATAAAGGTGTGTAAATAAAAATAAAAACATATGTGGTATCGCAGTGTGCGTAAATGTCCGAACCATAAAAATATATTGTTTGTTAAACCGCACGGTCAATGGCGTATGTGCAAAAAAAATTCCCAAGTCCAAAATAGCATATTTTTTGTCACTTTTTATACCATAAAATAATGAATAACAAGCGATCAGAAAGTCAGATCAAAACAAAAATGGTACCGATAAAAACTTCAGATCACAGCGCAAAAAATGTGCCCCATACTTCCCCGTTCGTGAAAAAATAAAGTTATAGGCGTCAGAATGCCAATTTTTAGTATTAATTTTCCTGCATGTAGTTATGATTTTTTCCAGGTGTAAGACAAAATCAAACCTATATAAGTAGGGTATCATTTTAATCGTTTGGACCTAAAGAATAAAGAGAAGGTGTCATTTTAACCGAAGAATTTACTGCGTAGAAACGGAAGCCCCCAAAATTTACAAAATGGCTTTTTTTTTCTTACAATTATTTTTTTCCCATTTCGCTGTAGATTTTTGGGTAAAATGACTGATGTCATTACAAAGTAGAATTGGTGGTGCACAAAAACAATCATATGGATGTTTAGGTGCAAAATTGAAAGGGTTTCGTTTTTTCCTCCTTACATTTTAAAAATCATAAGTGCAAAAACTGAAAAAACGCTTGGTCCTTAAGGGGTTAATCCCTGATTAGTTTCCCAGTTGCAACTTCTGAAAAGCACCCTACAGCATAATGCTGACACTACCATGTTTCACTGTAGGGATGTTATTAGGCCTGTCATGAGCAGTGACAGACATAACATTTAGAATTGACCCAAAAATTTCAATCTTTGTTTCATCAGACCAGCAACTTGCATCTCACAGTCTCTTAGGGTTGGTTTGCTTTTTTTTTTTTTTGCAAACTCAAAGCTGTCTTTTATGTGTCTCTCCAAGGGTGGGCTCACACCACATTTTTGCAATACAGTTTTGTATCAGGTTTTAGATTTTAAAAAAAACAGATTCCTCAAAACCTGACTAAACTCTATCAAAACGTGTGTACAAATTTTTCTGTATACGGTTTGAAAATTGATGTCCGGTTGCATCCGTTTTTTAAGAAAAAAATGTATACGTTTTTAACTTTTCACTCCATTATGAATAAAGTTTTACTTGTTTGATTGAAATTCCAAGAAAAAAAACTGAGCAAAGCCGAAAACCGGATAGAACCGTATGCACGTACGGTTCCCATTGACTCCCATGTTTACCGGACCACGGTTTTCTGTCCGGTAAACCGTATGGCTTGAAAAAAGGAGACAACCGTATACATTATGGTGCATACGGTTTTGAATGGGAAGTCTATGGGCACGGTTTTCTGTACGGTTGCAGAAGTTCTTTTTTATGAAACTGTATGCCGAAACCGTATAGTAAAATCAGGGTGTGAACCCACCCTTACTGAGGAGAGTCTTCTTTCTGGCTTCTGCCATAAAGCCCAGAATGGGCTTCCATCTGCACACGTGGGGGGAATTTATCAGAGAATCTAAAAACTGGTCAGCTTTTCCTCTACACAGGTTTTGATAAATCTCCCCCATGATCTTTGGAGCTCAGAAAGAGTGAGCATTTGGCTTTCCACCTCATGACTTGGTTTTTCTCTGATATGCATAGTCAGCTGTGAGACCTTTATATAGACAGGGCTGTGTCTTTTCCAATCCTGTACAATAAGCCTTATTTAGTACAGGTGACTCCAATCAAGGTGAAGAAACATCTAAGGCTGGGTTCACACCAAGTTTTAGGCGTACGGGACCGCATACGGCCCGTATGTAATGTATTTCAATGAGCCGATTGGAGTGAAACACTGACTACGGTCGGCTCATTTTTGACCCGTATGCAGTTTATATATAATTGTAGCTATACTAGTTTTAATAAATGCAGCATGCACAGCCATTCCTAAAAGCATATTTCTCAGGTTATGTGTAGACTCATGCTCTTTTTTTTTTTTTCACAAAGGTGCTGTGCTGATGATCTTGGTCACTGCTTCTACATGGTTCTTGTGATGTACCAACCCCACAGCAACTGCCTCACTCAGTCACTCGGTGGCTGCAGCGGTGTCCCACCTTAGTCACTGGTAGAGCTGGGCAGCTCCTTTTGGATTTGGCACTTCACAAGAACCAAGAAGTAGTGGGACCAGTGATGATTTTTTTTTGATAAGGCTGCAAGGAAGGATACTGGGAGTCAGACCTGTGAGGATATCCATTAAGTTTTTAAAAGCTTAGATAACCTCTATTATTATGGCTGGGTAGCAGGATGAGGACGCCTGCATCAAATGTATCTAGCTCCTACTTCTAGTTGTTAAACTACCAGAAATCTAACTCTAAGTGTGCTTATTTATGGGGAGATTTATCAAAACCTGTGCAAAGGAAAAATTGCCCAGTTGCCAATAGCAACCAATCAGATTGCTTCTTTCATTTTGCATAGGCCTTGTTAAAAATGAAAGAAGCGAGCCGATTGGTTGCTATGGGCAACTTTTCCTCTGGACAGGGTTTGATAAATCTCCCCCTTTGTGTTTTGATCTGCCCCATTTTTTTGCACCTTTTTACCATGTGTAGTGTACTTCAAGAACATCTGTATGGTGGATCCTGTTGCCTTTTTTTTTTTGGCAGTCAGGACTTTGCATGGCATGTGCTCATTTGAGGCCCTACAGGTGTTAAATGAATTTTTGCATGATATTCTAATTTTTTCATTATTTCAGAAAATGCTACTTAAAAGGTGAAACTAATATGAGACTTGTTACATGCAAAGCACGATAGTTCCAACGTGATTTGTCAAAATTGTATTGATAATGGCTAGAGATGAGCGAACTTACAGTAAATTCGATTCGTCACGAACTTCTCGGCTCGGCAGTTGATGACTTATCCTGCATTAATGAGTTCAGCTTTCAGGCGCTCTGGTGGGCTGGAAAAGGTGGATACAGTCCTAGGAAAGAGTCTCCTAGGACTGTATCCACCTTTTCTAGCCCACGGGAGCACCTGAAAGCTGAACTAATTTATGCAGGATAAGTCATCAACTGCCGAGCCGAGAAGTTTGTGACGAATCGAATTTAATGTAAGTTCGCTTATCTCTAATAATGGCATACAGCTCATGAAAACCCCAAATCCATAATCTCAGAAAATTAGAATAGTGTAAAAAGGTGCAATATTCCAGGCTCAGTGTCCCACTCTAATGAGCTTAATAAACCATAACACCTGCAAAGGGTTCCTGAGCCTTTAAATGGTGTCTGGTTCAGTAGCAATCACAACCATGGGAAAGACTGCTGACTGACATTTGTGCAGAATACCATCATTGACACCCTCCATAAGGAGGGAAAGCCTCAACAGGTAATTGCAAAAGAAGGATGTTCCCACAGTACTGTATCAAAGCACATTAATAGGAAGTTGTGTGGAAGGGAAAAGTGTGGAAGAAGCAGCAGGGATGACCACAGCCTGGAGAGGATTGTCAGGAAAAGGCCATTCAAAAGTGTTGGGGACTTTCACAAGGAGTGGACTGTAGCTGGAGTCAGTGCATCAAGAGCCACCACACATAGATGGATCCTGGACATGGGCTTCAAATGTCATATTCCTCTTGTCAAGCCACTTCTCAACAACAAACAACATCAGAAGTCCTCTTTTTTTTTGACGAGAGCATGTTTTGCATCTCATTTGGAAGCCAAGGACCCAGAAGAAGAATGGAGAGGCGCACACCGCAAGATGCTAAAGTCCAGTGGGAAAATTCCACAGTCTGTGTTGATTTCGGGAGCCATGTCATCTGCTGGTGTTGGTCCACTGAGCTTCATTAAAGTGGTACTCCGGTACCACAGTTTTATGCTTATTGAGTGTGTTTGTAGCGAGTTTAGCACTTTAGTAATTCACATATTATACATCTGACCACAGCATATATGTTTTTTACTGACCTTTTTTTCTGTGATGGAAGTTCAGTAGTTTTTCTGGTTGCTTTTGACTGTTGTCCACACCTGCGGCCATGTTTGTTCACTGTTGTGGACAAGACGTCAGTTCTGCAGGAGTTGCTATTTTTTCTTCTCCTGCAATGGTTTCACCTCTTTTCCACACCCCTGTAATGAATATTCATTGAATTGTTGGGGAGGATGGATGTCTCCTCCTGCTGTCAGCCAGCCCAGCCTGGTTCACAATGTACGTAACCGCTTCCCAGCCATTAGGACCGTGTGCCCGCAGGGGGGAATCAGGGGTATCGGCTATCATGATTCCCCCCCGCTGGCGCACTGTCAGCTTCTCACCAGCAATCCCCACATCATGGAATGAATTGTCAGCTGCAGCGTGCTGTCCCCACATTAGGGAAACAAGCACATGTGAACCACGGGCGCTCCTCTGCTTCCTGCCCTTCCACCCCATTCTCACCCCCCCCCCCCCAAAGCAATGTCCCCTCAAGGGTTAAAGGACATCTGTACTACTAAATTTTCCATCCTCCTGTGCATGGCTGCAAAAATAAACAAAATAGACTTTGACTCACCTTCCAGCGTTCCCCCGTTGCTACGGTAACGGCTTCGCGGTCACAGGAATGTCAGAGCCATCAGCCTATCACCGGCCGCAGCGATGCCCTGCCTCTGCCGGTGATAGGCTGAGCTCACTGTCATGTAAGGAGCTGGATGGCTGCTTACATGACAATGTGCTCAGCCTATCACCGGCCGCAGCGATGTTCTGCCTCGGCCGGTGATAGGCTGAGCGCATTACCATGTAAGGAGCCGTTCGGCTCCTTACATGACAGTGCGCACAGCCTATCACCGGCGGATGCGGGATATCGATGAGGCCGATGATAGGCTGACGGCTCTGTGAGCGCGAGGCCGCTGACGGCTCCCATGAGCGCGAGGCCGTTACCGTAGCAACGGGGGAATGCTGGAAGGTGAGTCAAAGTCTCTCTTGTTTGTTTTTGCAGCTGGGCACAGGAATCTGGAAAATTTAGCAGTACAGATGTCCTTCAACCCTTGTGGGCACATCGCTTTGGGGGAGGGGGGGGTGGAAGGGCAGGAAGCAGAGCAGCGCCCGCAAGTCACAACATAAGATCAGTTCCCCCCCACTGACAATTCATTCATTCCCTGATGTGGGAACTGTGGGGTGACAGTGGGTGGGATGAGTATACTAATGAGCAGGACAGGGGAAGGGAAAAAAAAGCTGCCAACAAACAGCACTGAAAGAGGAGACAGGCATGCTGGGAGCTGTAGTTTCTAAGAAAAAAAAAAAAAAAGTGAAACGGAAATAGATGCTGCACTACATGGACACACTTATGCAAAGAAAGGAAAAGAAAGACAAACCAAGAGCAAGCACGAGACCAGAGATAACAAAAAAAACTCACCTGCAAGGGTAAGTAGAAACTGAAAAAAAACATTGGCCACCGGAGAACCCCTTTAAGTGCAGGGTCAATGCATCCATCTACCAGGAGATTTTGGAGCACTTCATGTTTCCTACCACAGACGAGCTTTAAAAGAAAAAAAAGGCATTAGGAAAAATGCAGCATTGAAACATTCAGCACTTCATCTCTGCCCCATCAAAACTATAGTATCAATGAGCTAAATTCTAATTGGAACAATCCTTAACAGACATAAATGTACAGCATGGTTGGCTATACCTTTAAAATGGTAGTCCAGTGGTGAAAAACTTATCCCCTATCCTAAGGATAGGGGATAAGTTTCAGATCGCGGGGGGTCCGACGGCTGGGGCCCCCCATGATCTCCTGTTCGGGGCCCTGGCTTGCAGACCAGATAGCGCATGTTGACCACCGCACGAAGCGGCAGCCGACACGCCCCCTCAGTACAACTCTAAGGCAGAGACGGAGATTGCCGAAGGCAGCGCTCCGCCTCTGCCATAGAGTTGTATTGAGGGGGCGCGTTGCCCGCCGCTTCATGCGTTGGTCAACACGCCCCCTTCCCGCGGGCTGTCGGGGCCCCATACAGGAGATCGGGGGGCCCCCCGTGATCTGAAACTTATCCCCTATCCTTAGGATAGGGGATAAGTTTTTCACCACTGGATATCTCCTTTAACACATGAAGTATATTTATGGCTTGTAGTGCATTCTGTCTAGGTAGTGAGGGCAGGAGCTGCATCGCTTCATAGACTCTAAGTGACGGCTGCTACCAGCTGCGATCACACTGATGTCCCTTATGATTAATGAATATTACTTCATCTAAAATGACAGTGCAGTTGCGGGGTTCCAATGAGTTAAGATGCCTGCCAGAGGTCTTCTGCTTACCTCATTGTCTGTTTAACTGTTCAGTACTATGTAAGCGATCGAATGATTGCGTAAATCCCATTTTATTTCCCAATTTACAAACATAAAATACCCCTTTTCAACTATAACTGATCCTATGCAATATAACTCTCAAATACAACTGACTGGCCTTAAATAAAACTGCCTTCAATCTCCATGGCATAATTTTTACAAGATGTACAAATTTGAGAAGTAGAAACTGTCGCACTCACCATTGCTGAGAAACTTTTTTATGTAGACATACACAACGGTGCAGGACATAGACATACAGGGGGTTGTATTTCATGCGTGCTGGCACTTTGTGTGGCCTCAACTCAACCTCAACACCTTACTATGGAAGAATATCGGTCCCGTGGTCCCGAGAAAAAAGAGAAGTGCTTCTGTGGGCGCTCACCTCCGTCACAGATGTAGTCCGTCACAGGTATGTGGAAGTTTCCGAGAAATTGGTAAAATAAAACCGCTTGGACACGGATGTATTTTGGAAAATAAAAAGAAGGTTTATTCCTTCAGCATGCAATACAGCAACGCGTTTCGAGGGGCGGGGACCCCCTCTTCATCAGGCTATCTGATTGGGCAGTGTGGATGTCCTTTATTTATACCTCATTTGCCCGCGAAAATCACATGTGTGTGTTACATAACATGAACAGTGGCTGTAGATCTCCGAAGGGAGAGCGTTTGAAATGGCCCGACGTCTGCAGAATTATTACATATCACATATGCAATACAAGATAAGGTGCATAATATAAGGGTTAGTCAAACTGACCATCTGTGGGTTATTTTACAGAATGCTCACTTCCATTTTTAATGTAAAAGTCTGCTTTTCTATGGATTTTATTAATTAATTAATTTATTTTTTTATTTTTTTTTCATGTTATGTAACACACACATGTGATTTTCACGGGCAAATGAGGTATAAATAAAGGACATCCACACTGCCCAATCAGATAGCCTGAATTGCATGCTGAAGGAATAAACATTCTTTTTATTTTCCAAAATACATCCGTTTCCAAGCGGTTTTATTTTACCAATTTCTCGGAAACTTCCACATACCTGTGACGGACTACATCTGTGAAGGAGGTGAGCGCCCACAGAAGCACTTCTCTTTTTTCTCGGGACCACGGGACCGATATTCTTCCATTCGAGTGACCGTCCTCCGCCGGTGAGAACGGGTCTAGTGCCGGCTGCAATCTGTGTCCCCCAGAATAGTGGGAAACAAGCGTCTACTGGTGTTGTGCCCACGGTACAACACAGAAAGGTGAGCAAACCTAACATAACAACCTAAAACACGAATCTGGAAACTGCTGCTCCCCCCCCCTTCCTTGGAGCCGACATCCATTTTTAATTTAATTTAATTATTTTCTTTTACACTCAGATTATCTATATATATATATATTGTTTTACTACGCTTAGATGCGCATTGTGTCTCCTCTGTCTTTTTCTATATATTTCTGTTCATCACCTTACTAGGGGCGTATAAATGCTAATTACATAATTATCCATCTGCTATTAGTAACATGTAGCAACAAATGAAACTTTAAAATACATATAGAAACATTCTAAAAATGAGCTCCGGTCGTTTCGGTCATTGAGACCCATCGGTCCCAACGCATCTACTTTCATTATCCATTTGGCTTCTTTCTGTAGTAAAACTTTATTTCTGTCTCCATCTTTCTTCAACACGTTAACTCTTTCCAGTCCCGCAAACTTCAGAACCAATGTATTGCCCCCATGTGAGAAATCAGCCTAGGAGCTCCCTCACCAGATTTAAAGGGTTCTCCCTTGTTTATACTGTTTTTTGTTATGTTTGTGTGTTATGTGTGTATAAGTGTGTGTGTGTGTGTGTGTTTTTTATGTGTGTTGTGATTATGTATATATGTATTTTCTTACCTTTTGTGAAGATCCGTAAGCTGGCCAATTTTTCTTCCAGCGGCTTGCTGTGTAACCTCGGCCTCCGCCATGTTGTGTTCGGTAAGCGGGATGTTGGGGGGGGGGGTGTGTTCTTGCTTCTGTCCTTCCTATCTTCTGACGTCCGAGGCAAATCTTTTCTTCCTGTTTCTTCCGTGGCTCTGCGACGAATCTGCGGCCTCTTCCAGCGCATGTGCAGGTAGTTTTTTTTTTTCACCAATAAATTTTTTTTTGTCTAATTGACAAACTGTCTGTGCATGCGCGAGTACACAAGTGCTACACTAACAGCGTACCGTATGTTAGGTCTACGCTAATAGCGTAGCTTCGCGCAAGACAGTTTGTCAATTAGACAAAAAAAACTTTATTGTTAAAAAAAAAAAATACCTGCGCATGCGCCGGAAGAGGCCGCAGATTCGTCGCAGAGCCACGGAAGAAACAGGAAGAAAAGATTTGCCTCGGACGTCAGAAGATAGGAAGGACAGAAGCAAGAACACACCGCCCGACATCCCACTTACCGAACACAACATGGCGGAGGCCGAGGTACACAGCAAGCTGCTGAAAGAAAAAGGGGCCAGCTTCCGGATCTTCACAAAAGGTAAGAAAATACATATGTACATAATCACAACACACATAAAAAAACACATACTTATACACACAAAACATAATAACAAAAAACAGTATAAACAAGGGAGAACCCCTTTAACAAAGTAGAAATGTTCCCGTATTCTTATGAAGAGCTGCCAAGCTGTCTTTCCCATGTAATAGAATCCACATGGGCATATGATAACATACGCCACGAATTATGTTCTGCATGTTATCAACTGATTTATGTTGTGTTGCAACCCATATTCAATTTACAATAATTATAGTTGTGACAAGGAAAGTTGCCTTTTGGTACCATTTTCGTTAGCCAATCATCTTCTGTTGTTTTGTTCTGAATTTTAAGTTTATCTCCTATCGTCCTATTCTTTCTATAGGCGATCACTGGTTTTCTCAGTTACTTCCTTCAAGTCAGGGTCACTATCCAACATGTACCAATTGCGGCAGATTGCTCTTTCTAATACCTGGTTATTAGAAGTGTTTTGGAACCTAAGGACAAATCTCTTTTCTTTTTTCTGTTTTCCTTTCGATTTTAGAATATTTTTCCTGGTAAACTTTTTCATTCTTTCTTAGCTATTTTCTTTCAACTCTCTAGGATATTTTCTTTCTAATTGTCTATTTTTCAAACCCTGTGCTTGTTTTTCATATGAATCTTCACTGCTATTAATCCTTTTCAGTCTTACTATCTGTCCATATGGAATGCCCTTTTTTCACGCTGTCTGAGTGGGAACTTTCATGATGCAGGATGGTATTGCGGGCTATGGTTTTTCGAAAACCTCTAAGAATTCTAACAAATCCCCACCAAAACAGCTAGTGAAACTCATGTTTACGTCATTGACAGTGTTTGAATATTGAATGAATTCCTGAAATCTCCTCTCCTTTCTATATTATCAAAGTATCGTCCACGAAGAGAACAAATAATTTAGTACATTGTATTAATGGATTCTGGAAGAATACATATTTCCCCATCGGGGTTCCGGTGTCCTGCCTGTACCTCACATCATCGTTCTTGAATGTACTGTTCTTCAACACAAAATCTAAATTCTCTCCTACAAAGGATCTGAATGCTCCTGTTTTATCAGAACCACATAGGTATTCGTCGAACACCTGTACACCTGCATCCCTAGGGATGCGGGTGTACAGGCTCTCGACCTCCATCGAGGTCAGCCAGCGCTGTGCCATATGAATTCCTCCAGAATTTCTAGTAATTTATAGGTATCCTTTATATACATTGGTAGAGATGGTAGTAATGGGTGAAGCAACCAGTCTACATACACCACGTGAAAATGAAAAATTTGGAGTAATACCATCATTTTAGTGTTAAAAATAAATGTTTTCACTTTTACGGCCCACTATTCAAAAAAACCTGTGAGGTGTAAGTACTCACTGTAACCCTTATGTTCCTGGAGGGGTGTAATTTCCAAAATGGTGTCACATGTTGGGGGTTTCTGCTGTTCTGGCACCATGGGAGGTTTGTAAATGCACATTGCCCCCTCAATTCCAGCAAAATTCTTTCTCTAAAAGTCCAATGGCGCCACTTCTGTTCTGAGACCAGCAGAGCACTTTACGTCCACATATGGGGTATATCCATACTCAGAAGAAATGGGGTTTTAAATTTGGGGGGGGGGGCATTTTCTCCTATTACACCTTGTGAAAAAAATATTTGGGGTAACCAGCATTTTAGTGTTAAAAATCTAATTTTCCATTTTCACGTCCAAGTTCAACACAAAGTCATCAAATACCTGTGAGGTGTTAAGGTTCACTATACTCCTTGTTACATTCCTTGAGGGGTGTAGTTTCCCAAATAGTGTGCCATGTGGAGTTTTTTTTTTTTTTTTTTTTGCTGTTCCTGCACCATGGGGGCTTCCTAAATGCAACATGGCCCCCAAAAACCATAACCGTAAAATTCGCTCTCCAAAATCCCACAGTTGCTTTTTTCCTCTTGATCCATGTTGTGAGCCTGCAGAGCACTTTGTCAACATATGAGGTATTACCATACTCAAGAGAAATTGGGCTACAAATTTTGGAGGGCTTTTTCTCCTTATACCACTTTTAAAAATGAAAAAAATGGGGCTACAATAACATTATAGTTTAAAAAAATAATTAGATTTTGATTTTTTTCTCCTACTGCGCTGCTATTCTTGTGAAACACCTAAAGGGTTAATACATGTTATGAATGTCATTTTGAATACTATGAGTGGGTGCAGTTTCTATAATGGGGTCATTTATGGGGTATTTCTCACAGAAATGCCCCTCAAATCAACTTCAAACTTAAGTGGTCCCTGAAAAATATGTAGATTTTTAATTTTTGGTGAAAATTGCTGCTATACTTTAAAGCCCTCTAATGTCCTCAAAAAGTAACTACATATTACTTTGTATGCCCTCTTGACTTCTGTACCACATTATATGTCCATTTTCTCCATCAGGCAGCAGTGGGCAGAATGTCATTTTTTTTATTTAAAAAAAGAAAAGTCTGTAAACAGCTTTTTGGAATGTCTTTGTGAACTGAACATGAAAAAAGTGCATCATA
This sequence comes from Hyla sarda, assembly GCF_029499605.1. Lineage (NCBI taxonomy): Eukaryota > Metazoa > Chordata > Amphibia > Anura > Hylidae > Hyla > Hyla sarda. Next base: position 340,424,588 of record NC_079190.1, on the reverse strand, counting down.
TTGGAGTAGCATTGTAGTTTTATACACACATTAATATATTTGCTAAGACCGCACCTCTGCTCAACAGCTACAAGATAAAAATAAAGCATGCAGCATATGAAATTCAATTTAAAGACTTTTTTTCCTGCCAACCCTCTGAAATAGAACTCCAAGGTAATTACCATCACCTTCATGAACGAAGTCTACAAGTAATTAAAAATCCCAGAAAGAAATAACAAAACCTATAAAGCGGAACACAGAATGAGCTGAGTGATGGTGTGCAAACATGCTAAATCATTCTCTCCACAGTAAGTTCAATGCATAATGATCCTCTGTTTATTTCAGTGCAGCCAATAAATATAGAACTCTGCCTTGCTTAACAGGGAAGTACCAGGGCTTTTGCAGTGACGTGGCAATATAGAGACTGTAAGTAAGAAGGAAATATATTTGTAGCTGCCAGTGAGGGAAGGAGATTGATTCAGGCTAGAGCACAGCTGCAGGAAGACCGATCTGCAGCAGCACTGTTTAGAAGCGATAGATAGATAGATAGATAGATAGATAGATAGATGGATATGAGATATAGATGGATATGAGATATAGATAGATAATAGTTATGAGATAGATGGATAGATATGATTGATACAGTATATGCACAATAGTCATTTTTTTATGTATCTATTAATCTTAAAGGGTACCTCTCATCAAAAAAACTTTTGATATATTATAGATTAACGTATGCAGAATAACTTTACAATTGCATGTCATTAAAAAATATGCTTCTTTCTATTTAATTTTCCACTTTGAAGAAATGACCACTAGGGGTCTCCCTACCAGTCCTGGCAGCAAGCATTTCAGACTCATGCTGGAGTCCTAAACACTACAAGCTGCCAGTCTGCTTTGTTCACAAAGGAGAACACTCAGAGCTGCCAGCCTACTTTGTTCACAGCCTGTTTGGCTGTGAACAAAGCAGGCTGGCAGCACTGAGTGTTTAGGACTCCAGCATGAGTCAGAAATGCTTGCTGACAGGACTGATCGGGAAAAATACAATAGAAAGAAGCATATTTTTCATTAACATGCTATTCTAGAGAGAGGGAGGAAGGCGCTTCATGTGCGGGATCAGTAGATCTTGTTGGTGGGGGTGGGGGACGGTAATTCCCAAGCCGCTTACCAAAGATGGTTGTGCGCCCACACACAACAAGGTAAAGTGCAGAAGAAATAAAGAAGAAGGTCCACTGCAGCCCTCCTGGGTAAGAGTAAAATCAAAACCGAAAGACCAGGGAGTCAGGAGTTTGTCTGGCGCAGAGAGGAACCATCAGGCAGCCAAGTAAAATCAATGGATTTATTAGATGCCATTGATTTTACTTGGCTGCCTGATGGTTCCTCTCTGCGCCAGACAAACTCCTGACTCCCTGGTCTTTCGGTTTTGAATTAACATGCTATTGGAAAGTTATTCAACATTCATTAATCTAAAATATATCAAAAGTTTATTTGATGAGAGGTACCCGTTAAATTTTAACATACAAAAACATCACATAATACATCACCATTGTATCATCATACACCCCCCCCCCCCCCCCCCCCCCACACCACCACCACCGCAGAGCAGGTAGAAGAGAGGGAAAAAAAACACCCCCTCCTGCTCTGCTCCCCACTTCACCCCCCCCCCCCCCCCAAACCCTCTCTTGCCCTCCTACTACCTGGCGTATCAAAGGGCCTCTCCACTAACGCCCACTCTCTTCAAAGTCCCCTGTTTCAACTGCAGGTTACTACAAACTTGTCTGAACTGTGGTTGGAAACGAGATAAAGTAGCTAGAAATAACCTATTTGGACATTTTATAGGTCTCTCCTCATATCCCTTATCATGGGTTGCTATAAGTAAATTTTGTGTGTGCTTGGAAAATCTGTCCCTGCAGACCAAGCAGAAGTTTATAGGAAAAATTTAGTCAGCGCCCATTATGATGTGGTTGCACCCATAGTAACAGCTCAAGACATTCCTCTTGATTTTTAGCTCTGTAAAAGACATTTGCTTATATTGTAGTGCAGTCTAAAGCAATTTTCTTTCCTATGGTCACAAATAGGATCCGGGAATACTAATTATGACTGTTTCTGTAGAATCTTATGTGGTTCTGTTTACCATTCATATGTGGTGTTAATCCATTTACTGTACTTTACATTAAGCAGCAACATTGAAGACCCCAATGCTTTGTAAGTGTTGAGTTCTCATTATGTACTGACATTAATAAACAATCACTAGGCTCGGTAGCTGTTCAGTTAGCTATTTCTGCATTCTCTCAATATTAACAGAAGTAAAGAAGTAAATGCCCTTTGAGTGGATTTGAATGACAATGCTTTAATGTGTTGTAGGTTTGATCAAAGTATTTTGAAAAGCTTTTCATATAATATCTCCAATTATGGAATTCTCACCTCTATCTGCACATACTCTGCTCTTTTGAAGTGGTAACCGCTGTTTCTGGACTACAGTTAATGGGCTTCCTTTGGGATCATTTAATGGAGGCTTGAATGAACTCGCTGTCTACCATGATGTGAGCCCAAAGCAGAACACCTTGGCATAACTGCAATAAATTCACGCTGCTCAAGTAACAATTTCTACAGTAAATCTATATGATAAGAACTTTGAACATTCAGTCACTGCTTTCAGGTACAATGAGCTTGGTTTCTATTCATAATAATGATTTTGCATACATTAGTTTTTATCATAATCATGCAATAGTATTTAAATGAAAAATGGAATACCATATAACATATACTGTATAGTATGACCTTAAAGGAAATCTGCGGAAAAAAAATGTATCCCCTATCAACAGAATAGGGGTAAAAATCCGATCCAGTGGGAGTCCCGTGATGTCCAGCACGGGGCCCTTCCCAACATGCCCCCTCCATGTATCTCTATTGAAGAGGCGGGGATGCAGTGTTCGTGCCTCTCCTCCTCTCCCATAGAGCTCTATGGAAGAGGGCCTATCCATTGAGCTCAGTGAGGTAGATGCTACGCGCATTAGCATGCGCACAGTGTGGCAATCCGGGGCCCCGTTCGGGAGATCGCGCGGTGGGGGGGAGGGGGGTGGGGGGGTCAGACCCCCCGTGATCAGATGTTTATCTGTTATATAAGTTTTTTTTTTTTGCTGCAGATGTCCTTTTAACCCATGGCCGTCCAATGGCCGTTACCGGGGTATGACGCGGGCTCCCGACTCGAGCCCGCGTCATACCGGCCAGCCCCCAGCTGATTCCTGTAGCTGGGGGCCGACGTTAATAGCCAACATGCGGCGATCGCCACGGCCGGCTATTAACCCTTTAGATCGCCGCTGTCAAAGTTGACAGCGGCGTCTAAAGGTGCCTGTATTAAGTCCCTGGTGGTCCAGTGGGGTGTATCGCCCCCCCCCGCAGCGCGATTGCGGGGGAGCGATCCACTACTGAGGTAGCCTGAGGGCTTACCTCTCCTGCTGCGGCGGCTCCGGTGCTCTGAATGATAAAGCCTGGCAGGGCCAGGCTTTATCAATCGAGCGCAGAGCACGCAGATCATTGTGGTTTTATGAAACCACAATGATCTGTATGAGGAACCTAATGATTCCTCCTAAAAGTCCCCTAAGGGGACTAAAAGTGTAAAAAAAAAAAAAGTTTAAAAACACACACATTAACCCCTTCCTTATTAAAAGTTTAAATCACCCCCCTTTTCCCAAATTCCATATTAAAAATATGTAACCATAATAAAAATAAACATATGTGGTATCGCCGCTTGCGTAAATGTCTGAACTATAAAAATATATAATAATTAAACTGCACGGTCAATGGTGTACACGCAAAAAAATTCCAAAGTCCAAAATAGCGTATTTTTGGTCACTTTTCATACCATAAAAAAAGGAATACAAAGCAATCAAGAAGTCCAATCAAAATAAAAATCATACCAATTAAAACTTCAGATCATGGCGCAAAAAATGAGCCCTCAAACCACCCTGTACGTGGAAAAATAAAAAAGTTATAGGGGTCAGAAAAGGACAATTTTAAATGTATACATTTTCCTGCATGTAGTTATGATTTTTTCCAGAAGTACGACGAAATCAAACCTATATAAGTAGGGTATCATTTTAACCGTATGGACCTACAGAATAATGATAAGGTGTCATTTTTACCGAAATATGCACTGCGTAGAAACGGATGCCCCCAAAATGTACAAAATGGTGTTTTTTCTTCAATTTTGTCGCACAATGATTTTTTTTTTCGTTTCGCCATAAATGTTTGTGTAAAATGACTCATGTCATTCCAAAGTAGAATTGGTGGCGCAAAAAATAAGCCCTCATATGGATTTTTAGATGCAAAATTGAAAGGGTTATGATTTTTAAAAGGTAAGGAGGAAAAAACAAAAGTGTAAAAACAGAAAAATGCTTGGTCCTTAAGGGGTTAAATTGATGGAGGGTTTGACCTGTGGGACCCCTGTCAATCTAGAGAAAAGGGGGACCAAGGAGTGTGTAAGGAGGATGAAAATTGAGGAGTCATTGTGCATATATATATATGCTTTCACCCCAACTGTTATTTTGTGTGATATAAGCTGAAAAAAGCTAAATCAAGTTGATTTTCTCTGCCAGTTGTATATTTTGCAAATGTTTAATGCATTTACTTTGTAGTTACATGGGGGGTATTTATCATGTTGTGTGTGATGTACATATTTTTGAAGCCTGTTCTCCTTCCGCTGTATTTGATGTGGCTGGGACTAATTGGAAATATTCCGTGGTACGGACACTTTCCTACCGTGCGGTCAGACATGGTATGGTCCATTGTGTATAAATTAGCCACTTTTTACAAAAGTCACAAATGATAAATCAATGAGCTCTGCAAAAAAAACTTTTATGGTACACACAATTGCAGTGGTTTGTGAAAAGTCACAAAATATAGTTGCAGTACAGCTTGCTGTGAATTTGTTAGGGACTAATTAACTAACTCACACAAAAAAGTATAAACACCATAATAAATGTTTCCCATTGTGTGTATTTGGCTGCTGTAGTAGGGGTTTAAGGGGTACTCCAATATTTTTTTTAAAACTGGTGCCAAAAAGTTAAACAGATGTGTAAATTACTTCTATATAAAAATCTTAAGCCTTCCAGTACTTATCAGCTGCTGTAGACTACAGAGAAAGTTGTATAGTTCTTTTCTGTCTGACCACAGTGCTCTTTGCTGACACCTCTGTCCATGTCAGGAACTGTCCAGTTCCTGACATGGACAGAGGTGTCAACAGAGAACACTGTGGTTAGACAGAAAATAACTATACAACTTCCTCTGTAGTCTACAGCAGCTGATAAATGATTTTTGGTTCTAGAAGCGGTGTGGTAGCAGCCTCTAATGTTTGAGACTGGGAAATCTCTTGGTCTTTGAGTTTTTCTGCAAGATCCTAGGCCAGTTGGGTGAGCCCTTGTACGTTCTGATAATTAAATACATGCCAGAAAAAGAAATACCAGAAAATGTATTGTACGTCCTGTAATTCTGTAAGGTACCTTCCTTACCTACTTGGATGATCCACCCTAGATAGTGCTCTCCAGCTAGGTGATGGTCCCTACCCTAGCTAAGTGCAAAGGGGTGAGCCTAATGGTAAGAGGGGAAGTCAGAGAGACCGGGTCAAAATCACATGGGCACAACAATGGTAAATTCTGGACCAAAGAATAATCAAAATACTTGCTGTACTAAGATCCAGTGGGTACATCAGGTCTCAGGCAGAAACAATAACAAAGTCACTAGTCAAAAGTAAGGGCAATCTTACACAGGTGGTAAGAGATCCTGAAGTCCAATAAACACTTGTGAGGCTCTAAAACTTAACCCCTTCAGGACGGAGCCCATTTTGGCCTTAAGGACCGGAGCGTTTTTTGCACATCTGACCACTGTCACTTTAAACTTTAATAACTCTGGAATGCTTTTAGTTATCATTCTGATTCCGAGATTGTTTTTTCGTGACATATTCTACTTTAACATAGTGTTAAATTTTTGTCGATACTTGCATCCTTTCTTGGTGAAAAATCCGTAAATTTGATGAAAAATTTGAAAATTTTGCATTTTTCTAACTTTGAAGCTTTCTGCTTGTAAGGAAAATGGATATTACGAATACATTTTTTTTGGTTCACATATACAATATGTCTACTTTATGTTTGCATCATAAAATTGACATGTTTTTACTTTTTGAAGACACCAGAGGGCTTCAACGGTCAGCAGCAATTTTCCGATTTTTCACAAAATTTTCAAACTCAGTATTTTTCAGGGACCAGTTCAGGTTTGAAGTGGATTTCAAGGGTCTTCATATTAGAAATACCCCATAAATGACCCCATTATAAAAACTACACCCCCAAAGTATTCAAAATGACATTCAGTAAGTGTTTTAACCCTTTTAGGTGTTTCACACGAATAGCAGCAAAGTGAAGGAGAAAATTCACAATCTTCATTTTTTACACTCACATGTTCTTGTAGACCCAATTTTTGAATTTTTACAAGGGGTAAAAGGACAAAATTTTTACTTGTATTTGTAGCCCAATTTCTCTTGAGTAAGGACATACCTCATATGTCTATGTAAAGTGTTCGGCGGGCGCAGTAGAGGGCTCAGAAGCGAAGGAGCGACAAGAGGATTTTGGAGAGTACGTTTTTCTGAAATGGTTTTTGGGGGGCATGTTGCATTTAGGAAGCCCTTATGGTGCCAGAACAGCAAAAAAAAAACACATGGCATACCATTTTGGAAACTAGACCCCTCGGGGAATGTAACATGGGATAAAGTGAACCTTAATACCCCACAGGTGTTTCACGACTTTTGCAAATGTAAAAAAAAAATAAAAAAATTTACCTAAAATGCTTGTTTTCCCAAAAAATTTTAATTTTTTAAAAGGGTAATAGCAGAAAATACCCCTAAAAATTTGAAGCCCAATTTCTCCTGATTCAGAAAACACCCCATATGGGGGTGAAAAGTGCTCTGCTGGCGCACTACAGGTCTCGGAAGAGAAGGAGTCACATTTGGCTTTTTGAAAGCAAATTTTGCTCTGGGGGCATGCCGCATTTAGGAAGCCCCTATGGTGCCAGGACCGCAAAAAAAAAAACCACATGGCATATCATTTGGGAAACTAGACCCCTCGGGGAACGTAACAAAGGGTTAAGTGAACCTTTATACCCCACAGGTGTTTCACGACTTTTGCATGACTTTTGCATTTACCTAAAATGCTTGTTTTCCCAAATATTTTACATTTAAAAAAAAGGTAAAAGCAGAAAATACCCCCCAAAATTTGTAACACAATTTCTCCCGAGTACGGCGATACCCCATATGTGACCCTAAACTGTTGCCTTGAAATACGACAGGGCTCCAAAGTGAGAGCGCCATGTGCATTTGAGGCCTAAATTAGGGACTTGCATAGGGGTGGACATAGGGGAATTCTACGCCAGTGATTCCCAAACAGGGTGCCTCCAGCTGTTGCAAAACTCCCAGCATGCCTGGACAGTCAACGGCTGTCCGACAATACTGGGAGTTGTTTTGCAACAGCTGGAGGATCCGTTCTGGAAACAGTGGCGTACCAGACGTTTTTCATTTTTATTGGGGAGGGGGGTTGTATAGGGGTATGTGTATACGTAGTGTTTTTTACTTTTTATTTAATTTTTTGTGTCAGTGTAGTGTAGTGTAGTGTTTTTAGGGTACAGTCACATGGTCAGGGGTTCACAGTAGTTTCTCGCTGGCAGTTTGAGCTGCAGCAGAAAGTTTGCGGCAGCTCAAACTTGCAGCCAGATACTTACTGTAATCCTCCGCCCATGTGAGTGTACCCTGTACGTTCACATTGGGGGGGGGGGGGGGGGGGTGGGACATCCAGCTGTTGCATAACTACAACTCCCAGCATGCCCGTTGGCTGTCGGTGACTGCTGAGAGTTGTAGTTTTGCAACAACTGTAGGCACACTGGTTATGTATCACTGAGTTTGTGACCTAACTCAGTGTTTCACAACCAGTGTGCCTTCAGCTGTTGCAAAACTACAACTCTCAGCAGTCACCGACAGCCAACGGGCATGCTGGGAGTTGTAGTTATGCAACCAGCAGATGCACCACTACAACTCCCAGCATGCACTTTAGCTGTTTGTGCAAGCTGGGAGTTGTAGTTATACAACAGCTGAAGGTACACTTTTCCATAGAAAAAATGTGCCTCCAGCTGTTGCAAAACCATAAGTCCCAGCATGCCCATAAGGGAATGCTGGGAGTTGTGGTGGTCTGCCTCCTGCTGTTGCATAACTACAGCTCCCAGCATGCCCTTTTTGCATGCTGGGAGCTGTTGCTAAGCAACAGCAGGAGGCTGTCACTGACCTCCAACGATCCAGCCGCATGAGGTGAGTCCCGCCGCTGCTCCTGGGGCCCCGATCCCAACATTGACGCCGGGGATCGGGGTCCCCAGCACCCGGGGTGCACGTCCCGCACCCGCTCACGTCCTCCGGAAGAGGGGCGGAGCGGGTTGCGGGAGTGACACCCGCAGCAGGCGCCCTGATTGATCAGCCGGTAATCCGGCCGACGAATCAGGGCGATCGTGAGGTGGCACCAGTGCCACCTCACCCCTGCAGGCTCTGGCTGTTCGGGGCCGTCAGAGACGGCCCCAAACAGCCAGTAATTCCGGGTCACTGGAGACCCGATTGACCCGGAATCGCCGCAGATCGCTGGATATGGGCGATATGCCGGCTGAACGATTTCAGCAGGCATCCGGCTCCGGTCCCCAACCGGCTAGCGGTGGGGGCCGGAATTCCCACGGGCGTATGGATACGCCCTCGGTCCTTAAGGACTCGGGATGCAGGGCGTATCCATACGCCCTATGTCCTGAAGAGGTTAAGGACCAAGCCCATTTTCACCTTAAAGGGGCATGAGTCCCGCCGCTGGGGACCCCCAGGATCATGCACGCGGCACCCCGTTTGTAATCAGTCCCTGGAGCGTGTTCGCTCTGGGACTGATTACCGGCAACTACAGGGCGGGCGGCGTGTGATGTCACGCCCCCGCCCCCGTGTGATGTCACGTTCCGCCCCTTAATGCAAGCCTACGGGAGGGGGCGTGATAGCTGTCACACCCCCTCCCATAGGCTTGCATTGAGGGGCGGAGCGTGACATCACACGGGTCGGGGGCGTGACGTCACACGCCGCCTGACCTGTAGTCACCGGTAATCAGTCCCGGAGCGACATATTCTACTTTAACACAGTGGTAAATTTTTGTCGATACTTGCATCATTTCTTGGTGAAAAATTTCATGAAAAAATTAAAATGTTTGCATTTTTCTAACTTTGAAGCTCTCTGCTTGTAAGGAAAATAGACATACCAAATAAATTATATATTGATTCACATATACAATATGTCTACTTTATGTTTGCATCATAAAGTTCACGTTTTTACTTTTGGAAGACATCAGAGGGCTTCACAGTTCAGCAGCAATTTTCCAATACAGTTTTGAAGTGGATTTGAAGGGCCTTCATATCAGAAATACCCCATAAATGACCCATGATAAAAACTGCACCACTCAAAGTATACAAAATGACATTCAGAAAGTTTGTTAACCCTTTAGGTGTTTCACAGGAATAGCGGCACCTGCTGCTAAAGGGAGATAGGTGCCATGTCGGACGCACCTATCACCCTTTTTTTTCCGGGTCACCGGGGACCTGATTGAATTAATCGTTATTTGCGTCTGATGAACCCCCCAGGGGTTTGCACGGGGTGTCTGCTGAATGATTTCAGCAGGCATCCTTGTCCGGTCCCCGCCCTGTGTACCTGTACGCCCTATGTCCCTAAGGGAAAGTGTTATCCAGGAATCGAAAAACAGAGATCATTTATTTCAAAAACCGCTCCCTGTCTGTCTCCAGGTTGGGAATGGTATTACAACTTGGCTCCATTCACTTCAATAGAACTGAGCTGCAGGAGGGGAGTGTTTTTATTTATTTATTTTTAATGCTTGCTCTGTTTTTTGATTCCTGGATAACCCCTTTAAAAATAAATCACAGGTGAGCTGTGACCATCAGTTGCATGTTTAAATTCAACACCATCAAACAGCATGAGATGACAGCGCTGGGCCTGTTTAGCCAAGCATCCCTATTCTCCTTGAGGTTAACCAGAACTGCTGTCACTGCCCTAGAATGAAAGCAACATTGGCAGTGGAGAAATAAAGAGATCTGAATCTGTGCTGGAACAAGGCTAGGTAAGTATATTACATCTGTTATCTAACAAAGGAAGCTGTGCGTGGCCGAGGCAGCCTTAGGCTGCTTTCACACTATGAGCATTCATCCGTTATTAAACGCCCGTTTTCTGTGTAAAAACGGACATTTAATAACGAATGAAATAATGGGTGCTAACAGTTAAATAAATATTCATCCGTTAAAAGACCCATTGTCCCTCATGTATGGCTGAACACCTCTGCCTACAGACTCCCACAGCCGGGACTGCTACTACTCCCATCATGGAACATACTTGTTTCCATGATGGGAGTAGTAATTCCCCAGCTGCGGGAGTCTGCTGGGGAGGCTACATTAGTGTTTGTACTACTACCCCCATCATGGAACAGAGTCCATGATGGGGGTTGTAGTACAGGGGATGAGGGATTGATCGCACCGTGTTTCACTTCTGAGACCCAATGCGAAGTTATTAAGCAGGGGAGCGGGCAGCATGCTGCGCAACCCTGCGATATATCATTGTGTTTTAACTTTCATTTTTGAATCCCCGCGGGGAGCCCTGAATGGCCAGTACTGAGGAGCCAATCAGGGCTCTCAGTGGGAGATTTAAAAATGAACATTGTGACTAGCAGGGGGGCTATATCTATATTAAAAGCACTGTGGGGGCAAGATATATATAGTGCTGCAGGGGGGGGGGCAGACATATAGACTATATATCTAGCCCCCCAGCAGCGCATTAAATATGACCCCATCAGCGCATTAGATATGACCCCTGCCGGCGCATTAATAAATATATACCCCCCGCAGCGCATGTATATGTACCCTCGCAGCGCTTCTATATACCCATGCCACAGCAGCACTATATGTGAAAAGCATTCTAGCAGCGGCCGCCCGATGCTACTGATAGAAATACTTTGCATACATAGCGTATTGGCGGCATATGTATATAGAAGCGCTGTGGGGGGGGGGGGGGGGGGGCAGATACCGCTATATGTCTTTCCCCCCAGTGCTTCTATATACATATACCCCTGCAGCGCTATTAATGGAATGTATTTCTATTAGCAGCGCATAGTGCCGACAGCCGTCTCCTGGCACTATGCGCTCCTTATAGAAATACTTTTCATTAATAGCGCTGCAGGGGTATATGTATATAGAAGAGCTGGGGGGAAAGAGATATAGCTTTATCTGCCCCCCACTGACATTTGTGCAGAATACCATCATTGGCAAAGCCTCAACAGGTAATTGCAAAAGAAGGATGTTCCCAAAGTGCTGTATCAAAGCACATTAATAGGAAGTTGTGTGGAAGGGAAAAGTGTGGAAGAAGCAGCAGGGATGACCACAGCCTGGAGAGGATTGTCAGGAAAAGGCCATTCAAAAGTGTTGGGGACTTTCACAAGGAGTGGACTGTAGCTGGAGTCAGTGCATCAAGAGCCACCACACATAGAAGGATCCTGGACATGGGCTTCAAATGTCATATTACTCTTGTCAAGCCGCTTCTCAACAACAAACATTATCAGAAGCGTCTTACCTGGGCTAAGGAAAAACACCTGGTCTGTTGCTCAGTGGTCCAAAGTCCTCTTTTCTGACGAGAGCATTTTTTGCATCTCATTTTAAAACCAAGGACCCAGAAGAAGAATGGAGAGGCGCACACCGCAAGATGCTAAAGTCCAGTGGGAAGATTCCACAGTCTGTGTTGATTTGGGGAGCCATGTCATCTGCTGGTGTTGGTCCACTGTGCTTCATTTGCTGGTGTTGGTCCACTGCACTTCATGTTTCCTTCCACAGACGAGCTTTATGTGTGCTGACTTCATTTTCCAGCACTGCCAAAAGCACCAAAACCTGGTTTAAAGGGGTACTCGACAACCAGAAAGAGGTGGAGATGTGATTAAAGCTTTACATAATAGAGAAATCTATTAGATACATGCGTTACGCACATTCCAACCTCATGGTCTTAATTTAAAATCTGACATTATATTGCATTACTAAAATTGTTGTATGTTAGTAGAAATTTAGTTTTTTTGAATAGCTTTTCATGTTTTTTCTCTAGCTAACTTAACCTCTTAAGGACTCATGGCGTACCTGTACGGTGCCGCACGCTGTTAGCCCAGGGTCCCTGAGCCCGGTCCCGGTGTGAAAAACGGGGTCACGCCGTGACCCCGCATCACACTGGGTCGGTCCCAGCTGCTAGCGATAGCCGGGACCCTGGACTAACAGCGTGCGGCACCGATCGTTGTGCCGCACGCTGTTAACCCTTCAGACGAGGCGATCAAAGTTGATCACCTAGTCTGAAAACGAAAGTAAACGCTTCCCGGCAGCTCAGTCGGGCTGATCGGGACATCGTGATAAAATCGCGATGTTCCGATCAGCTGGGACGCAGGCGGAGGTCTCCTTACCTCTCTCCCCGGCGTCCGATCGGGGTTTGATTGCTCCAAGCCTGAGCTACAGGCTTGAGCAATCTAGCCCCTATCTCGCTGATCCATGAAAAGCTATGGCTTTGCAGGGATCAGCATAAGAGATCAGTGTGTGCAGTGTTATAGGTCCCTATGGGAGCTATAGCACTGCAAAAAAAAAGTTAACAAAGGTCATTTAACCCCTTCCCTAATAAAAGTTTGAATCACCCCCCTTTTCCCATAAAAAAACTGTGTAAATAAAAATTAACATATGTGGTATCGCCGTGTGCGTAAATGTCCAAACTATAAAATTATATAATTAATTAAACCGCACTGTCAATGACGTACGCGCAAAAAAAAATCCAAAGTCCAAAGTCCAAAATAGCATATTTTTGGTCACTTTTTATATCATAAAAAAAATTAATAAAAAGCGATCAAAAAGTCCGATCAACACAAAAATGGTACCGATAAAAACTTCAGAACACGTTGCAAAAAATTAGCCCTCATACCGCCCCGGAAAAATAAAAAAGTTATAGGGGTCACAAGATGACAATTTTAAACGTATAAATTTTCCTGCATGTAGTAATGATTTTTTTCAGAAGTGCGACAAAATTAAACCTATACAAGTAGGGTATCATTTTAAGCGTATGGACCTACAGAATAAAGATAAGGTGTAATTTTGACCACAAAATGTACTGCGTAGAAACGGAAGCCCCCAAAAGTTACAAAATGAAATTTTTTCTTCAATTTTGTCGCACAATGATTTTTTTTTCCGTTTCGCCTTGGATTCTTTGGTAAAATGACTATTGTCACTGCAAAGTAGAATTGGTGGCTCAAACAATAAGCCATCATATGGATTTTAGGTGCAAAATTTAAAGCGTTATGATTTTTAGAAGGTGATGAGGAAAAAATGAAAATGGAAAAACGGAGTCCTTAAGGGGTTAAAATTGTTTGATTCACTTGCAAGAAAATAAACGCACAATGGCCCAGATTTATCAAACTGTGTGAGAGAAAAATTGGAGAGATATCCCCACAGGAACCAATCACAGCTCAGCTTTCACTTTACCAGAGCTTTGTAAGTTTTGTGCCTTCTTGTGAAAACTGCCAGACTACTTAACCCCTTAAGGACCGGGAGTTTTTCCGTTTTTGCATTTTCGTTTTTTGCTCCTTGCCTTTAAAAAATCATAACTCTTTCAATTTTGCACCTGAAAATCCATATGATTGCTTATTTTTTGCGCCACCAATTCTACTTTGTAATGACGTCAATCATTTTGCCCAAAAATCTACGGTGAAACGGAAAAAAAATCATTGTGCGACAAAATTGGAAAAAAAATGCAGTTTTATAAATTTTGGGGGCTTCCGTTTCTACGTAGTACATTTTTCGGTAAAAATGACACCTTATCTTTATTCTGTAGGTCCATACGATTAAAATGATACCCTACTTATATAGGTTTGATTTTGTCGTACTTCTGGAAAAAATCATAACTACATGCAGGAAAATTAATACGTTTAAAATTGTCATCTTCTGACCCCTATAACTTTTTTATTTTTCAGTGTATGGGCGATATGAGGGCTAATTTTTTGCGCCGTGATCTGAAGTTTTTAACGGTACCATTTCTGGATTGATAGGACTTATTGATTTTTAAATGATATAAAAAGTGACCAAAAATGCACTATTTTGGACTTTGGAATTTTTTTGCGTGCACGCCATTGACCGAGCGGTTTAATTAATGATATATTTTTATAATTCTGACATTTCCGCAAGCGGTGATACCATATATGTTTATTTTTATTTACACTGTTTTTTTTTATGGGAAAAGGGGGGTGATTCAAACTTTTAATAGGAGAGGGGTTAAATGATATTCATTCAATTTTTTTTTCACTTTTTTTTTGCAGTGTTATAGCTCCCATAGGGACCTATAACAATGCACACACTTATCTTTATCATTGATCACTGGTTTCTCATAGGAAACCAGTGATCGATGATTCTGCCGCATGACTGCTCATGCCTGGATCTCAGGCACTGAGCAGTCATTCAGCGATCGGACAGCGAGGAGGCAGGTAGGGACCCTCCCGCTGTCCTGTAAGCTGTTCGGGATGCCGCGATTTCGCCATGGCTATCCCGAACAGCCCACTGAGTTAACCGGCATGGTTTCACTTTCGCTTTTAGCCGCGCGGCTCAGCTCTGAGCGTACGGCTAAAGGGTTAATAGCGCGTGGCACTGCGCGCTATTAGCAGCGGATCCCGGCTTCACTATGACGCCGGGCCCGCCGTGATATGATGCGGGGTTACCGTGTAACCCCGCATTATATCACGGGAGCAGGACCAAGGACGTACAGGTACGTCCTTGGTCCTTAAGGGGTTAAATTTTGTATATATGTTACTGTCAGGCATAAGTGCTTCTTACAAAGTAAAGCCTATGTTGGGCTCAACATCCCAACGGACTTTTTATGCACTTTTTGTTGCCCCATCAGCGAGGCAGTCATAACCAGGCCCCTTGCTAATCCAACACATATCTGTAAAGGTTAACACCAAACCTCCTGCATCCTTCTTTCAGGTGGCTAGAAGCATCACTGGGCAAGTAAACATTAAAGAAGCCACAGAATTAGCCCATATTTTCTAGGGGTTGTTGGGGATCCTAGGAGTTGAACCCATATGATCCGTAAGTGATGTCACATCCCAGTGGTGTTCCATAACTCACTTTAGTTGGAAAACCTGTTTATATTTTTGTTGAACACAGGTTAGCACAGGGCATACATAAGAACCTCTGCATTATTCTCTAATAATAGCCTATGATGCACTATGTAAGCAAATCATTTGAGTTCCTCTCTAAGTTCCATTAAGTGTTTGACCTAATTTCTGTGCAAAGAGGTTTTATGAGCTGAAGAAATGCCAGACTTCAGTGATAAATCTATGGTTCCAATAACTGTAAACTTTGGATTATACAATGAATAGACTATTTCAGACTATGCAGTTCATAATGCTAATTCATTTCCAATGTGTATTTATTTGCTCATTTTCCCGTAACGTATCAAGATACAAACGTTCATTATTTAATTGGGCAATGACACAGACTTTCTAATTGTGTGCCAAGCAGAAGGCGTGAGAGCCAAATTTAGTTTCGAATGGCTGTTTCATATGTGACAAATTCAAAATGGTTAAAATATGATGTAAAATGTCATCCTCCTACAAGGATTTATTGCACTGCAGTGAGGCTCATTTGTTGCCAGTACAATAAGGGTTACTTCATTCCATTTGTGAAATAAGCGCTTTAGAAAAGCATCCCTCCGTAATACAAGTATGAATTTAGTGTTTAAGAGGATTACTGCCATCATAAATAGCCTGGAAAGCAAAAGTCATCGAACATAATGCATTAAACAGGTCATCCAAGCACTTCTCAAACATCTGGCATTTGCTCCTGTCATCTGAGCGGAGAATAGGCCGCAGTGACCCAAAAGCCTTGGCAGAGATTAAATAAGGTGATTCTTGATATGGTATCATTTAAATTTGCAAGATTGTCTGGCATGTTTTATAGGAGCAATTTTATGGCTCGCTGTTCCCTGACCTGACACCATTAAGACCTTGTTAACACATTCTGCTTTTATTGTCAAACAATGAGGCTCTTTAGAGTCAGGCAGTTGTAGGTAGTGCAATAAAATTAGTAGAAGGATCCTCAATGCGCATCATGTCAGAGCCCGAATCATTAAACAAATGGAGCATGACGAGTTCTCACGTTGAAATTAAATTACAGATTTCTATTTGAGCAGATTAAGCTACGCACCCATCTGTTGCATAACAATCACCATGTGTGTCCATGTTTCATTCTTGCTTCTTTTCGATCATCAGCATATGATGGCACAATTTGTGCACAATGTGCCCCTCCCCACTCCATAAAAAACCATAATTCAGTTTCATATTTTCACCATTCATATCAGGGCTCAGCAACATTTAGAAGCCGCATAGAGAAGGAATCGAGAGCTGGCTGTGCATGTGTCGTGCTCCATTTCTTCACGGGGTACAATTTTGTAAGGGTCGGTGGGGGTCTCAGTGGAGGCATCCCAACAATCAGCTATTCTGAGGATAGGGGATAATTATGGGAGATGGGATTACCCATAAAGTGCAAAATTCGGGATTCATTGTTGGTACTAGGTAAATTTGTTTCTAAAATATTAAATGTAAACTTATGAGAGGTTAAAGGAGTATTCCAGGAAAAAACTTTTTTATAAATATCAACTGGCTCCAGAAAGTTTAACAGATTTGTAAATTACTTCTTTTAAAAAATCTTAATCCTTTCAGTACTTTTGAGCTTCTGAAGTTAAGGTTGTTCTTTTCTGTCTAAATCCTCTCAGATGACACGTGTCTCAGGAAACGCCCAGTTTAGAAGAGGTTTGCTATGGGATTTGCTTCTAAACTGGGTGGTTCCCGAGACAGGTGTCATCAGAGAGGATTTAGACAGAAAAGAACAACCTTAACTTCAGAAACTCAAAAGTACTGAAAGGATTAAGATTTTTTAATAGAAGTAATTTTCAAATCTGTTTAACTTTCTGGAGCCAGTTGATATTTAAAAAAAAAAGTTTTTTCCTGGAATACCCCTTTAAAGTAAAATCTGTCATCGATGATGCATATTTCCAATAAGTCCTAAGAGGACCATAAAACTTGAGCCAGAGCCATATTTGTTGTTTGAGAGGAAAACTATATGTCTCTATGTGCGGCTAACAGGAACTGCCCTCAATGACAAAGAATAAATAAGTATTCCCTATTCACAGGAAAGGGGATAAGTGTCTGATTATGCAATATCCAGTAAGGGTCCGGCAGGAGTGACTGCCCATTCAGACGATCACCAGCTTAGACAGGGTCCGGTCTCAGCCGGTGATTAATACTGATAACAGCATTTCTAAGTATACTTTACACCAGCCACATAGACCATAGAAAATTTTTATAGAACTCACCAAAAATTTGTAAATAATGCTTAACATAAAAACTTGATTTAATTCTGCTTTATCCTCTAGATCAGGGGTCCTCAAACTACGGCCCGCGGGCCACATGCGGCCCGCGGAGCGCATTTACCCGGCCCGCCGGGTGTTTTTGCCTCAGGACATCCCTGTGTTCCTGAAAGATGCTTTCGGAACCCAAGGATGCCTCTGTGAAGTCCCTGCGGCCCGCGTTTACTTTAAAAACGCAGGGACCGCCGGGAGCAGGCGCACGCAGCGACGTCACTGACGTCCCATGCGTGCGCCCATGGCAACCGAGCGCGGAGCAGCGGAGAAGAAGCAAGAAGCTGGTAGTAGGTAAGTGTTTACCAGCGGCGCGTCCCTTCGGTGTTCTGACCACCGATCCTCCGGTCCTGCTATGGCCGGACCCGAGGAGCGGTGATCGGAACACTGAAATGGGGCAGTACACAGGCATACAGCCTCCAGCCATACTTTATGGCTGGAGGCTGTATGCCTGTGGGGGAACATACTGCCAACGTAATTTGGGGGGCTATACTGCCAGCCTAATGTGGGGGAACTATACTGCACCTAATGTGGGGGAACTATACTGCACCTAATGTGGGGGAACTGTACTGCACCTAATGTGGGGGAACTATACTGCACCTAATGTGGGGGAACATACTGCACCTAATGTGGGGAACATACTGCACCTAATGTGGGGAACATACTGCACCTAATGTAGGGAACTATACTGCACCTAATGTGGGGGAACATACTGCCAGCCTAGTGTGGGGGACTATACTGCACCTAGTGTGGGGGAACTATACTGCACCTAATGTGGGGGAACTATACTGCACCTAATGTGGGGGAACATACTGCACCTAATGTGGGGAAACATACTGCACCTAATGTGGGGAAACATACTGCCAGCCTAGTGTGGGGGACTATACTGCACCTAATGTGGGGGAACTATACTGTCAATGTAATTTGGGGGACTATACTGCACCTAATGTGGGGGAACTATACTGCCAACGTAATTTGGGGGACTATACTGCCAGCCTAATGTGGGGGAACATACTGCACCTAATGTGGGGGAACTATACTGCCAACCTAATGTGGGGGAACTATACTGCACCTAATGTGGGGGAACATACTGCACCTAATGTGGGGGAACATACTGCCAGCCTAGTGTGGGGGAACTATACTGCACCTAATGTGGGGGAACTATACTGCACCTAATGTGGGGGAACATACTGCCAGCCTAGTGTGGGGGACTATACTGCACCTAATGTGGGGGGGACTATACTGCACCTAATGTGGGGGAACATACTGCACCTAATGTGGGGAAACATACTGCCAGCCTAGTGTGGGGGACTATACTGCACCTAATGTGGGGGAACATACTGCCAGCCTAGTGTGGGGGAACTATACTGCACCTAATGTGGGGGAACATATTGCACCTAATGTGGGGAAACATATTGCCAGCCTAGTGTGGGGGACTATACTGCACCTAATGTGGGGGAACATACTGCCAGCCTAGTGTGGGGGAACTATACTGCACCTAATGTGGGGGAACATACTGCCAGCCTAGTGTGGGGGACTATACTGCACCTAATGTGGGGGAACAAACTGCACCTAATGTGGGGAAACATACTGCCAGCCTAGTGTGGGGGACTATACTGCACCTAATGTGGGGGAACATACTGCCAGCCTAGTGTGGGGGACTATACTGCACCTAATGTGGGGGAACATACTGCACCTAATGTGGGGAAACATACTGCCAGCCTAGTGTGGGGGACTATACTGCACCTAATGTGGGGGAATATACTGCACCTAATGTGGGGGAACATACTGCCAGCCTAGTGTGGGGGAACATAATGCCAGCCTAGTGTGGGGGAACATACTGCACCTAATGTGGGGGAACATACTGCACCTAATGTGGGGGAACTATACTGCCAATGTAATTTGGGGGACTATACTGCCAGCCTAATGTGGGGAACTATACTGCACCTAATGTGGGGGAACTATACTGCCAATGTAATTTGGGGGACTATACTGCACCTAATGTGGGGGAACATACTGCCAACGTAATGTGGGGGACTATATTGCACCTATTGTGGGGGAACTATACTGCCAGCCTAATGTGGGGGACTATATTGCACCTAATGTGGGGGAACTATACTGCCAGCCTAATGTGGGGGACTATATTGCACCTAATGTGGGGGAACTATACTGCCAGCCTAATGTGGGGGAACTATAATGCACCTAATGTGGGGGACTATATTGCACCTATTGTGGGGGAACTATACTGCCAGCCTAATGTGGGGGACTATACTGCCAGCCTAATGTGGGGGACTATATTGCACCTAATGTGGGCAAACATACTGCCAACGTAATGTGGGGGACTATATTGCACCTAATGTGGGGGAACTATACTGCCAGCCTAATGTGGGGGACTATACTGCACCTAATGTGGGGGAACATACTGCCAACGTAATGTGGGGGACTATATTGCACCTATTGTGGGGGAACTATACTGCCAGCCTAATGTGGGGGACTATATTGCACCTAATGAGGGGGAACTATACTGCCAGCCTAATGTGGGGGACTATATTGCACCTAATGTGGGGGAACTATACTGCCAACCTAAAGTGGGGGACTATATTGCACCTAATGTGGGCCAACATACTGCCAACGTAATGTGGGGGACTATATTGCACCTAATGTGGGGGAACTATACTGCCAGCCTAATGTGGGGGACTATATTGCACCTAATGTGGGGGAACGATACTGCCAGCCTAATGTGGGGGACTATATTGCACCTAATGTGGGGGAACATACTGCCAACGTAATGTGGGGGATTATATTGCACCTAATGTGGGGGAACTATACTGCCAGCCTAATGTGGGGGACTATATTGCACCTAATGTGGGGGACCTATACTGCCAACCTAATGTGGGGGAATTTTACTGCACCTAATGTGGGGGAACTGTATTGCCAACCCTAATGTGATGGAACTACAACCTAATGTGGGGGATCTATACTGCCAACCTAATGTGGGGGGGACTGTGCTGTGTACTTAAAGTGGTAGTCCACTAATAAGATATATAAGTGTGCATAGGAATTTATTCATGTTTTGTTATCAATAGTCCGGCCCTCCAACGGTCTGAGGGACCGTGAACTGGCCCCCCGTTTAAAAAGTTTGAGGATCCCTGCTCTAGATCTTCTCCTTAAGGACCCTTCCCCCATATTTCAGTGCCTGAGCAGATACATTCCTTACTCAGAGTGAACTATGAAGTCATTCTTTGTGAACCATTTTCAAGGTTCTGACCTAACTTAAAGGGGTACTCTGGTGAAAAACTTTTTTTTTTTAATCAACTGGTGCCAGAAAGTTAAACAGATTTGTCAATTACTTCTATTAAAAAAAATCTTAATCCTTCCTGTACTTATTAGCTGCTGAATACTACAGTGGAAATTATTTTCCGTTTGAAACACAGAGCTCTCTGCTGACATCATGAGCACAGTGCTCTCTGCTGACATCTCTGTCCATTTTAGGGACTGTCAGAAGGAAAAGGAAATCCCCATAGCAAACATATGCTGTTCTGGACAGTTCCTAAAATGGACAGAGATGTCAGCAGAGAGCACTGTGCTCATGATGTCAGCAGAGAGCTCTGTGTTTCAAAAAGAAAATAATTTCCTCTGTAGTATTCAGCAGCTAATAAGTACAGGAAGGATTAAGATTTTTTAATAGAAGTAATTTACAAATCTGTTTAACTGTCTGGCACCAGTTTAAAAAAAAAAAAGTTTTTCACCGGAGTACCCATTTAACTCCGTACTATGCACCTGTTTTTATTGCCTGCACTCACCTTCTCCCAGTTTCCCATGACTATGCCTATATGGGGAGCATGGTGGCACAGTGGTTAACACTGTTGACTTGCAGCACTGGGGTCCTGAGTTCAAATATCCCTAAGGACAACATCCTCAACAAGTTTGTATGTGCTTCCAGTGTTCGCGTGGTTTCCTCCGGGTAATCCAGTTTTCTTCATGCTATTAGATGAATTTAGATTGTGAGCCACAATAGGGTCTACGGTGCTGCAGAATCTGTGTGCGCTATATAAATAACAAAATATTCTGCCCCTCTTACTTATTATGGTGGACCTCTATCTTTATGGCAATGGTGAGTATTTATGAAAAGTGGGGTAGGTGAACGTCTTTTTACTCCATTAATTCCTGCAGTGGAAACTGTATCTAAGCCAAAAGTATCACATTGTGCAGGGCATGATCACATTTCTTATATCAGTACTACTCTTTGTTGTGTTTTGTGAGTTTTTGTGCGTCTTTTCAACCTGTGTGACAATTATGCAACTTTTTATTTATGCTGTCTACAGTTAGTTTGTAAGCTCTTTTTTACTTGGTGGTGATTAGCGCTCTTTTTGGTGGGTTGCCACAAAGTATGCAACTTTTTTTTAAATAGTTGCAGTTTCATAAATCCCTGACCACTGCAAAAGGTCAACCAAAATAAAAATGTCTACCACTGCAGCAATCCTAAACACAGGTTAATAAAAAGTTGCAGGAAAAGTTGCTAAAAAGCACACTGTGACAAAATATTGCGAAAAAATTAACCCAAGAAAACCAGGGTAAAATTCTTCATAAATACGCCCCCCCCATATGTCTTTTGACTCTTCCTATAAAACTGGATAAGTCAGCTGTTGCTTTTAGAAACTATACTGGTGGTAGCATCCTGGGGATTCCCTGTGAGAAAGTCAAGACCCGCTTGTAGGGGTTTAAGGGTGAAGTTCCACACAACACTTTTGACTCCCCTTCCCTCCATATTATTAAGCCAAATCTGAAATAATTAAGCTGATACAGCACTTTTGCCAGGTAGGCCTTGCATCATTGTCTACGCTGTGATGCCACAGTGTGTATTATTCCTGTGACATAACTTTACTATGATAACTATATCTTTACTGTGACATTATATGTATTATCTTCAGAATGTGAAATCACATTGTGTATTACCTTTGTGCATGAAGAAAATAAATATGACACAAAAAAAATAAAAATTAGAAGTTATTTGTTATGGCCCTAGCTTACATAGTTACATAGTACGGTCGAAAAAAGACATATGTCCATCAAGTTCAACCAGGGAATTAAGGGGTAGGGTCATTTTTCATTGCTGAATAGGAAATTGCTCCTATAGGAAAGCATCCAGTGAGAGACAAGCAAAACATAAGGGTGGTAAGAACAGCACAATGTAACTAACTATATATGAAGTCTTGGGGTGTCTATGAGATGCAGTTAAAGGGGTACTCCTGTGGAAAACTTTTTTTTTTTTTTTTTTTAAATCAACTGGTGCCAGAAAGTTAAATATATTTGTAAATTACTTCTATTAAAAAAATCTTTACCCTTCCAGTACTTTTTAGGGACTGTATACTAAAGAAAAATGCAAAAAAGAAATGCATTTCCTCTGATGTCATGAGCACAGTGCTCTCTGCTGTCCATTTTAGGAACTGTCCTAAAGCAGCATATGTTTGCTATGGGGATTTTCTCCTACTCTGGACAGTTCTAAAATGGACAGCAGAGGTCAGCAGAGAGCACTGTGGTCATGACATCAGAGAAATCTAAAAAGTAAAGCATTTCCTCTGTAGTATACAGCCCCTAAAAAGTACTGGAAGGATTAAGATTTTTTAATTGAAGTAATTTACAAATCTTTTTAACTTTCTGGCACCAGTTGATTTAAAAAAAAAAAAAAAAGTTTTCCACGGGAGTTCCCCTTTAAAGGTTGGCAACACCTTGATGCAGTTTTAGGTGCAATTTTTAAAGCAGTTTTGTGAGCCAAATTCAAAAGTGGACCCAGCAGGAAGACTTATTATAAGACTTTACATTTCTCCTTATTGTCTAATCCATAGGCTTTGGCTCAAAAACTAAATAAAACCCCAAATTGTTTCCATCTTAAAGTATTTTCATTGCCAGCCATTTAACATCAGGGCCTCTGAGGAAAGGTAGAATGGGGAAAAAATGGAGCACCAAGCGCACTTTACATAACAGCTTGGCTGACATATAATAGTTTGCAATGTCATTCAGGGTTAAAGGCCATTGTTTCTCAAGCGGGATATCATTATTTTAATTTATCATGAGTATAAATATTTAACAATGTCTCATTTCTTCACTTCTTGCCAATAGACTAGATAGTTTACTAAGAGAAAAATGACTAATTAGGCTTGTTCTATTTTTTTATTCCGAGCAGGTCTTCTTCAACAGCATTTACATGGATTGAATACTAGATTATATTTAATAGCTAATTTATCTGTTTCCTGTCTTTCCTACAGGACCCAGGTATTAAACTACTGACAGAGCTTGAACCAAAGCTTTATGGCAAAAAACTGTATTACAGTAATAAAGCACACAGGCCTGCTATAGCTCATACTCTACCTCCATGTGCCTTTTAAAGGGGTACTTTTTTTTTTTTTTTAATCAACTGGTGCCAGAAAGTTAAACAGATTTCTAAATTACTTCTATTAAAAAATCTTAATCCTTCCAGTACTTATTTGCTGCTGAATACTACAGAGGAAATACTTTTCATTTTGGAACACAGAGCTCTCCGCTGACATCATGAGCACAGTGCTCTCTGCTGACATCTCTGTTCATTTTAGGAACTGTCCAGAATAGGAGAAAATCCCCATAGCAAACATATGCTGCTCTGGACAGTTCCTATAATTAACAGAGATGTCAGCAGAGAACACTGTGGTCATGATGTCAGCAGAGAGCACTGTGCTCGTGATGTGAGCAGAGAGCACTGTGTTCCAAAGAGAAAATCATTTCCTCTGTAGTATTCAGCAGCTAATAAGTACTGGAAGGATTAAGATATTTTAATAGAAGGGATTTACAAATCTGTTTATTTTTCTGGCACCAGTTGATTTAAAAAAAAAAAAAAAAAAAAAAAAAAAAAAGTTTTCACCTGTGTACCCCTTTAATTTCATAGGTGCACTAACCAGCTAAAAGTAAATAAAATCATAATATGCTTTATATTACAGAAAAGCATTGCTCCTTGATGAAAATACAGTCTCTCACAAAGCCACCATCTGCATCCTACAAAATGACTACAGTACAGGTTTGTACATGTGTTATTAATTTGTACATTAGTCCAAAAGGAAACTGTTGCAATAAAAAATGAAAGTTTTGCCTACATTTTACATATATATGTGGTGGGTTCATAAGTTTCATAGACGAAAAATTACCTGCAGAAATATGTACCATGAATTCTTTTATGGGGAAAATCCACAACGCACACAAGGTTTACATTTCACCACAGAATTTTTCTGCTGTGGAAATATTTTCTGAAGCATTTTCTTATGAACTGCAAATGTTAGATGCAGAATTTTATCATAATCAACAAATATGGCACAAAACATGCAACAGTAATATCACTAGAATTATGCTGTGGAATTACTGTTATGATTTTTTTCATCACATTTCAATCCATCCTGTAGGTATATTAAAGGAATACTCCAGGAAAGAAAAATGTATCCCCTCTCCGATCTCCCACACGGCGCCCGGGCTCTCTGCATAAAAAGACCTGTGTCAAGCACTGCATAAAGCTGTGGCAGACACCCCCCCCCCCCCCCCTTCCATGCTGCTGTGTGGGCATGCCAGAGATAGCCAGTGCTCCGGCTTTCCTATAGAGATGCATGGAGGTTGTGTGTCGGCCACAGCTTTGTGCGGTAGTCCACACGCCTCATTCAGGAGGAGTGCTGAGGCGCCGTACAGGAGATCTGACACTTATCCCCTATCCTTTGGACAGGGTATATATTTTTCTATCCCAAATTAGTCCTTTAGGGTCTATTCACACGTACAGTATTCTGCACAGATTGCTTATATTTAAATCTGCAGCAGAAAATCATGCTCATCAAATCTGCGCAGAATATTACGTGTGAATGGACTATTAAGCAGATTTGTTAAGGAAAAAAAAAGTTCAGAATGGGGTATACTAAAATTCACATATTTGCCACTAAAACAAACTCAGGCAGATGGATGATAATTTTTTTAAGCTATTCATTTATCACTGGTTCAGATGATCCCCATTATCTTATCTACTATAGTCAATCATTTTTCAAATAAAAATATAATTATTACATTTACTTACAAAATTGTTTACAATAATTTTAATCACACACTGAATGTTTTTGTATTTTGCAAGATAGTTGGTTAAGTAAGGTAAAATGGTAGAATAAAAGCGAGTGGTTCTTTTATGAAGATTATTGAGCACACTGTCATTTTTGAAGCCATTATATCGGTATTGACAGACTAAAATATAATCAAAGTCAAATAAACAAGGAAGAGCAAGGATGCTACATTCTGTGTTAATGAAGCTGTCGAGGCCTTGCTAGTGTTGCTATTTGTACTGTTATCAAAACTCTCTGTTACATTTCCAAGATCTTCATGGCTTCCAAGTAGTTTGGAGATCAGGCTGCTTAGTTTTGATTCCATAGTAGACTGCAGCCGTTCTGTTGGAAGGGGAATATAGTAAGTCAAATTTTGCTCTGTTGGCTCGAGGCAGACTCCTTCAGGAGACTTTTGAAACAAAACGCTACTGAGGTCAATCCCTGCCAATGATGGTGGGGAAGAGCATGGAATATCTCGAACAAGCTTGTAGTTTTCCATCCACTCACTTAACCATTCAATCCTACAGTCACACTCCCATGGATTCTTAAAAAGATATAGCCTTCCTATGAAATACACTGGTCTAAAGACCTCAAAGGGCAAAGTGGTCAAATTGTTGCTGTTCAGATGAAGAGACACTAAGCTTGTGAGGTTTTCAAAAGCTTCTTCTTCAATGTAACTTATCTTATTTCGGTCTAAATAAAGAACTTCCAGCTCAACTAAATCTTGAAACCAAACACCTGAGACATTTCGTATATAGTTCCCACCCAAGTTTAACATTTTTAGTCTTTTCAATCCTTTGAAGGAGTTTTCTGGTAACTCATTCAGTAAGTTGTCATTAAGAAAAAGATACTCCATTTTCTCACAATCTTGAAAAGACTTATCGTGGATCACATATATTTTATTGTCTTGGAGGTTAAGATAGGTTAGATTTGGTATATCTTGTAGAGAATTATAAGCCACTGCCTCAATCCTGTTACTTTCCAGATAAACATGACTCAAGCTTTGCATTCCTCGGATAGCTCCTGGAATCCTCCGAAAGTTGTTTTGAAAAAACACAAGTTCCCGTAGTAATGGAAGATCAACAAATAGCCTGTCAGGGATGTTGAACAAATTGCAGTCTGCTAAATCCAATTTCATTAGTTTCTTTAAAGCTGAAAAGGTTTGAGTGTGCAGATATCGAATGTAATCATTATGGGCCATTCTGAGCTCGATCAGATTGGGCAATCCTTTGAAAGCCCCAGGAGTGATGAATGATATATTGTTGTGACTCAGTGAGAGAGATTTTAGTGAAGGTAAAGTCCCGAAAGCGCGTTCTGAGAGAAATTTGATATTGTTTTTATCTAGATTAATAAAGGAAGCTTCACATGGAAATTCCTCAGGGATGTCTGGGAGTCCTATTCGATCACATAAAACAGAGCAGTTTCGTTCATGAGTACACACACAGCTTGATGGACAGGAGCGGAAACAGGCCCATATGGCATAAAGTGGCTGGATGAAAAGAACAGCTACAAGAAAAAAAAAAACATAATCTTTGTTAGATATAATATAAAATAAAACATTACTGATTCATTACATAACTAGTAAAAATGTATGAACTAGTATTGGTGTTTGTAATATTAAATATGAAATATTTCAAATGATAATATGAATCATAATATCTAAAAAAAAAAAAAAAAAAGTAGGCCTGTCAGAGAATGCAATTCTACTCCTACCTTGACTATAGGTCGTGCTAGCCCTGGAGAGCACTTTGATAAAGAGGGAAAGTGATGCATTCTGGGAACTGTAGTACTGAGCAACTGCTCATTCAGGATGTACAGGACTAAGACCCCAAAAACAAATATATTTTTGGTGGTTTCAAAACTGGGGCAAACAGGTAAGAAACTCTCTATGCTTCTGCAGCATTTTTATGTTTTTTACTTAAAGAAAACCTGATGCCAAGTGCTCGCAACCTCAGACTGGGTCAAAGGTTCACCTGCCAACAAGACAATGGGGGGTATTTATGAAACATTTTACCCTTTTTTTCTTGGGTAAAATTGTCTCAATATTTTGGCGCAGTGTGTTTTTTGCAACACGTGTTTTGAGATGTTTTTTTGCAGTGGTCAGGAAACATGACCACTGCAACTTTTTTGCGACTTTTTTAAAAAAAAGGCGCATAATTTGGCACAACCACTTTAAAAGGGTGCAAATCATTGAAATTACTCATTAATATAAGCAGATCACCTTGTTATTTGAAAAAATAAATAATATATATATATATACACACTTATAATATATATATATATATATACTTATATATATATATATATATATATATATATATATATATATATACACACACAATGGTCCCTCAAGTTACAATATTAATTGGTTCCAGGTCGACCAATGTATGTTAAAACCATTGTATGTTGAGA
Source organism: Hyla sarda (assembly GCF_029499605.1). NCBI lineage: Eukaryota > Metazoa > Chordata > Amphibia > Anura > Hylidae > Hyla > Hyla sarda. Next base: position 340,396,562 of record NC_079190.1, on the reverse strand, counting down.
CCATAACTCTATGGAAACATGGTAATTGATTCTGAAGCCACCAAAATGTCATCCAAAAATAGGAAAAAGTGAGGATTAAAGAAAAATAAGTAGATAACTAATACAGATAAAGCAAGTCCTTACATATAAAAGTAAGAAAGAGCTGCTGGGAGCTGTAAATCACTCTCTACGTAGAAGACAGCAGCTTCTTCAGGGTACTGTACAGTAAACACAATGTCCTAAAAAAGTAAAATGGAACTGCCATTACCTGGTGTCCAAAGGAGCAGCTAACTGTGGCACAGGTAAATAGTACAGAACATGTAGTACCACCCTGTACTGTAGGGGGCACTACCATACAGCCAGTCAGTGCATGCAGTAAATGCCCATTCTGATTGGTCAGTTCTTCCAGCCATTGACATAGTTTACAGATCTGGACTGTCCTTAGCATTGTATGTTGATTTTGGCTTTAAATTACGATGGTCCAGAAAAGACCATTGTATGTTGCAACTATTGTATGTTGAGGCCATTGTAAGTTGAGGGATCACTGTATATATATTTCCTTAAAAAAATATAACTTTATTTATTTTATTTTTTTTTGTTAACATTTTTCAATATGGTTAGGATGGACATGTTTAAAAGTCTGGAGATTTGGTACAATTAAGTTTACAAACCATACTTGTTTACATGTTTATCCAAGTTATTACTTAAAATTACTAAGTTTTTACGGATGGGAATTAGACACCTTTTGTAGTATGTTTGTTTCACAATTTTCTAGTAGTCTATCAAGAAAACGGCTCATCAGAATCCCACCACTTGGGGTCCCCATATCTACTGGGAAACTAACCAGTCATGCAGTAGCCTCAGGCTTGTCCATGAGTCATGGACAAGAGATGACTCATGGACAAGGCTGCATAAGCAGGTGCACCAATCACATTTCACCACCACAAGGTAGGGACATGCCCCTTCCCCTCATCGTATTTATAACCCTGTGAGCTAATGAAAAGATGTAAAATGAAATGTAAAATAAGGGACATTCACAATGAAGCTACTAAACTGCCTTGCAGTAACACACAAGGAATCACCTCTATAAGAGCTTCCTGGAACTACCACCTGAAAGGTGGGTAAATTCACACATATGACAGTCATTTCTGAAATTGCGCCAAATTTATAGCCCGAAATTTTTGTCAATTTGGTGCAGTGAGTTAAAAAGCCACCATGAAAAAAAGGAGTAAAAAAACATATACCACAGCCATTATTCGTAAATACCCCCCAACACAGGAGCTGCTTGGGACATAGTAACATAGTTCATAAGGTTGAAAAAAGACCAGAGTCCATCAAGTTCAACTTATATCAACCAGTCCCTACTGAGTTTATCCAGAGGAAGGCAAAAAACCCACATACTAGAGGTAGAAATTCCTTCCCGACTCCGAATATGGCAGTCAGAATAAATCCCTGAATCAACATTCTGTCCCTATAATTCTAATATACATAACCAGCAATGTTATTACTCTCCAAAAATGCATCCAGACCCCTTTTAAATTCCTTTACAGAGTTCACCATGACCACCTCCTCCGGGAGAGAATTCCACAGTCTCACTGCTCTTACAGTAAAGAACCCCCGTCTGTGCTGGTGTAGAAACCTTCTTTCTTCTACACGTAGAGGATGCCCCCTTGTTATAGATACAGTCCTGGGTATAAACAGATCATGAGAAAGATCTCTGTACTGTCCCCTGATATATTTATACATAGTTATTAGGTCTCCCCTAAGCCTTCTTTTTTCTAAACTAAATAACCCTATTTCTGATAATCTTTCTGGGTACTGTAGTCCTCCCATTCCCCGTATTACTCTGGTTGCCCGTCTTTGAACCCTCTCTCCAGCTCCACTATACTTTTCTTGTACACTGGTGCCCAGTACTGTACACAGTATTCTATGTGTGATCTGACTAGTGATTTGTACAGCGGTAGAATTATTTCCTTGTCGTTGGCATCTAAGCCCCTATTGATGCACCCCATGATTTTATTTGTTTTGGCAGCAGCTGCCCAACACTGGTCACTACAGCTAAATTTACTATTAACTAAGACTCCCAAGTCCTTTTCCATGTCAGTCGTCCCAAGTGTGCTCCCATTTAATACATAATCCCAACCCGGATTTTTCCTCCCCATGTGCATTACCTTACATTAATCAGTGTTGAACCTCATCTGCCACTTCCCAGCCCACTCCTCCAACCTATCCAGATCCATTTGTAACAGTGCCCTGTCCTCTATTGTGTTTACCGCTTTACAGAGTTTAGTATCATCTGCAAAGATTGCTACTTTACTATTCAACCCCTCTACAAAGTCATTCATAAATATATTAAATAGAACAGGACCCAAGACTGACCCCTGTGGTACCCCACTAGTAACAGTCACCCAATCAGAATAAGTACCATTAATAACCACTGTTTCCTATCACTTACCCACTTACACACATTCTCCCCCAGCCCAATCCTTCTCATTTTATGCACCAACCGTTTATGTGGCACTGTATCAAATGCTTTGGAAAAATCCAGGTATGCGACATTCAGCGATTCCCCCTGGTCCAGTCTAGAGCTCACCTCCTCATAAAAGCTGATCAGGTTAGTATGACAGGATTGATCCCTCATAAAGCCATGCTGATATGGTGTTATACATTTATTTTTATCCGTATACTCCAAAATAGCATCTGTTAGGAAACCCTTAAACAATTTACATACAACAGAGGTTAAACTAACAGGCCTATAATTTCCGGGGTCACCTTTTGTCCCCTTTTTAAATATTGGCACCACATTTGCCATGCGCTAGTCCTGGGGGACAGTCCTTGTTACTATAGAGTCCATGAATGTAAAAAATAGGGGTCTGTCTATTACAGTACTTAATTCCTTTAGGACACGGGGGTGTATGCCATCTGGACCTGGCGATTTGTCTATTTAGATCTTTTGTAGGCGGCACTGTACCGTATATGCCGGCGTATAAGACGACCCCCAACTTTTACAGTTAAAATATAGAGCTTGGGATATACTTGCCGTATAAGACTACCCCTCCTACCGCGATGTACAGTACCTTGTAGTTCCCCCTCATATTAAGTAGGCAGTATAGTTCCCCCACATTAGGTAGGCAGCATGTTCCCCCACAATAGTAGGCTGCTCCCCCACATTAGGTCAGCAGCTCCCCCACATTAGGTCAGCAGCTCCCACACATTAGGTCAGCAGCTCCCACACATTAGGTCCGCAGCTCCCACACATTAGGTCCGCAGCTCCCACACATTAGGTCCGCAGCTCCCACACATTAGGTCAGCAGCTCCCCCACATTAGGTCAGCAGCTCCCCCACATTAGGTCAGCAGCTCCCACACATTAGGTCAGCAGCTCCCCCACATTAGGTCGGCAGCTCCCCCACATTAGGTCGGCAGTTCCCCCACAATAGTAGGCAGCTCCCCCACATTAGGTTGGCAGCTCCCCCCCCCCACAATAGTCGGCAGCTCCCCCCCACAATAGTCAGCAGCTCCCCCCACAATAGTAAGCAGCTCCCCCCACAATAGTAGGCAGCTCCCCTCCCCCAAAATAGTAGGCAATTCCCCCACAATAGTAGGCAGCTCCCCTCCCCCACTATAGTAGGCAGCTCCCTCCCCCACAATAGTAGGCAGCTCCCTCCCCCACAATAGTAGGCAGCTCCCTCCCCCACATTAGTAGGCACCTCCCCCCACAGACATACAACTTCCAGCCATATAGAGTGTATGGCTGGAGGCTGTATGTCTGTGTACTGCCCCCCCACAGTGTTCCGGTCACCGCTCCTCAGGCCCGGGGTCACAATCTACTACTATGGCCTATGGACCATAGCAGCAGTCCCGGGACCAGAGGAGCAGTGATCGGAACACTGATGATGATGATGCGCCACCGGTCACTCACCAGGCCCCGGCTGGCACGCGTCCTCCTGCGCCTCTATGGTTGTACGCACGGGACGTCACTGACGTCCCGTGTGTACAACCATAGAGAAATGGAGAAGCGCAGAAGGACCGGTGGAAGACCGCAGGAGGACCGGAGGAGGACGCGCGGCGGCCGTGGAATGGTTAGTGACCCGCGGACATCCTTATGTCCCGAAAAGATTTTTAGGGACACAGGGATGTCCGGCATAGGAATATTTATGATTATCTGCCCGGGCCGGCTCCTGTGTGCGGCTGCAGGCGGGGGCCAGCCAGAGCATATAAAAACTAATTCATGTATACGAAAAACCAGAGTTCCTCCATTTGTTGTGAAACTACAACTACCAGCATGCCCGGACAACCTTTGCCGGTCCGGGCATGCTGGGAGTTGTAGTTTCACAACAGCTGGAGGCACCCTGGTTTTTAAGTATACAGTTATTAGTTTGTACATGCTCTGGCCGGCCCCCGCCTGCAGCCGCACACAGGAGCCGAGCGGGCAGATAATCATAAGTATTCCTATGCCGGACCCCAATACCCGGCGTATAAGACGACCCCCGACTTTTCAGAAGAAAATTCGGGGTTAAAAAGTCGTCTTATACGCCGGTATATACGGTACTTCTTTCTGGGTTAGACAGGTGACCTGTAAAGGGGAGTTTACCTTATCTCGCTGTATTTCACCTGGCATTTCATTTTCCTTGGTGAACACAGTGGAGAAGAATTTGTTTAATTTGCTTTTTCCTGATCCCCGTTTATAATTTCTTCATCATTTTTTAAAGGGCCTACACTTTCATTTTTGACCTTTTTGCTATTTATATAGTTAAAAAACATGTAGGGGTTAGTTTTACTCTCTTTGGCAATGAGTCTTTCTGTCTCTATTTTTGCGGCTTTTATCTGTTTTTTTTTACATATTTTACATTTTTCTCTCTAGCTTTTTAATGCTTCCTCACTGCCGTCCTCTTTTAGTAGTTTAAATGCTTTATTTTTGTCATTTATTGCCCCCTTAACATTTTTGTTCATCCATATTGGTTTTCTTTTATTTCTGACCCTTTTATTCCCATAAGGTACATACATCTTACAGTGAGAGTTTAAGATATTTTTAAAAGTCTCCCATTTAGTGTCAGTATTCTTGTTTTTGAGGACATTATCCCATTTTATATTGTTAAGGGCTTCTCTGAGTTGGTCAAACTTTGTCTTCCTAAAGTTCATTGTTTTTGTGGCCCCTCGAAAGATTCCCTTATTGAAGAACAAGTTATAATGTATTATATTATGATCACTATTTCCTAGGTGTCCTTCTACTTGCACATTAGTTACTCTGTCAGGTCTGTTGGTTAATATTAAGTCTAGTAGGGCGCCCCCTCTGGTCGGGCCCTGTACCATTTGGGACAGATAATTGTCTTTAGCTATAGTCAGAAACCTGTTTCCTTTATGAGATTCACAGGTCTCGGTCTTCCATTTTATATCAGGATAGTTAAAGTCCTCCATTATTATCACATCATTCTGATTTGCTGCCTTGTTTATTTGCTTCATTAATTGATCTTCTGCTTCTTCCATTATGTTTGATGGCTTATAGCAAACCCCTATCAGAATTTTATTATTTTTATCTCCATATATTTCTACCCATAATGACCCCACATTATCATTTCCCTCCCGTACATCCTCCCGCAGTGCGGCCTTCATACTGGACTTTACATAAAGACAAACTCCTCCCCCTTTCCATTTTGTCCGATCCTTCCTGAATAGACTATAACCCTGTATGTTGACCGCCCAGTCACAGGTATCGTCCAACCAAGTATTTGTTATACCCACTATGTCATAATCCTCCTCAGACATCAACCACTCCAGTTCCTCAGTTTTATTGGTCAGACTTCTGGCATTAGTCTACATGCAATTTAATGGCATATGGTTTTTCTTCCTTTGAAGCCTATGCCTATTAACTATTCTAACCCTTCCCTCCGTTCCACCCCGAGGTACATTAATAAGTCCCCCCTCTCTATATACACTATCTTCCCCCTCTATGTTGTAGGTTCCCTCCCCCCAGTCCCTAGTTTAAACACTCCTCCACCCTTCTAGCCATCTTCTCCCCAAGCACAGCTGCACCCTCCCCATTGAGGTGCAGCCCGTCCCTATGGTAACAACTGTAACTGTCCTTGAGTGGCCCAGCTAGAGCCCTGACTTGAATCCACTTGAACATCCCTGGAGAGACCTTAAAATGGCTTCCACTGACAGTCCCCATCCAACCTGACAGAGATTAAGAAACTTTACAGAGAAAAATTGCAGAAAATTACGGAAAAAAACTTGTGCAAACCTTGTGGCATCATACCCAAGAAGACTAGGGCTCTAATTGCTGCCAAAGATGTTTCAAGTACTGAGTTAAGGGTGTGAATACTTATGTGAATGAAATATTTTAGTTTTTCATTTTCAGTACATTAGAAAATGTTTTTAACATATTGCTTTCCCTTATAGGCTTTTGAGTGCAGAATGATGAGGGAAAACATAAATTATTTTTTATTTTAGAACACATCATAACAAAATGTAAAAAAAAAAAAAGTGAAGGGATCTGAAAACATCTCGAATGTACTGAATAATGTATTAGTTGTAGTACATAATAATCACATAAACTGGTAGTTGTTAGATCAAGCATAAAAGACGTAGAAATCATATTAAAATAAGGTATAAAGGTAGATCTATGTATCAAAACCCAAACATTGTAACAGTCTAGGTCAGTGGTTCTCAACCTTTTTGGCAACTGTACCCCCAAAGGTTGAAAGTGTGTCCGCGGGTACCCCTCGCACGTAAATTCGCCATTATGTGCCATTATTCTCCCTCCATCTTAATCCCCTGTGCCATCATTCCTCCTCCACCTTTATCCCCTTTTGCCATTATTCCCTCCTCCCTCTGATCCCCTTTTGCCATTATTCCCCCCTCCATCTCAATCCCCTTGTTCCATTATTATCCGATAGGGCAAAAAGGAATCAGAGGGAGTAGGGAATAATGGCACAAGGGGATCAGAGGGAGAGGGAATTATGGCACAAGGAGATAAATATGGAGGGGGTAGTGATAATGGCAAAAGGGGATCAGAGGAAGGGGGGCATAATGGCGAAAGCGGATAAAGATGGGGGAATAATCATTACACCCCCCCATCTTAATCCCCCTGTGCCATATTTTGCCCCTCCTACTGATCCCCCTTTGCCACTCTCCCTCTCTCCTTCTCCATCTTAATGCCCTTTTGCCATTATTTCTCTCCCCCCTCCGATCCCCCTTGGCTAACATATATATATAAAACATCCCTTCCATACACTTAGTTATTACCCGGCTTGTTCGGGTACCACTCCCAGAGTCCCGTTCGGCGCCGCACAGAAGCGTGACGTCCTCCTGTGCTGTGTGGCACCTCCGTGCGATGTCAGGGGGGACATCTCCCCAGCAACCATGCATTTCTCGTGAAGTAGCCACGGCCAGAGCTGTGGTCGGGATACTCCACTGAGAGCTGCCGCGGCCATTTTCCGCAATGCGCTGACAAATACTGGCCAATGCATGGCCGATATTTGTCAGTGCAATGCGTACCCCCGCACAACCGGTGGCGTACCCCTAGGGGTACACGTACCACCGGTTGAGAACCCTTGGTCTAGGTCCTTGTACTTTATGAATTTAAAATCTGTACAAAAAAACTGAAGAAAATGATTGTATATCATCCCAGTCATTTACCTTTTTCCTTGGTCAGATATGGCAATAGGAATGCCTTTGTAAAGCAACATTTTCCTTTCTACTCTCCCATTGTAATACCAATGGGAATCACAGGTATAGAAAGTAGATATTTACAATAATTAGTAATTTTTTTTGTTTTACTGCATAATCTTATGTTTTAAAAAATAGACTCCAAAAGTTTTTCCTCCTTATTTTATAGGAAAATAGTATAAATCAGCTCCATTACACATGATTCTCTTCATTTAAAGCGGTGTACAGGATTAAAAAAACATGACTGTTCTCTGCCACAAACAGTGCCACCCCCAGGGGCGTTACTAGGTTAAATCATTTGGGGCCTGTGTGCCCTGAATGTCAGGACACCATAAGGGTATATTTCCAGGGGGCGTTCATCTGCCCCTGCGCTTTTTCTTTTAATCAAGCAAATGCGGACCTTGCTGCTCTCCTTCCTGTGAAGCCCCTTTGGCGCTGAAGGGGAACTCACCCCGGGCCAATGTTATAAAGAAAACTGTGTCTTTGTGGAGAAGGTTAAATATATAGAGGAAAATAGGATAGTACGTCACTTCCCTAGGTGACTAGGATAATAGTGTCCTAGCAGAAAATATTATGTACCAAAAATTAATTTCTACTAATTAGACGCAATGATGAAGTATAAAATATAACTTTTACTGAATATCATTTAAAATATACAGAGATATACTCACGACCACAACTGCTACAAAAGTACAAAATATACAAAAAAATATATACCTCAGCAATTGGCTAGAAGTCAAATATACACTTGTTAGATAACCCAAGATATTGTTAGCTGGACGAGCTAACCAGGAGGGGATAAGGACTACTTAATTCTCATGCTCCATAGTCCTATGCTTTCTCCCATATATTTGAGATGGGTTCATCAGGGGTGGAGGAGAAAATAAACACATCACCACGATGTTACTACAAGAACATATATGCTGAAGGCAAACAAATAATTAAATAATAAATGTGCATTGTTGGGGTGTTTCCCTAGTAGTTACTACAATACATTTAGGCAAGCAGCATAGAGAGGTAGCCGACACATACAAGACTAGGCATGAAAAAAAGCACAGGGGAACACATGGAACTGACTTACAGGAAGCCCGCAGCGGAGGTGCTCAGCCAAGTGGCAGTGGCAGAGGGAAGAAGAGACGTTTTCAGTGTTTCTACAAAGAGGAAGGGCGTAACATGGAGGGACTAGAGATAGTTCCTGAAAATAACAACGTCATGAATTTAACGGACGTTCCCCTCATGGACGAGTGTTTGCCATTCCTCTCCAAGGGCCTTAACTTTGGCTTGTGTCAACCCTTTGATTATACCTAATTTGAGGTTGATCTGTTCAAAACCACAAGAAAAGTGGGGTTGCCTTAGATGTTCAATAAAAATTCTGCATTTAACACCTTAGAGAATCTTAAAGAGGGAGAGGTTCCGGCAGTAGTGGGCCCTTTAGGCTTTTCCCTCATCCTGCACCTTAACCTTGCAGATAAGGACACTTTAACTGGCAGGAGAGAGTGAGGCCGTATCGGCCCCCTCCGACACCACCTTGATTGAGGTTTTGCCCTTCAAGGGAGGTAACCCTTCCAGGTTTTCCCCTCCCACTCCGACGGGGAGCCCTATTGACTTGTTCATCCGAGCGGTGACCAAGGATGTAAAAGCCTCGTTTTACCCCCAGATGAAGGGCAACCTCACTCTGGGTGAAGAGACGGCTCTTAGGGGGTTGGCGTCCAGACCTGATTTAAAAATTGTCAAAGCTGACAAAGGTGGCAGCACAGTTGTAATGACCACTGAAGCTTATGACATTGAAAAGCAACGTCTGCTAAGTGACACCACCACCTATAAACCCTCTCATTTAATCCAACTACCAAAACCCTTGACCAACTTAGGACCTTCCTCAGAGTCAACTGTGAAAAAGGAGTGATTTCCACAGTACATTGAGTGGCTAAACAGATGAAACAGTGTCTGGCAGGGTTTTATTTAAGGGCATAGTATCTGGCAGGGTTATAAGGATTATTGTCTTCATACAGAGGATGAGGATCTGCTGGAAAAAATTAGAAACCAATGTTGTCCGAGCGTCAAGTCTGCAGAGAGATAGCTGGTAGAAGTCCTAGCGTCTGGACCAGATGAAGAAGAAAAGAAAAGACAGCAGAGAAGATGTCACCTGTGAGTCAAAACATTGTATAGTCTGCCTGTTTCTCATCAGAGCTATAGTCACTTGAACGTTCTGCAAAGAAACTATACCCGAACTCTCCAGCTGTTACAAAACTACAACTCTTATCATGCCTGAAGCTTTCCATGCATGATGGGAGTTGCACCTTTGCCACAGCTGAAAAGCCACTTGAACCAAGGTGATTTCAGACTATGCAGCCCATTTTATCAACTGCAGCGTCCCCCACCCAAAAACAAAAATTGGCTGCATAGTCTAATATGCACGGGCCTATTTTAGGTCCAACTCTGGCCCTGGACTGGATGGTAATTATGCAGAAGCTGCACGCTACCTTTGGAGCTCCAACCTTTGCTCCTCTGGCCTGGGACCTACTGCTATGGCCCATAGGCCCAGGCCTGGAGGAGCATTGGTCGGAACACAGAAACAAGGCAGTACACAGATATACTGCCTCCAGCCATATACTGTGTATGGCTAGAGGCAGTATGTCTGTGGGGCACTGGGGGCTTACAACTATATAAGGGTATACTTTCAAGAAAAACAGTTTACTATACCTCCATAAATTTTTAACACAAAATACATTTTATTACTCAAATGCTGCAATAGCATGTTATATCAAATAGTATATGAGCAGAAAATGTTCAGCGCAAAAATCAGAGGACACAAAGTGGCTACATACTATAATTTGGTAAGTCACAGCAATTACCATATAGTAATACTTTCTCTTATTAAACCAGAAGACAACAAAGGGAATTTATCATTGTATATAGAGCTTTTTTTGGTGTATTTTTCAACGCAAAAATTTGTGCAAGAGATTTTTTGCGCATTTTTTGGCGCAAAATCATGGACATGCGGCTACATCGTGCTCCCCACTGGCTTCTATATACACTGTCATAATTCATAATCCCCGCCGCCGAAACACAGGAGCTCTGATTGGTGAATAGCTATTGACCAATCAGAGCTCCCGTCTCCCTGCAGGGATTATGAATTATGACCGTGTATACAGGAGGCGGCGACAGCGCGATGTAGCCGCCGGCTTGTTAACTTAAATGCGGATCGCAGTGGGTCTCTGCAGAATGACCCGGTGTGATCTGCACTTCAGCCCCTGGACTACAACTCCCATCATTGGCAGAGTCTGTCCATGATGGGAGTAGTAGTCCTAAAAGTCCCGCAGCTGGGGAATATGCAAGTGCCATTCCTCAGCAGCCTGCGGTACTACAACTACTCCCATCATGGGACAGACTCTGTCCCATGATAGGAGTAGTAGTCCAAGGGCAGAGGGACAGATCTCTGTTCACATTATGCGTTTTGCATAATGGGAACAGAGCAGTGTGTTCCCAAACAGGGAGACTCCAACTGTTGCTTAACCCTTTAAGGACCCAGCCAATTTTCACTGTAGGACCCGGACATTTTTTCATCTGACCACTGTCACTTTAAACATTAATAACTCTGGAATGCTTTTAGTTATCATTCTGATTCAGAGATTGTTTTTTCATGACATATTCTACTTTAACATAGTGGTAAAATTTTGTGGTAACTTGCATCATTTCTTGGTGAAAAATCCCAAAATTTGATGAAAAATTTGAAAATGTTGCATTTTTCTAACTTTGAAGCTCTCTGCTTGTAAGGAAAATTGATATTCCAAATAAAAAAATTTTTTGATTCACATATACAATGGGGGAGATTTATCAAACGATTTAGACTGGTTTTTCCTGTCTAAATTTGTTGCACAGAAAGTCGCAGTCTAAATATGTGCGACTTTTCTGCGACTTTTGCTGTAGAGGATTTTTAGAACATGATGCATGCAAGTCTATTTTAGATGGAAATGCATTGGAGAATGCATTGGTGCTGAATTTATCAAGTGCGACTTTTGTGCGACAAGTCGCATCTGCCCAAAATATGCTGAAATGTCAGACCATGTTGGAGCAGGTCTAAATGCAGTTTAAGCTGTAGACCCTGAAGTCTGAGCACAGAATTTATCAAGGGCTGTGAGACCTTTGATAAATTAGGAGCACAATATACAGGAGACTACCACATACGCTGGTCTATAAGCATACCCAGAATAGACTAGATTAGTAAATGTCCCCCAATATGTCTACTTTATGTTTGCATCATAAAATTTATGAGTTTTTACTTTTGGAAGACACCAGAGGGCTTCAAAGTTCGGCAGCAATTTTCCAATTTTTCACAAAATTTTCAAACTCATAATTTTTCAGGGACCAGTTCAGGTTTGAAGTGGATTTGAAGGGTCTTCATATTAGAAATACCCCACAAATGACCCCATTATAAAAACTGCACCCTCTAAAGTATTCATAATGACATTCAGTCAGCATTTTAACCCTTTAGGTATTTCACAGGAATAGCAGCAAAGTGAAGGAGAAAATTCACAATCTTCATTTTTTACACTCACATGTTCTTGTAGACCCAATTTTTTTATTTTTACAAGGGGTAAAAGGAGAAAATTTATACTTATGTTTGTAGCCCAATTTCTCTCGCGTAAGCACATACCTCATATGTCTGTGTAAATTGTTCGGCGGGCGCAGTAGAGGGCTCAGAAGCGAAGGAGCGACAAGGGGATTTTGGAGAGTACGTTTTTCTGAAATGGTTTTTCGGGGGCATGTTGCCTTTAGGAAGCCCCTATGGTGCCAGAACAGCAAAAAAAGCACATGCCATACCATTTTGGAAACTAGACCCCTTGAGGAACGTAACAAGGAATAAAGTGAGCCTTAATACCCCACAGGTGTTTCACGACTTTTGCATATGTAAAAAAAATAACTTTTTTTTCACTAAAATGTGTGTTTCCCCCCAAATTTCACATTTTTGCAAGGGTTAATAGCAGAAAAGACCCCCCGAAATTTGTAACCCCATCTCTTCTGAGTATGGAAATACCCCATGTGTGGACGTCAAGTGCTCTGCTGGCGCACTACAATGCTCAGAAGAGAAGGAGCGCCATTGAGCTTTTGGGAAAAAATTGTTTGGAATGGAAGTCAGGGGCCATGTGCGTTTACAAAGCCCCCCGTATTGCCAGAACAGTGGACCCCCCCCACATGTGACCCTATTTTGGAAACTACACCCCTCACAGAATTTAATAAGGGGTGCAGTGAGTATTTACACCCCGCTGGAGTTTGACAGATCTTTGGAACAGTGGGCTGTGCAAATGAAAAATTTAATTTATCATTTTCACGGACCACTGTTCCAAAAATCTGTCAAACACCAGTGGGGTGTAAATACTCATTGTACCCCTTATTACATTACATGAGGGGTGTAGTTTCCAAAATGGGGTCACATGTGGGTATTTATATTTTTGCGTTTATGTCAGAACCGCTGTAAAATCAGCCACCCCTGTGCAAATCACCAATTTAGGCCTCAAATGTACATAGTGCACTCTCACTCCTGAGCCTTATAGCATTTCATGCCCACATATGGGGTATTTCTGTACTCAGGAGAAATTGGGTTACAAATTTTGGGGGTCTTTTTTTCCTTGTGAAAATAAAAAGTATAGGGCAACACCAGCATGTTAGTGTAAATTTTTTTTTTTTACACACTAACAAGCTGGTGTAGCCCCAACTTTTCCTTTTCATAAGGGGTAAAAGGAGAAAAAGCCCCCCAATATTTGTAGTGCAATTTCTCCCGAGTTCGGAGATACCCCATATGTGGCCCTAAACAGTTTCCTTGAAATACGACAGGGCTCTGAAGTGAGAGAGAGCCATACGCATTTGAGGACTAAATTAGGGATCGCATAGGGGTGGACATAGGGGTATTCTACACCAGTGATTCCCAAACAGGGTGCCTCCAGCTGTTGCTAAATTCCCAGCATGCCTGGACAGTCAGTGGCTGTCCGGAAATGCTGGGAGTTGTTGTTTTGCAACAGCTGGAGGCTCCATTTTGGAAACACTGCCATACAATACGGTTTTCATTTTTATTGGGGGGGGGGGGGGGGACAGTGTAAGGGGGTGTATATGTAGTGTTTTACTCTTTATTATATGTTAGTGTAGTGTAGTGTTTTACCCCTTTATTATGTGTTAGTGTAGTGTAGTGTTTTTAGGGTACATTCGCACTGGCGTGTTACGGTGAGTTTCCTGCTAGGAGTTTGAGCTGCGGCGAAAAATTTGCCGCAGCCCAAACTTGAAGCAGGAAACTTACTGTAAGCCTGCCCGTGTGAATGTACCCTGTACATTCACATGGGGGGGCAAACCTCCAGCTGTTTCAAAACTACAACTACCAGCATGTACTGACAGACCGTGCATGCTGGGAGTTGTACTTTTGCAACAGCTGGAGGCACACTGGTTGGAAAACCTTCAGTTAGGTTCTGTTACCTAACTCAGCATTTTCTAACCAGTGTGCCTCCAGCTGTTGCAAAACTACAACTCCCAGCATGTACTGATCACCGACGGGCATGCTGGGAGAAGTAGTTATGCAATAGCTGGAGGTACGCAACTACAACTCCCAGCATGCCGAGACAGCTGATTGCTGTTTGGACATGCTGGGATTTGCAGTTTTGCAACATCTGGAGGGCTACAGTTTTAGAGAACACTGCAAAGTGATCTCCAAACTGTGGTCCTCCAGCTGTTGCAAAATTACAATTCCCAGCATGCCCTGACAGCAAACAGTTGTTTGGGAATGCTAGGATTTGTAGTTTTGCAAGATCTGGAGGGCTACAGTTTAGGGACCACTATATAGTGGTCTCACACTGTAGCCCTCCAGCTGTTGCAAAACTACATATTCCAGCATGCCCAAACAGCTGTCTGGGCATGCTGGGTGTTGTAGTTTTGCAACATCTGGAGGGCTACAGTTAGAGACCACTGTATAATGGTCTCAAACTGTACCCTCCAGATGTTGCTAGGCAACTCACCGGCTTCCGTCGGATCCAGCCACACGTCATCGCTGCCCGCCGATCTCCGTCGCCTGCAGCCTCCGTCGCCCACCCGGATCGGTAAGGGGATCTTCGGCGTTCGGTCCCCGTCGTTTCCCCGTCATGCCCCGCCTATTGTGGGAGGGCAGGACGGGGAAAACTAAAGTAAACCCCCCGCCCCCGATCTGCTATTGGTGGTCGCGTCTAGACCACCAATAGCAGGGATAGGAGGGGTGGCACCCGTGCCACCTCACTCCTATCGCTTCAGGGGGATCCTGGGTGTCTTAGACAACCGCGATCCCCCTTACATTCCGGGTCACTATAGACCCGTAATGACCCGGAATCGCACAAATCGTAAGTGTGAATTCACTTGCGATTTGCCGCGATCGCCGACATGGGGGGGTCTGATGACCCCCCTGGGCATTTGCACGGGATGACTACTGAATGATTTCAGCAGGCATCCCGGTCCGATCTCCGCCCGGCGCACGGCGGGGACTGGAACTGCCCATGACGTAACTGTACATCATGGGTCCTTAAGACCCAGGGTGTCGGGACGTAACGTTACGTCATGGGTCCTGAACGGGTTAACTACAGCCCACCATGATGGGAGTTGAAGTTTAGCAACAATTGGAGGCTCCCTGTTTAGGAAAACGCTGCATTATGTGCGCTCTTCACAAGGGAAAGCGCAAAAAATTTACTAACCCATATTTCCGGTTTTTCTTTTCTTCTCATTTCAGATACGTGAATGCAGAGGACTACGTCAGATTCGGTGGACTGCGACGATGATCAGCGTTTTTTTCTATTTCGATAAAATGGTTAACGGGGGCTGTGGGGGAGTGTTTTTTTTTAATAAAATTTTTTTTTCAATGTGTCGTGTTTTTATAATTGAATTTTCAGGGTTAGTAGTGGAAGCTGTCTTATAGACAGAATCCATTACTAAGCCGGGGCTTAGCCCATAAATCCGCTAGCGCTAACCCCCAATTATTACCCCGGTACCCACAGCCACAGGGGTGCTGGGAGGAGCCGGTACCAACAGGCCCGGAGCATCAAAAGTGTTGCTCCTGGGCCTAGGCTGTAACAGGCTGGCATTATTTAGGCAGGGGAGGGCCAGTAACAATGGACCTTGCCCACCCTGGTAACATCAGGCTGTTGCTGCTTGGTTGGTATCTGGCTGATACTGAAAATAGGGGGAACCATATGCTTTTTTTTTATAAATAAATACATTTAAAAAAAAGTGTGTGGTTCCCCCATTTTTTCAGTATCAGACAGATACCAACCAAGCAGCAACAGCCTGACGTTACCAGGGTGGGCGAGGACCATTGTTACTGGCCCTCCCCAGCCTAAATAACGCCAGCCTGTTACCGCCTAGTAGTGTTGAGCGGCATATGCCATATTCGAATTTGCGATATTTTGCGAATATATGGACGAATATTAGTCATATATTTGCTAAATTCGCATATTCGTAATATTCGCATTTTATCTTCTCATATGTGAAAATTCACGTATGCGAAAATTACCATAAACCAAAATTAGCATAAGTGAAAATTCGCATATGCGAAAATTAGCATATGCAAATTTTTTCATATGCAAAAATTCGCACGCCACTCTCACACAGTATTATTAGAGCCTTCTTTACACCACACAAGCTGGAAGCAGAGAGGGGTGATCACTGTGATGTGTACTGTGAAAAAAAAAACAACGAATATTCGTAATTACGAAAATATAGTGCTATATTTGCGAATATGCGATATTTGAGAATAAAATTTGCATTGTGAATATTCGCGAGCAACACTAGCGCCTAGGCCCAGGAGCGCCATTTTTTATGGTCCGGGTCTGTTGGTACCGGCTCTTCCCGGAACCTCTGTGGTAGTGGGTACCGGGGTAATAATTGGGGGTTAGCGCTAGGTGTTTTGGGGGCTAATGCTAAGCCCCAGCTTAGTAGTGGAAGACGCCTTCCACTACTAAGCCTGAACATTCAATTATAAAAAACACAACACATTGAAAACATTTTTTTATTTAAAAAAAACACTCCCCCACAACCTTCATTAACCCTTTTATTGACATTTTAAAAAAATACGCTGTTCATCGTCGTAATCCACCAAATCTGACATAGTCTTCCGCATTCACGTATCTAAATTTTGAAGAAAAAAACTAAAAGTTTTGTACATTTTTTGGTTTCCACACACCAGCAAAAATGCAAGAAAAACTGACAAAACGCGGGAAAAAGCTGGGACAGTTTTTCTGGCGTTTTTGCTGATGGACAAAAAAACCTCATTGGAATGCTGGACTCAAAGCAATAGAACAAAATCCCTATGTCCACTTTTCCTGTGAGGTAGAGAAGGAGTGTATGGTAGAGCGAAGGGGGGCATTTTTATATTTGCACAAGATTTATCAAAGGAATGCAAAGCCTTAGTAAATTCTGAGCAAGAGTATAAATTAAACAAGCAGTGTAAAGGGGTAGAACTGTGTCTACAATAGACACATAATGATAAATCTCCCCCAACATCCATATCACTAAATCAATCCTGCCATAATAGGCTACCCCTTGAGGAAGGACATCCGAAACAGTGTAGGGGTTCAGAGGCAGGTGGACTACTACGCCTATTATGGGTAAGATCTGTATATTGCATTTTAGTCATTTGCACTAATGATGAATGATATAATTTCTTTATCTACTACTGGTACTGTGTGCATACATTCATGTGAGCCTATTATGGCAGGATTGATTTAGTGATATGGATGTTGCCTTATGGTTTACAATGAGAAAGTATTACTATATAGTGTACTATATATACTGTATGGAGGTCTATATGAACTCATTTTATTTAACACTAGCTGCGTACCCGGTTTTTCCTTCCTAATGCTTGTTGGGGAGGAAAATAAACAAAGGAGGAAGCTGTAGCTTTCATATCCTGTCTTCATATATAGTTGTCACATCCCAACCCCATATCCCGACCTCCTATCCCGACCTCCTATCCTGTCCTCTTATCCCGTCCTCATATCCTGTCCTCCTATTTCG
Organism: Hyla sarda; assembly: GCF_029499605.1. Classification (NCBI taxonomy): domain Eukaryota; kingdom Metazoa; phylum Chordata; class Amphibia; order Anura; family Hylidae; genus Hyla; species Hyla sarda. The sequence continues at coordinate 340,378,900 of NC_079190.1, read as the reverse complement.
ACCTCCTATCTCGACCTCCTATTCAGACTTCCTCTCCCGTCCTCCTATCCCGACCTCCTATCCCGTCCTCCTATCTAACTAAATGCAAAGGATAGGCCCCTCTGTTAATAGTTGCCCCCTTATAGTTGTTGTAGGCCCGGGTCCCTCTCAGAGGGGCCAACAACTATAATGGGAAACAATTTGCAAACAGGGCCCACAACAACTATGTGGGCACAACTTGCCCCTATATATAGTTAGTTGTAGGCCTCTCTCTGCTGCGAATTGTAATCTCCTTACTACTGGGGTGACACAGTGTAACAAACCCCATCCTCATGTTAACTTACTACTGGGGTGACACACTGTAACAAACCCCCTCCTCATGTAATCTCTCCTTACTACTGGGGTGATAAACTGTAACAGACCTCCTCCTCATTTAACCCCTTCATGACCCAGCCCATTTTCACCTTCATGACCTGGGCATTTTTTTAAAATCTGACCACTGTCACTTTAAACATTAATAACTTTGGAATGCTTTTACTTATCATTCTGATTCCGAGATTGTTTTTTCGTGACATATTCTACTTTATGATATCGGTAAAATTTCACTGATATTTGTATCCTTTCTTGGTAAAAAATCTAAAAATTTCATGAAAATTTAGAAAATTTAGCATTTTTCTAACTTTGAAAGTCTCTGCTTGAAAGGAAAATGGATATTCCAAATAAATTACATATTGATTCACATATACAATATGTCTACTTTGTGTTTGCATTAAAAAATTGACAAGTTTTTACTTTTGGAAGACACCAGAGGGCTTCAAAGTTCCGCAGCAATTTTCCAATTTTTCTCAAGATTTTCAAAATCGTAATTTTTCAGGGCCCAGTTCAGGTTGGAAGTGGATTTTAAGGATCTTCATATTAGAAATCCCCCATAAATGACCCCATTATAAAAACTGCACCCCCCAAAGTATTCAAAATGACATTCAGTAAGTGTTTTAACCCTTTAGGTGTTTCACAGGAATAGCAGCAAAGTGAAGGAGAAAATTCTAAATCTTCATTTTTTACACTCGCATTTTCTTGTAGACCCAATTTTTGAATTTTTACAAGGGGTAAAAGGAGAGAAATCACCCTAAAATTGGTAACGCAATTTCTCTTGAGTAAGGAAATACCTCATATGCGTATGTAAAGTGTTCGGCGGGCGCAGTAGAGGGCTCAGAAGGGAAGGAGCGACAATGGGATTTTGGAGAGTGAGTTTTTCTGAAAGGGTTTTTGGGGGGCATGTCCCATTTAGGAAGCCCCTATGGTGCCAGAACAGTGGACCCCCCCACATGTGACCCCATTTTGGAAACTATACCCCTCATGGAATTTAATAAGGGGTGCAGTGAGCATTTACACCCCACTGGCGTTTGACAGATATTTGAAACAGTGGACTGTGCAAATCAAAAATTTTATTTTTCATTTTCACAGACCACTGTTCCAAAAATCTGTCATACACCAGTGGGGTGTAAATGCTCACTGCACCCCTTATTACATTCCGTGAGGGGTGTAGTTTCCAAAATGGGGTCACATGTGGATATTTATTGTTTTGCGTTTGTCAGAACTGCTGTAACAATCAGCCACCCCTGTGCAAATCGCCTCAAATGTACATGGTGCACTCTCCCTTCTGGGCCTTGTTGTGCGCCCCCAGAGCACTTTGCGCCCACATATGGGGTATCTCCGTAGTCGGGAGAAATTGCGTTACAAATTTAGAGGGTCTTTTTTCCCTTTTACCTCTTGTGAAAATGAAAAGTATAGGGCAACACCAGCATGTCAGTGTAAAAAATTTATTTTTTTACACTAACATGCTGGTGTAGACCCCAACTTCACCTTTTCATAAGGGGTTAAAGAAGAAAAAGCCCCCCAAAATTTGTAAGGCAATTTCTCCCGAGTACGGCGATACCCCATATGTGTCCCAAAACTGTTGCCCTGAAATACGACAGGGCTCCAAATTGAGAGAGCGCCATGCGCATTTGAGGCCTGAATTAGGGATTTGCATAGGGGTGGACATAGGGGTATTCTACGCCAGTGATTCCCAAACAGGGTGCCTCCTTCTGTTGCAAAACTCCCAGCATGCCTGGACAGTCAATGGCTGTCCGGCAATACTGGGAGTTATTATTTTGCAACAGCTGGAGGCTCCGTTTTGGAAACAGTAGCGTACCAGACGTTTTTCATTTTTTGGGGGGAGGGGGGCATGTGCATATGTAGTGTTTTTTACTTTTTATTTTAGGTTAGTGTTAGTGTAGTGTAGTGTTTTTAGGGTACAGTCACATGGGCAGAGGTTCACAGCAAGTTTGCCGCTGGAAGTTTGAGCTGCAGCGCAAAATTTGCGCCATCTCAAACTTGCAGCACTCACTGTAAACCTCCGCCCATGTGAGTGTACCCTGTACATTCACATTGGGGGGAGGGGGCAAACATCCAGCTGTTGCAAACTCCGAGCATGCCCTTTGGCTGTCCGTGCATGCTGGGAGTTGTAGTTTTGCAACAGCTGGAGGAACACTGGTTTGGAAACACTAAGTTAAGTAATAAACTTTCAAGTGTTTTGCAACCAAACTTAGTGTTTCCAAACCAGTGTGCCTCCAGCTGTTGCAAAACTACAACTCCCAGCATGCATGGTCTGTCAGTGCATGCTGGGAGTTATAGTTTTGCAACAATTGCAACAGCTGGAGGCACTGAGGTAGGAAACGGACAATGTTTCCCAACTAGTGTGCCTCCAGTTGTTGCAAAACTACAACTCCCAGCATGCCCAGACTGCCAAGGCATGCTGGAAGTTGTAGTTCGGCAATATCTGAAGGATCAGATGTTGCCGAACTACAACTTCCAGCATGCTTGGGCAGTCTGGGCATGCTGGGAGTTGTAGTTTTGCAACATCTGGAGGTCCACAGTTTGGAGACCACTGTATAATGGTCTCCAATCTGTGCTCTTTCAGATGTTAGCGAACTACAACTCCCAGCATGCCTGGACAGACTGAGCATGCTGAGATTTGTAGTTTTGCAACATCTGGAAGAGCACAGATTGGAGACCATTATACAGTGGTCTCCAAACTGTGGACCTCCAGATGTTGCAAAACTACAACTCCCAGCATGCCCAGAAAGCCAAAGGCTTTCTGGGCATGCTGGGAGTTGCTGTTTTGAAACTCTCAGAGGCAGCAGTGATATCGCTTTACGGCGATCTCACTGCTGCCAATGAAGATGCCGCACTGCTGCCGGAAACTCACCTCCGGGACACAGCGCCGCCGGGACCGCACGGAGGACGCCGGGACCGCACGGAGGACGCCGGGACCGCTCGGGACACCGCTCCGACGGGTAAGTGATGCCGGGGGATGGGTCAGGGACACTTAGCAGAGCGGTGTGTGTCCCGATCCCCGTGATCGGAACTCACACACCGCGCTGCTAAGTATTCTGATAGCGAAACGCTGCTATCAGCTAGTCATATTTGACCAGCTGATAGCAGCGATCGCTGGGGGGGGTGGGGGACGAAACCCCCCGTGGTCGCACGGTAAGATGGCTGGCTATCAGTGATAGCCACCATCTTTCCGGGCGCTGCGGGATGCCGCGAGTAGCGGCAGTAATGTCCATGACGTACCTGTATGTGATGGGTCGGGAACACCTTGCCACCCATGACGTACAGGTATGCCATAGGTCGGGAAGGGGTTAATATCCTTACTACTGGGGTGACACACTGTAACAAACCCCATCCTCATGTTATTAACTGACTACTGGGGTGACACACTGTAACAAACCTCCTCCTCATGTAATCTCCTTACTACTGGGGTGACACACTGTAGCAAACCTCCTCCTCATGTAATCTCCTTACTACTGGGGTGACACACTGTAACAAACCCCCTCCTCATGTAATCTCCTTACTACTGGGGTGACACACTGTAACAAACCCCTCCTCATGTAATCTCCTTACTACTGGGGTGACACACTGTGACAAACCTCCTCCTCATGTAATCTCCTTACTACTAGGGTGACACACTATAACAAACCTCCTCCTCATGTAATCTCTTTACTATTGGGATGACACACTGTAACAAACCTCCTCCTCATGTAATCTCCTTACTACGGGGGTGACACACTGTAACAAACCCCCTCCTCATGTAATTTCCTTACTACTGGGGTGACACACCGTAACAAACCCCATCCTCATGTTATTAACTGACTACTGGGGTGACACACTGTAACAAACCTCCTCCTCATTTAATCTCCTTACTGCTGAATGACACACTGTAACAAACCCCCTCCTCATGTTATTAACTTACTACTGGGGTGACACACTGTGACAAACCTCCTCCTCATGTAATCTCCTTACTACTAGGGTGACACACTGTAACAAACCTCCTCCTCATGTAATCTCTTTACTACTGGGATGACACACTGTAACAAACCTCCTACTCATGTAATTTCCTTACTACCGGGGTGACACACTGTAACAAACCTCCTCCTCATGTAATCTCCTTACTACTGGGGTGACACACTGTAACAAATCCCCTCCTCATGTAATCTCCTTACTACTGGGGTGACACACTGTAACAAACCCCCTCCTCATGTAATCTCCTTACTACTGGCTTGACACACTGTAACAAACCCCCTCCTCATGTATTCTCCTTACTACTGGGGTGACACACTGTAACAAACCTGCTCCTCATGTAATCTCCTTTCTACTGGGGTGACACAGTGTAACAAACCCCATCCTCATGTTATTAACTTACTACTGGGGGGACACAGTGTAACAAACCCCCTCCTCATGTAATCACCTTACTACTGGGGTGACACACTGTAACAAACCCCATCCTCATGTTATTAACTGACTACTGGGGTGACACACTGTAACAAACCTCCTCCTCATGTAATCTCCTTACTACTGGGTTGACACACTGTAACAAACCACCTCCTCATGTAATCGCCTTACTACTGGGGTGACACACTGTAACAAACCCCCTCCTCATGTTATTAACTTACTACTGGGGTGACACACTGTAACAAACCTCCTTCTCATGTAATCTCTTTACTACTGGGATGACACACAGTAACAAACCTCCTACTCATCTAATCTCCTTACTACTGGGGTGACACACTGTAACAAACCTCCTCATGTAATATCCTTGCTACTGGGGTGACACACTGTAACAAACCTCCTCTTTATGTAATCACCTTACTACTGGGGTGACACACTGTAACAAACCCCCTCCTCATGTAATCTTCTTACTACTGGGGTGACACACTGTAACAAACCCCCTCCTCATGTAATCTTCTTACTACTGGGGTGACACACTGTAACAAACCCCGTCCTAATGTAATCTCCTTACTACTGGGTTGACACACTGTAACAAACCTCCTCCTCATGTAATCTTTTTACTACTGGGATGACACACTGTAACAAACCTCCTACTCATGTAATTTCCTTACTACTGGGGTGACACACTGCAACAAACCTCCTCTTCATGTAATCACCTTACTACTGGGGTGACACACTGTAACAAACCTCCTCTTCATGTAATCACCTTACTACTTGGGTGACACACTGTAACAAACCCCCTCCTCATGTAATCTTCTTACTACTGGGGTGACACACTGTAAAAAAAACCCTCCTCATGTAATCTTCTTACTACTGGGGTGACACACTGTAACAAACCCCGTCCTAATGTAATCTCCTTACTACTGGGTTGACACACTGTAACAAACCTCCTCCTCATGTAATCTTTTTACTACTGGGATGACACACTGTAACAAATCTCCTACTCATGTAATTTCAATACTACTGGGGTGACACACTGCAACAAACCTCCTCATGTAATCTCCTTACTACTGGTGTGACACACTCTAACAAACCTCCTCATGTAATCTCCTTACTACTGTGGTGACACACTGTAACAAACCCCCTCCTCATGTAATCTCCTTACTACTGGGGTGACACACTGTAACAAACCCCCTAATCATGTAATCTCCTTACTACTGGGGTGACACACTGTAACAAACCTCCTCTTCATGTAATCACCTTACTACTGGGGTGACACACTGTAACAAACCCCCTCCTCATGTAATCTTCCTCCTACTGGGTTGAAACACTGTAACAAACCCCCCTCCTCATGTAATCTCCTTACTACTAGGGTGACACACTGTAACAAACCTCCTCATGTAATCTCCTTACTACTGGGGTGACACACTGTAACAAACCCCCTCCTCATGTAATCTCCTTACTACTGGGGTGACACACTGTAACAAACCCCCTCCTCATGTAATCTCCTTACTACTGGGTTAACACACAGTAACAAACCCCCTCCTCATGTAATCTCCTTACTACTGGGGTGACACACTGTAACAAACCCCCTCCTCATGTAATCTTCTTACTACTGGGGTGACACACTGTAACAAACCCCCTCCTCATGTAATCTCCTTACTACTGGGGTGACACACTGTAACAAACCCCCTCCTCATGTTATTAACTTACTACTGGGGTGACACACTGTAACAAACTTCCTCCTCATGTAATCTTCTTACTACTAGGGTGACACACTGTAACAAACCTCCTCATCATGTAATCTCTTTACTACTGGGATGACACACTGTAACAAACCTCCTACTCATGTAATCTCTTTACTACTGGGATGACACACTGTAACAAACCTCCTACTCATGTAATTTCCTTACTACTGGGGGGACACACTGTAACAAACCCCCTCCTCGTGTAATCTCCTTACTACTAGGGTGACACACTGTAACAAACCCCCTCCTCATGTAATCTCCTTACTACTGGGGTGACACACTGTAACAAACCCCGTCCTAATGTAATCTCCTTACTACTGGGTTGACACACTGTAACAAACCTCCTCCTCATGTAATCTTTTTACTACTGGGATGACACACTGTAACAAATCTCCTACTCATGTAATTTCAATACTACTGGGGTGACACACTGCAACAAACCTCCTCATGTAATCTCCTTACTACTGGTGTGACACACTCTAACAAACCTCCTCATGTAATCTCCTTACTACTGTGGTGACACACTGTAACAAACCCCCTCCTCATGTAATCTCCTTACTACTGGGGTGACACACTGTAACAAACCCCCTAATCATGTAATCTCCTTACTACTGGGGTGACACACTGTAACAAACCTCCTCTTCATGTAATCACCTTACTACTGGGGTGACACACTGTAACAAACCCCTCCTCATGTAATCTTCCTCCTACTGGGTTGAAACACTGTAACAAACCCCCCTCCTCATGTAATCTCCTTACTACTAGGGTGACACACTGTAACAAACCTCCTCATGTAATCTCCTTACTACTGGGGTGACACACTGTAACAAACCCCCTCCTCATGTAATCTCCTTACTACTGGGGTGACACACTGTAACAAACCCCCTCCTCATGTAATCTCCTTACTACTGGGTTAACACACAGTAACAAACCCCCTCCTCATGTAATCTCCTTACTACTGGGGTGACACACTGTAACAAACCCCCTCCTCATGTAATCTTCTTACTACTGGGGTGACACACTGTAACAAACCCCCTCCTCATGTAATCTCCTTACTACTGGGGTGACACACTGTAACAAACCCCCTCCTCATGTTATTAACTTACTACTGGGGTGACACACTGTAACAAACTTCCTCCTCATGTAATCTTCTTACTACTAGGGTGACACACTGTAACAAACCTCCTCATCATGTAATCTCTTTACTACTGGGATGACACACTGTAACAAACCTCCTACTCATGTAATCTCTTTACTACTGGGATGACACACTGTAACAAACCTCCTACTCATGTAATTTCCTTACTACTGGGGGGACACACTGTAACAAACCCCCTCCTCGTGTAATCTCCTTACTACTAGGGTGACACACTGTAACAAACCCCCTCCTCATGTAATCTCCTTACTACTGGGGTGACACACTGTAACAAACCCCCTCCTCATGTAATCTTCTTACTACTGTGGTGACACACTGTAACAAACCCCCTCCTCATGTTATTAACTTACTCCTGGGGTGACACACTGTAACAAACCCCCTCCTCATGTAATCTCCTTACTACTGGGGTGACACACTGTAACAAACCCCCTCCTCATGTAATCTTCTTACTACTGTGGTGACACTGTAACAAACCCCCTCCTCATGTTATTAACTTACTCCTGGGGTGACACACTGTAACAAACCTCCTCCTCATGTAATCTCCTTACTACTAGGGTGACACACTGTAACAAACCTCCTCATCATGTAATCTCTTTACTACTGGGATGACACACTGTAACTAACCTCCTACTCATGTAATTTCCTTACTACTGGGGTGACACACTGTAACAAACCTCCTCATGTAATCTCCTTACTACTGGGGTGACACACTGTAACAAACCCCCTCCTCATGTAATCACCTTACTACTAGGGTGACACACTGTAACAAACCTCCTCTTCATGTAATCTCCTTACTACTGGGTTGACACACTGTAACAAACCCCCTCCTAATGTAATCTTTTTACTACTGGGGTGATACACTGTAACAAACCTCCTCCTCATGTAATCTCTTTACTACTGGGATGACACACTGTAACAAACCTCCTACTCATGTAATTTCCTTACTACTGGGGGTGACGCACTGTAACAAACCTCCTCATGTAATCTCCTTACTACTGGGGGGACACACTGTAACAAACCCCCTCCTCATGTAATCTCCTTACTACTGGGGTGACACACTGTAACAAACCCCCTCCTCATGTAATCTCCTTACTACTGGGGTGACACACTGTAACAAACCTCCTCTTCATGTAATCACCTTACTACAGGGGTGACACACTGTAACAAACCCCCTCCTCATGTAATCTTCTTACTACTGGGTTGACACACTGTAACAAACCACCTCCTCATGTAATCTCTTTACTACTGGGGTGACACACTGTAACAAACCCCCCTCCTCATGTAATCTCCTTACTACTGGGGTGACACACTGTAACAAACCCCCCTCCTCATGTCATCTCCTTACTACTAGGGTGACACACTGTAACTAACCCCCTCCTCATGTAATCTCCTTACTACTGTGGTGACACACTGTAACAAACCTCCTCATGTAATCTCCTTACTACTGAGGTGACACACTGTAACAAACCCCCTCCTTATGTAATCTCCTTACTACTGGGGCGACACACTGTAACAAACCCCCTCCTCATGTAATCTCCTTACTACTAGGGTGACACACTGTAACAAACCTCCTCATCATGTAATCTCGTTGCTACTAGGATGAGACACTGTAACAAACCTCCTCATGTAATCTCCTTACTACTGGGGTGACACACTGTAACTAACCCCCTCCTCATGTAATCTCCTTACTACTGTGGTGACACACTGTAACAAACCTCCTCATGTAATCTCCTTACTACTGAGGTGACACACTGTAACAAACCCCCTCCTTATGTAATCTCCTTACTACTGGGGCGACACACTGTAACAAACCCCCTCCTCATGTAATCTCCTTACTACTAGGGTGACACACTGTAACAAACCTCCTCATCATGTAATCTCTTTACTACTGGGATGACACACTGTAACAAACCTCCTACTCATGTAATCTCTTTACTACTGGGATGACACACTGTAACAAACCTCCTACTCATGTAATTTCCTTACTACTGGGGGGACACACTGTAACAAACCCCCTCCTCGTGTAATCTCCTTACTACTAGGGTGACACACTGTAACAAACCCCCTCCTCATGTAATCTCCTTACTACTGGGGTGACACACTGTAACAAACCCCGTCCTAATGTAATCTCCTTACTACTGGGTTGACACACTGTAACAAACCTCCTCCTCATGTAATCTTTTTACTACTGGGATGACACACTGTAACAAATCTCCTACTCATGTAATTTCAATACTACTGGGGTGACACACTGCAACAAACCTCCTCATGTAATCTCCTTACTACTGGTGTGACACACTCTAACAAACCTCCTCATGTAATCTCCTTACTACTGTGGTGACACACTGTAACAAACCCCCTCCTCATGTAATCTCCTTACTACTGGGGTGACACACTGTAACAAACCCCCTAATCATGTAATCTCCTTACTACTGGGGTGACACACTGTAACAAACCTCCTCTTCATGTAATCACCTTACTACTGGGGTGACACACTGTAACAAACCCCCTCCTCATGTAATCTTCCTCCTACTGGGTTGAAACACTGTAACAAACCCCCCTCCTCATGTAATCTCTTTACTACTAGGGTGACACACTGTAACAAACCTCCTCATGTAATCTCCTTACTACTGGGGTGACACACTGTAACTAACCCCCTCCTCATGTAATCTCCTTACTACTGGGGTGACACACTGTAACAAACCTCCTCATGTAATCTCCTTACTACTGAGGTGACACACTGTAACAAACCCCCTCCTTATGTAATCTCCTTACTACTGGGGCGACACACTGTAACAAACCCCCTCCTCATGTAATCTCCTTACTACTAGGGTGACACACTGTAACAAACCTCCTCATCATGTAATCTCTTTACTACTGGGATGACACACTGTAACAAACCTCCTACTCATGTAATCTCTTTACTACTGGGATGACACACTGTAACAAACCTCCTACTCGTGTAATTTCCTTACTACTGGGGGGACACACTGTAACAAACCCCCTCCTCGTGTAATCTCCTTACTACTAGGGTGACACACTGTAACAAACCCCCTCCTCATGTAATCTCCTTACTACTGGGGTGACACACTGTAACAAACCCCGTCCTAATGTAATCTCCTTACTACTGGGTTGACACACTGTAACAAACCTCCTCCTCATGTAATCTTTTTACTACTGGGATGACACACTGTAACAAATCTCCTACTCATGTAATTTCAATACTACTGGGGTGACACACTGCAACAAACCTCCTCATGTAATCTCCTTACTACTGGTGTGACACACTCTAACAAACCTCCTCATGTAATCTCCTTACTACTGTGGTGACACACTGTAACAAACCCCCTCCTCATGTAATCTCCTTACTACTGGGGTGACACACTGTAACAAACCTCCTCTTCATGTAATCTCCTTACTACTGGGGTGACACACTGTAACAAACCTCCTCTTCATGTAATCACCTTACTACTGGGGTGACACACTGTAACAAACCCCCTCCTCATGTAATCTTCCTCCTACTGGGTTGAAACACTGTAACAAACCCCCCTCCTCATGTAATCTCCTTACTACTAGGGTGACACACTGTAACAAACCTCCTCATGTAATCTCCTTACTACTGGGGTGACACACTGTAACAAACCCCCTCCTCATGTAATCTCCTTACTACTGGGGTGACACACTGTAACAAACCCCCTCCTCATGTAATCTCCTTACTACTGGGTTAACACACAGTAACAAACCCCCTCCTCATGTAATCTCCTTACTACTGGGGTGACACACTGTAACAAACCCCCTCCTCATGTAATCTTCTTACTACTGGGGTGACACACTGTAACAAACCCCCTCCTCATGTAATCTCCTTACTACTGGGGTGACACACTGTAACAAACCCCCTCCTCATGTTATTAACTTACTACTGGGGTGACACACTGTAACAAACTTCCTCCTCATGTAATCTTCTTACTACTAGGGTGACACACTGTAACAAACCTCCTCATCATGTAATCTCTTTACTACTGGGATGACACACTGTAACAAACCTCCTACTCATGTAATCTCTTTACTACTGGGATGACACACTGTAACAAACCTCCTACTCATGTAATTTCCTTACTACTGGGGGGACACACTGTAACAAACCCCCTCCTCGTGTAATCTCCTTACTACTAGGGTGACACACTGTAACAAACCCCCTCCTCATGTAATCTCCTTACTACTGGGGTGACACACTGTAACAAACCCCCTCCTCATGTAATCTTCTTACTACTGTGGTGACACACTGTAACAAACCCCCTCCTCATGTTATTAACTTACTCCTGGGGTGACACACTGTAACAAACCCCCTCCTCATGTAATCTCCTTACTACTGGGGTGACACACTGTAACAAACCCCCTCCTCATGTAATCTTCTTACTACTGTGGTGACACACTGTAACAAACCCCCTCCTCATGTTATTAACTTACTCCTGGGGTGACACACTGTAACAAACCTCCTCCTCATGTAATCTCCTTACTACTAGGGTGACACACTGTAACAAACCTCCTCATCATGTAATCTCTTTACTACTGGGATGACACACTGTAACTAACCTCCTACTCATGTAATTTCCTTACTACTGGGGTGACACACTGTAACAAACCTCCTCATGTAATCTCCTTACTACTGGGGTGACACACTGTAACAAACCCCCTCCTCATGTAATCACCTTACTACTAGGGTGACACACTGTAACAAACCTCCTCTTCATGTAATCTCCTTACTACTGGGTTGACACACTGTAACAAACCCCCTCCTAATGTAATCTTTTTACTACTGGGGTGATACACTGTAACAAACCTCCTCCTCATGTAATCTCTTTACTACTGGGATGACACACTGTAACAAACCTCCTACTCATGTAATTTCCTTACTACTGGGGGTGACGCACTGTAACAAACCTCCTCATGTAATCTCCTTACTACTGGGGGGACACACTGTAACAAACCCCCTCCTCATGTAATCTCCTTACTACTGGGGTGACACACTGTAACAAACCCCCTCCTCATGTAATCTCCTTACTACTGGGGTGACACACTGTAACAAACCTCCTTTTCATGTAATCACCTTACTACAGGGGTGACACACTGTAACAAACCCCCTCCTCATGTAATCTTCTTACTACTGGGTTGACACACTGTAACAAACCACCTCCTCATGTAATCTCTTTACTACTGGGGTGACACACTGTAACAAACCCCCCTCCTCATGTAATCTCCTTACTACTGGGGTGACACACTGTAACAAACCCCCCTCCTCATGTCATCTCCTTACTACTAGGGTGACACACTGTAACTAACCCCCTCCTCATGTAATCTCCTTACTACTGTGGTGACACACTGTAACAAACCTCCTCATGTAATCTCCTTACTACTGAGGTGACACACTGTAACAAACCCCCTCCTTATGTAATCTCCTTACTACTGGGGCGACACACTGTAACAAACCCCCTCCTCATGTAATCTCCTTACTACTAGGGTGACACACTGTAACAAACCTCCTCATCATGTAATGTCGTTGCTACTAGGATGAGACACTGTAACAAACCTCCTCATGTAATCTCCTTACTACTGGGGTGACACACTGTAACAAACCTCCTCATGTAATCTCCTTACTACTGGGGTGACACACTGTAACAAACTACCTCCTCATGTAATCACCTTACTACTGGGGTGACACACTGTAGCAAACCCCATCTTCATGTTATTAACTGACTACTGGGGTGACACAATGTAACAAACCTCCTCCTCATGTAATCTCCTTACTACTGGGTTGACACACTGTAACTAACCCCCTCCTCATGTAATTATTTTTTTTTTAATGAACTGGTGCCAGAAAGTTAAACAGATTTGTAAATACTGAGGATATGAAGTCGGCACGTTGTGAACGACCGACTAATGATACAGCTGGGGGAGGCTCAGGTTCCTCATCCCAGCAAGGCCCTTTAGGCGCAGGACACACCGGGGGTCCGGCGCAGGAAATCATTCCCAACAAGGGATCGGAGGCAAACGGAAGCAGGTCTCCTGGCGAATGTAGGAGCTCCTGCCACGGAACTCTCCGGGACATCCCAGGAGGTCAGTCCTGATTCTAAATGTATGAATAATGTGGTAAATCTCTCGAGCATTACATTGTCAGATGCATGTTTATCTCTGTTATCCCGAGGTTTAAATTATTGTTTACCAAATAAGTTTAATGAGGTGAATTTTCAGATAGATCTAGCAAAGTCCTTACGTAAGCTAAACCTTCATAAAATGTTTAAAAATAAGAATCCAAGTAGGGAGGCAGCTCTAACACAGGGGGAAACCCCGGCAAAAATCGGCCCCTTAGGATTTATTTATAATCCAAATCTTGAAGCTGAGGATCAACATGTAATGTCGGAATTAGTGCAATTACTATCAGAAGTGGATGTCTTGAGTAGCGAGGAGATCTCAAAATTCATGGGAGGTGTCAAGTCACACTTCTTTCCCTCTTTGTCACCGGGCTCGAACTTAGAAATTTTTGAAAACCGTGTCTTGCATGATGTCAAGAGTCTTTTGTACCCTGAGATACGGGACAACTTGACACATGAAGAAAAAGGTGCATTGAAATGGTTAAAAGAACATGATGAAATTGTGGTGAAGCCTGCTGACAAAGGGGGAAATATAGTTATATTAGATAAATCCTCCTACCTGAATGAAGCTATGAGACAGCTCTCCGATCCACAGACATACACCAGACTTGACAAAGACCCCACACTTGAGTATCAGACCAAATTACAATCCCTCCTTAGACGAGGGGTAGAAATGGGAGTACTGACTAAAGCCCTGGCAGAAAAACTGTTCCCCCAGAATCCATCCAAACCAAATTGGTATTATTTACCGAAAATTCACAAGGGTCTCAGGGACCCTCCAGGCTGGCCAATTGTGCCCGGGAGGGGCTCAGTAACTGAGCCCCTTTCACAATACCTGGATTGGTTGCTGAGACCCTTGTTGAAATCTGTTCCCTCGTACTTAGCTGACACTAAGGAATTGCTGCAGACTATTGAGGATGGGACATGGCAGACAAGGCAGGCAAAAAATACACCCGGATACGCCATAAAGATGGCATTAATGCAGTGCGCCTGTTCCTGCAACAAGCAGGGAAGGATGAAAAATGTATAACATTCATATGTGAATCATTGGCATTCGTGCTGGAACATAATGCGTTTAGGTTTGGTGCCACCTGGTAAGCCCAAAGGGTGGGGGCGGCGATGGGCATGCCAGTGGCACCAACCTATTTGATTATCTTCTTGTCACTGTGGGAGGAGCACGTCGTCTATGGGGCAAGGAACCCATTCTCCCAGTATATAGGGCATTGGACCCGATATATAGACGACGTGCTCCTCTCATGGATGGGGACCGAGGATGAATTTGAAAAATTCACTCAGTACCTTAACACAAATGAGTTTAACATGCAATTTACATCGAGCTTTGGGGACAATAAGGTGCAATTTCTGGATTTGGAGCTGAGTATGACTGAAGAGGGTATGGAGGTCCGAGGTTATGAAAAACCGACAGCTACAAATGCACTTTTGCACTTTAATAGTTTCCATCTTGCACATGTTACCCGATCCCTCCCATATGGACAGTTTTTAAGACTTAAAAGAAGTAATTCAGATCATGTGGTTTTTCTTCAGCAGGCTTTTTTGTTAATGCAGAAATTAAGGGACAGAGGATACAATGAGACTATTATTTATCAGGCATTTGAGAGAGCAAATAAACTAGACAGGAGGGACCTGATTGAGGGACGTAAAAAGAAAGAAAGGAGGAATAAATGAGCAGTTTTTTCATTTGAGTATTCCCCAGTGGCATACTGTATAAAGTGTGCCATCCATAAGAATTGGCACATTTTACAATCTGACAAAGATCTGTTGGAAATGGCGGAACAACGTCCCATAATTTCTTTTAGGAGAACAAGTAATCTTAGGGACGAACTGGTGAGGAGTTCATTTAGGGATAAAAATGCGAAAACAACCTGGCTACAGCGGGGGGTTGCCAAAAGGCAATTTCCACTGTGGTAGGTGTCCATACTGCACACATCTGGATATTTTGAAGATTATACAGTTAGGGCCAGTAAAACATGTTGTCTCTGATTTTATAACATGCCGTACAGACTTTATAGTTTATGCAATCATTTGTCCGTGTTTAAAATTTTACATTGGTAAAACTATTCGTCCGGTCTTTCATAGATTTCGAGAGCATTTATACTCTTTGCGGACAGGAAAAGGATGTCCCAGGTTCATCTCACATATGAACAGCTGTCATGCAGGAGACACTAAGAATATAAGATTTGTAGGACTCCAACGAATTCAACAATCTGATGGTGGTATGGATAGACACACCAGGTTGCTTCAAGCAGAAGCAACCTGGATCATATGTACTAATGCTACAGGTTCTGCCGGTCTGAATGACAGAAATGACCTGTCCTCTTTATTGTAAAAAAACATTTTTAGATATATTATTATCTGTATTTATATACCTGTTGTTTTTTTTTTTGTACTTTTAGTAATTTTTGTGGGATATAATAATGTATTGGTATTGGATGTAATTTACACATGTGCGTTTAATGGGTGTGATTACCTGGTGCTGGATGGATTAAATAGGGAGTTCCCCTATACCCACATTGCCTTGAGAAAGCGTTCTGGTTAACGTGAAACTGTTGGTGTGTTTCTCTCTGCGGTGACCTGCTACTAAGCAATAAAGAAGCGGTTTTATTTGCACAATTGCCTGGAGTGCCGCCTGCTATTTTCTTATCTATTGGAAGATTTGTAAATTACTTCTATTAAAAATCGTTATCCTTCCAGTACTTATTAGCAGCTGTATACTACAGAGGAAATTCTTTGCTTTTTGAATTTCTTTTTTTGTCTTGTCCACAGTGCTCTCTGCTGACACCTCTGTCTGTGTCAGGAACTGTCCAGAGCAGCATAGGTTTGCTATGAGGTGAGTCAAAGTTTATTTTGTTTATTTTTGCAGCCTGGGCACAGGAATATGTAAACTTAATCAGTACAGATGTCCTTTAACTGTGAGCTGCAGCAGCGCTGTATATTCTCGCCATGTCGTGGAATGAATGATTTGTGAGCGTGAGCTTGTGAACAGAGAACAGAAGCTGATCAGAAGCCCTGCGCCCGCGCTCACAAATCATTCATTTCCCGACGTGGGGAGAATGCACAGCGCTGCTGCGGCTCACAGTTAACCCTTGCTTGGACTTTGCCTTGGGGGGAGAGGGCAGGAAGCAGAGCAGCGCCCGCGGGTCACATATGATTAGTTCCTCGATGTGGGAACAGCACACTGAGGCTGACCATTCATTCCCTGATGTGGGGACTGCAGGGTGAGAAGCTGACAGTTATTTGATTATGCTACAGGGGCTTTAAAGTTAGTGTAGTTCTCTGTATCTGTGTGTGACAGTGGTCTCACAATTCTTCTGTAATTTTCACCCCAATATTTATTTTTAACAGCACACAAAATGACTGTTGTCTCAGATTTTTCCCAGGTTGCAATGCGGCCGAGACCTGACTCACGCAGCAGAGAAGCAGGGGACTGCTGTTTACACAACAGTCTCCTGCTTCTATGGCCGTCTGGTCCAGGACACATTAAACTATAAGCGCGTCATACAGACCGGCCTATAGTTCAATGCGGCGCTCGGGCTCGGCTGATTGACAGAGTGAAGAGCCATTGGCTCCTCACCCTGTAAATCACTTTTTTGGCCCACCCACAATATGCAGGCACCGACAAAAGGCCCGGGTAGCTGCCCTCTGCACTCTGGTACATAAATGACATCATCATCATGTGCCAGAGCACAGGCCAGAGAAGAAGAGAAGAGGCCATGGACACCGCTGGAGCCAGGTAAATATGTTTTGTTTTTTCTATTATTACCTAAGGGGGCTGCTAACTATTCCTACCTATTGGGGCTACTGATTAATACCAATGGGGGCTACTAGTATTAATACCTAAGGGGGCTGCTGGCTATTACTACCTAAGGAGGATACTGATTACTACCTATTGGAGCTACTGATTACTACCTAGGGGGGCTGCGAATTACTACCTAAGGGGGCTACTGTTAATACTACCTCAAGGGAGTGCTGGCTATTACTAGCTTAGGGGGCTACTGATTACTACCTCAGGGGGTACTGTTAATACTACCTCAGGGGGGTGTAGTTCTGTAACATCTCCCAAAATAGACATTTTTGTTGTTATTTGTATTTTAATTTTAAATTGTGTTACCTAAAAGTGCTCTCTCTCCCCAAAAATCCCTCATCATCTTATTACACTTTCACATTAGATATTCCAGGTTAGCCTCCTGTTCATTACATTTGGGACATGTCGAGTTTTCTCTACCCTTAATTTTCCAAAGGTATAGTGGGGAATACTATGGACGATAAATCGGTCTCAACTGTAAGAACTGAAATCTCTTGTTGCTGGAGCATTCAATGGCATTCCTTACAATTCTTCTCCATGCAGCCTCATCATTGCTATTTATCACTTTGCCCACTTATTTCTTATCCTATCCTTTTGCTTTTTTAATGGTTGTGGTAAGCCCATTGCAAATAATATAACCCGAGGTACCATTGTATATTCAGTTAGTTTAAATGATATTTTTTATAGCTGAATTTAAGTTTTGAAACCTAAAATCATTTTGTGGAGTATTAAAATGATACAAGTTGTGTAGTTGACACTGGGTCAAGTCAATAATATAAAGTTTTAAACTTTGATATCCGTGAAAGTTAATATGAAAGACATTGGCATCTATAACTCATTTCCATGGAAACAGCTGGAGCAAATAGGGTCACTTACATTGTGCATTTACTGTAATACAAAAGCATGTGATGAAATGTACAGGGAACAAACTGTTTTAAAAAAATGCATATATTTCATTTCACTGCGGTAAAGGCTTTCTGAAAGCATTGGATCTAAAAATTTCTAAATGGTTCATGGTCAAAACTTATAAATTCGCTATGTCTGCAACTTCCCATTTAGAATCTTATGTTTTCCAAAATTCATGATGTACCTACAATAGGAGAATCCTTCATAAACTGCCTGCATGGAGTGAAGAGCTAGAGGCTTTTGTAAACTCAAGAACCAACTCAAGAGTTAAAACAGAAGAATTTTTATTTCAAGAGAACCTGGCCGGTTTCTGGTGCCTCACACACCAAAGGATAGGGGATAAGATATCTGATCATGGGGGGCCTACCGCTGGGACCCCCCCCCTGCGATAATCGTGCAGCACCCGCATTCTATGCCGGGCTCCTGCTCCAGTCTTGGAAACCTCTGTGTTTCTGGGACTGGAGACATGATGTCACGCCACGCCCCCTCCCATAGACATGAATGGAGGGGAGTGGCATGACATCACGAGGAATACCCCTTTAAAATATTATCCTTGCAGGTGCTGTAGGATTTTAGTCTTCACGCTGTAGTGTGTTACCATTTGTTTTTTTGTGACTATGGTCCCAGCTTGACAGGATCCTCCCCCGTAGTCCTGGGCTGATTCCTCAATGTTCTCATGATCATTTAAACTCCATGGGGGAGATTTATCAAAACCTGTGCAGATGAAAAGTTGCCCAGTTGCCAATAGCAACCAATCAGCTTGCTTATTTCATTTTTAAAGAGGCCTCTGAAAAAATGAAAGAAGCGATCTGATTGGTTGCTATGGGCAACTGGGCAACTTTACCTCTGCACAGGTTTTGATAAATCTCCCCCCATGTGGTGAGATTTTGCATGGAGCCCCCAACCAATGGAGATTGACAGTTATTTTGTGTTTCTTCCATTGTAGACATTCCAGCTTTGTGCAGGCCTACAATCTTGTCCCTGACATCCTTGGCCAGCTCTTTGTTCTTGGCCATGGTGGAGAGTTTGGAATATGATTGATTTATTGATTGCTTCTGTGGACAGGTGTCATTTAGACAGATAAAAAAGCTAAGATTAGTGCACTCTTTTTAAGAGAGTGCTCCCAATCTCAGCTTGTTACCTGTATAAAAGACACCTGAGTGCATGGCCAGATTAAGGCTGCCTGGAAGACGGAGCACTTCAGTATGATGGAGCCCCCAAACAACACCCCCAAGACAGTCCCCCCTCCCCTCCCACTGGGACTTGTTGCCTGCTAGCAGGGGCACCCATATAGATGCCCTGCCCACATACAATAAATACATTTTTCAATTCATAAAGAAAATATAGCAAAATAACACAATTTTGGAAAGATTTTGGGGTTGTGGGTTCATTTCTACGCAATATATTTTACGGTTAAGATTACACATTATCTTCATTCTGTAGGCCCATATGATTACAACGATACCCAATTAATGTAGGTCTTGTTATATTTTACAACTTATTGTGAGAAAATGAACAAGCTAAAATGTTCCCATTGTGAACCCTATAACACTTTTCCTTTTCCATATACAAGGCTATTTGAGGGACCATTTTTTGTGCCATGATCTGTAGTTTTTATCGGTATAATTTTTGTTTAGATGGGAATTTATCGCTTTTTACTAATTTTTTATGGTGTATGATGTGACCAAAAAGCAGTAATTCTAGACTTTGGTATTTATTTATTTATTTATTTACATTTACGCCATTCACTGTCCTCTCCTAATCTCACCACTGAGTGGTGACTGATATCACCCCTGACATCACCACTGAGTGCTCAGATATCACCCCTTGACTTCACCGGTGACATCACCCCCAATATCACCACTAAGTTGTCACTGACATCAACCCCCAACAAGTACTGTAATGTATGTACACAGTGACTCCACCAGCAGCATAGTGAGTACAGCTCTGGGGTATAATACAGTATATTACTCAAGATCAGTACAGTATTAGGAATGTAATGTATGTACACAGTGACCTCACCAGCAGAATAGTGAGTACAGCTCTGGAGTATAATACAGGATATAACTCAGAATGAGTACAGGATAAGTGATGTAATGTATATACACAGTGACCTCACAAGCAGAATAGTGAGTACAGCTCTGGAGTATAATACAGGATATAACTCAGAATGAGTACAGGATAAGTGATGTAATGTATATACACAGTGACCTCACCAGCAGAATAGTGAGTACAGCTCTGGAGTATAATGCAGGATATAACTCAGGATGAGTACAGGATAAGTAATGTAATGTATGTACACAGTGACCCCCCACCAGCAGAATAGTGAGTACAGCTCTGGAGTACAAGGTGGGCCATTTATATGGATACAACTTAATAAAATGGGAATGCTTGGTGATATTAACTTCCTGTTTGTGGCACATTAGTATATGTGAGGGGGGGGGGGGAAACTTTTCAAGATGGCTGGTGACCATGGTGGCCATTTTGAATCCAACTTTTGTTTTTTCAATAGGAAGAGGGTCATTTGACACATCAAACATATTGGGAATTTCACAAGAAAAACAATGATGGGCTTGGTTTTAACGTAACTTTATTCTTTCATGAGTTATTTACACGTTCCTGACCACTTCTAAAATGTGTTCAATGTGCTGTTGGATTGTCAATGCAACCCTCTTCTCCCACTCTTCAAATACTGATAGCAACACCGCAGGAAAAATGCTAGCACAGGCTTCCAGTATCCGTAGTTTCAGGTGCTGCACATCTCGTATCTTCACAGCATAGACAATTGCCTTCAGATGACCCCAGATAAAAGATAAAAGTCTAAGGGGGTCAGATCGGGAGACCTTGGGGGGCCATTCAACTAGCCCACGATGACCAATCCACTTTCCAGGAAACTGTTCATCTAGGAATGCCCGGACCTGACACCCATAATGTGGTGGTGCACCATCTTGCTGGAAAAACTCAGGGAACGTGCCAGCTTCATTGCATAAAGAGGGAAACACATAATCATGTAGCAATTTCGCATATCCAGTGGCCTTGAGGTTTCCATTGATGAAGAATGGCCCCACTATCTTTGTACCTCATATACCACACCATACAATCAATTTTTGTGTTCCAACAGTCTTTGAGGGATTTATCCAATGTGGGTTAGTGTCAGACCAATAGCGGTGGTTTTGTTTGTTAACTTCACCATTCACATAAAAGTTTGCCTCATCACTGAACAAAATCTTCTGCGTAAACTGAGGGTCCTGTTCCAATTTTTGTTTTGCCCATTCTGCAGCACCTGAAACTGCGGATACTGGAAGCCTGTGCTAGCATTTCTCCTGCAGTGCTGCTATCAGTGTGTGAAGAGTGGGAGAAGAGGGTTGCATTGACAATCCAACACAATGAGCAGCACATTGAACACATTTTATAAGTGGTCAGAAACTTGTAAATAACTCATGAAAGAATAAAGTTACGTTAAAACCAAGCACATCATTGTTTTTCTTGTGAAATTCCCAATAAGTTTGATGTGTCACATGACCCTCTTCCTATTGAAAAAACTTAAGTTGGATTCAAAATGGCCAACTTCAAAATGGCCACCATGGTCACCACCCATCTTGAAAAGTTTCCCCCCTCACATATACAAATGTGCCACAAACAGGAAGTTAATATCACCAACCATTCGCATTTTATTAAGGTGTATCCATATAAATGGCCCACCCTGTATAATACAGGATATAACTCCGGATCAGAACAGGATAAGTAATGTAATGTATGTACACAGTGACCCCACCAGCAGAATACTGAGTACAGCTCTGGGGTATAATACAGGATATAACTCCCAATCAGTACAGGATAAGTAAGGTAATGTTTGTACACAGTGACCCCACCAGCAGAATAGTGAGTCCAGCTCTGGAGTAAGGTGGGGTGTGTCTGTGCTCCTGTGACTTCCAGCAAACTTCCAGAGAAGCAGACATTTCTTCCGCCCCTCCCCAGGTGTGTGGCAGACTCCTGGGTAGGGGTCTCTGCTATGGAGCCCCGGGAATCCAGGACTTCATTTTGCGCTCCCCGTTCTAGGCCGGCGGGGTGTGTGCGCGAACATGCAACGGCCAGTAGCCAGGATGGGGTCAGAAGATCGACCAGGGCCCACAGCAATGTGAGGCCCCCTCCCCCATCCCCAGCTGGGAGCTGCAAAGCTTCTAGCAAAAGTTCATCCAGGCCAAGAAGCTCATCCAGGCAGAGGAATGGAGTAACGGCATCTACATCAGTTTCCCCAGAACCCCAGCAATGGGGGTAAAGGGGCCAAGGGAATCCCTGGCAATATTTGGATCCAGAATGCAGGCCAAGATGGCTCAATATGAGGAGCTTGGAAAGCAGCTCAGAGGAATAAGAGCGGATTTAAAATTTGCCCGCTACCAAGTGGATCAGTCATCCAGGGCCAAGAAGGCAGCATTTTCCGCTAAGGTAAAAACATTAAGAAAGAAAAAAGTGGAGGAGATTGTGCGGATGAGCTCTGACATTGTGGAAGGTGCCGGCATTTTCCGTGAGAAATTTGTCCATGGTGCTCGTTTCTCTGGTATGCCTGTCTCCAGAGATGATGATGATGATTGCCAGAGTGAGGAGGAGGAGATGGAGGAAGGTGAAGGAGGTGAGGAGGGCATTGTGAGTGAGGGGGATATGGATACTAATTCTGTGTGTGCCACCACTGCTACCCCTGACCCCCCACTTACCCTGAGTGAAGACCGTGTGAACCCGGCTCAGGTGGCCTTACCTCCCTCCAGTGATGATGATGATAATGATGATGGCAGTGACTGCAGTCAAGGCAGCGGCTTGGCAGATGGGGGTCTCCTGCGGGCGATTGTAATGCAGGAGTCCCCCACCTGTCTGGAAAACTTCTCTTTTGGAGAGGATTTAGGCCCAGAGGAGGAGAGGAAGAATAAAAAAGCGAAGGTCAGGAAGAGGAAGAAAACGCAAGGACAAGTTAAGTTTGTCTTTTCTTCTTTCCAGCAGTCTGTCAGCTGAGAAGCCGATTCAGGGTGCTGGGTCCCCCAACCTGCCAGACCCCGTTTCTGTAGTGGAGCGGGGCCAGCATGGGGGATACAGTAGTGCACCCAAAATGGCCGCGGGTGCTATAGAAAAAAAATGGCACCCTCCTGTGAGGGGGGAGGGTGCCCAGGCACCAGAAAATGGTGGCAGATTCCCTTGTTCGGGGGGCAGTACAGGTCCTGGCACTGCAGGGCACTCCCCTGTGAGGGGGGGGGGGAGTGTTCGGGCACCGGACCTTGTTGGTTCAGGGGGCGGTCCCCTAGGTGATGCAGTCGGTGCCGATCCTGGCACTGTGAAGGAGGAGGTTCCCTGCGCGTCAGCCGCAGTAGGCGGGGCGGGAGTGGGTCCAGAGGGACAGCTCCCGTCAAAATCTGTGGCGGCGTGCAAGGGGGCGGGGCCACCTATGCTGGGGGCTGAGCCTGTGTCTGTGCCCCAAGACACTGGACGGAAGAGCCGTGCAGCTCCAATCATTAAGCCAGCAACCCTTATACCTGGAGCAATAGACCCAGCACGCCCGGCCTGTAACACATCAAGGGAGAGTGTACGCAAGAGTGAAAGTGAGAGCAAAAATGTGAATAAAAATGGTAATGTGCAGGATGGGATTATGGTAGTGTGCATGGGAGGAGTTGTAGTAGCAGTATGGATGAAGGGAGCGGAGTGCAAGAGAGGGGTGCAAGCGGGGTGCAAGTGGGGTGCAAGAGAGGGGTGCTTGTGAAATACAGGTGAGGAGTGGTAGTGGTATGCAAAAGAGAGGTGTTATGGCTGAGGCTTACATTAGGAACAAGGGTCCTGGTTTGGGGTCCGGTTCTGGTTCGACTGCCCCCCCGGTAGTGGCTGCTTCTCCCAGAAGCTATGCCAGCGTCACTGCCGGGGGATCAGGGGGATCTCCATCTCCATCTGGCTCTGGGGGTCACTTACAACAGCACCTCCTGGAGGCTCTACGTAGGGGAGACAGGTCAATCCATGTAGAGGGGAGGGGTGAGGTTGACCTGTCTTTTTGGATAGAAAGACATGGCTTAGGTGCCTTCCGAGAACAAAACGGGGAGGTGGTCTGGTCCCTCCCAACATCCGGGCAGGAAAGTGGCTGTAGGAATGTGGTCCGTTTGGCGTGGAGGGGCGAAGATGCGTGTCCACCTCGGGGAAAGGTGGTTGAGCTCCTCCTCCAGATGGAATTCAGGGCAAGTGACATCTTTGCCCTGATCCACCCCTACGGTACTTCCGAGTTTGACATCAGCTTCGTTCGGCCGGAGGGTTTGGAACTTTTCTGGTCGAACTATGAGGTTGTGAAAAGCGAGCCCGGCTGGCGGGATTTCGCCGTAAAGGCGATATCCCGTCAGAATTTGGCCAAGAAAGTGACCGTTTTGACACGTAACGAATCACTTTCATGCTATGATATCATGACCTGGCTCAGCAGATATGGTGATGTGACGGACATGCCAAAAAAGAACTATGACGAACATGGGATCTGGTCTGGGGCCTGGACGTTTCCCGTCAAACTTAAGCGTTCGGGGAGCACTGTTGCCCACATCCCATCAGCTGCTTTTCTTGGGAGAGACAGAATCCAAATTTTCTACCAGGGGCAGCCCAAGGTCTGTCACAGGTGCGGCAGCCCCACTCACTTTAGCGCAGCCTGTACCGTGCAGGTCTGTGCACTGTGCGGTGGGGTAGGTCATCTTGCCGCATCCTGTAGGCAGATCAGGTGTCATCTGTGTGGTGTCTTTGCCCGTGCGATGGTCACCTTGGCTGGGGAGAGCAGTAATGTTGCCTCAGCTGGGGAGGGTGCGGGTGAAGGTGCAACAGGGTCAGTGAGGAGGAAAAGTCCCGCCAAGCTGAGGCGGGAGGCTAATCGGAGAAGGAGCAGGGAACTGGAGAGTTCCCATGTGGCAGGGGTAGCTTCTGGCCCGGCTCCAGAGGTTAGTCCTGAAACTGCTGAGGCCCTGGGGGAGAATCTGTAAAGAAGAGGGCAGCAAGGCCGATCTTTCCGATTCCTCCCACTATGAAAGTGTGGATGACGAAGGTGAAGAGAGGCAAAAAAAAAAAAGGGCAGTAAAGGGAGAAAGAAGAGGTCGGAGCCCTCCAGTCCTCGTGCTATGGACCAGGTCCCAAGCGGAAGCTTACCTGCCCCCCCTCTGATTGATCTGTCTAACCGGTACTCTGTCCTTGATGACATCTCCTCCCCCTCCATGGAGGGGGGGTCGAGGATGGGGTGCCTGAAGTGGGGGAGCCTCCAGGGGGAACTGGGCCCTGTCCTGATGGGGCAATTTCCTCAGGGGATGGGGCCAAACCGGAGCCAGGTGGAAATGGGGATTCAAAAATGGACCAATCAGAATCCAAAAAAAGGTCCAAAGAGAAAGAAGCCTCCTCATCTGGGGATGAGGGGGTGAAGAAAAAACAGAAATGAGGGGGTTAGGGCCGTCTAACTCAATCACCCATGATGGCGGCACTCACCCCATTGACGCTGGCATCTATTAACTGTGCTAGCATAAAGTCTGATACGGCTAGATTCACAGCCTTTGATTTTCTCGGCCGTGTTGATGCCGACATTTTCTTTTTACAGGAGACCAGGTTGTCAGATCTAGCCTCCCTGGTAAAAGCCAGGAGAGAGTGGAGGCGCGGTCCCTCCCACTGGTCTCTTGCGGCTGAGCCGTATAGTGGGGTGGCGGTCCTTTTTACCGCTCCGGTTGAATGCAGACGGGTTATTGAGTTAGAAATAGGGAGGTGCCTGATCTTAGATGTCCTCATGAAGGGGCAAGAGCTCCGGCTTATTAACATCTACGCCCCACAAACAAAGTGGGGACGAAAATATCTCTTTATGAGGATTAAGCCCTTTCTCTTTACAAGCCGACAGGTGATCTTTGGAGGGGATTTCAATACTGTCACGAGATCCCAAGATTGGAGAGGCTCCAATGATCGGTTGGCTTATGATAGCATAGCTCTCAATAGTATAGTTAGGGAAGCTCGCCTAGAGGATGCCCACATCCGGAGCCCCTCAGGCCACGCGGGTTTCACCTATCATCGAGGTAGCTGCAGGTCTAGGATAGACAGGTTTTATTTAAAGGAGGAAGCCGTCTCTTCCGCAGTGTCTGTGGTTGAGGTGGAATTCTCTGATCACTGTATGATTTCTTTTTCCTTGAATGTTTCAGAGACCCCCCCGGAAGGGTAAAGGTTATTGGAAGCTGAATTCGTCCCTCCTGGAGGAAGCGGAGGTAAGACAGTCCTTTGAGGATTTTCTTCAGAGTTAGGTACCTTTACTGGACCTATGTAGTAGTAAGTCAGAGTGGTGGGAGATATTCAAGTTGCGGGGTTCTTCCGCCAGCTCTCGAGCCTCAGGTCCCTGAACAGGTATCGCCTGTATTAGGGTCTGAGGAGGAAACTCGAGCTTCTCGTCTCGACTGGAGGTAGCCGTGAGGATATCTCCACAGTGAAATCCTTGCTGATGAGATGTCAGTACGATAGGCACGCATCTTTGGTTTTTGAGAGGGATTTCGGGAAGTACCGCTCGCCCGACCCTTACAGAAACTGTAAGATGTCAGTGAGTAGTAAAATCCTTTCAGGACTGATTGATAGTACGGGATCTCTGAATCGGTCCAGATCAGGGATCTTGGAGGTCGTCAGATCCTTCTACTCGCACCTGTTAGGAAGGAAGGATCTAGATCGAGACAGGATGTCGGCTTTCCTGGCTGAAACCATTCCTGAGCCAGGGGTAGACCCCTCTCTTGATGTTTTGGCAGAAGAAATCAGGGAAGAGGAAGTGAGACTGGCGATCGAGGGGCTTGCCCCTAAGAAGTCGCCAGGTCCGGATGGCTTAACATCCGAGTGGTACAGGACCTTTAACCCCTTAAGGACGCAGGACGTAAATGTACGTCCTGGTGAGGTGGCACTTAACGCACCAGGACGTACATTTACGTCCTGTGCATAACCGCGGGCATCGGAGCGATGCCCGTTGTTACGCCTAGCGCTCCGGGTCCCTGCTCCTCCCCGGAGCGCTCACGGCGTCTCTCTCCCTGCAGCGCCCCGGTCGGTCCCGCTGACCGGGAGCGCTGCACTGACATGGCCGTCGGGGATGCGATTCGCACAGCGGGACGCGCCCGCTCGCGAATCGCATCCCAAGTCACTTACCCGTCCCGGTCCCCTGCTGTCATGTGCTGGCGCGCGCGGCTCCGCTCTCTAGGGCGAGCGCACGCCAGCTCTCTGAGACTTAAAGGGCCAGTGCACCAATGATTGGTGCCTGGCCCAATTAGCTTAATTGGCTTCCACCTGCTCCCTGGCTATATCACATCACTTCCCCTGCACTCCCTTGCCGGATCTTGTTGCCTTGTGCCAGTGAAAGCGTTTAGTGTTGTCCAAAGCCTGTGTTACCTGAACTCCTGCTATCCATCTTGACTACGAACCTTGCCGCCTGCCCCGACCTTCTGCTACGTCTGACCTTGCCTCTGCCTAGTCCTTCTGTCCCACGCCTTCTCAGCAGTCAGCGAGGTTGAGCCGTTGCTAGTGGATACGACCTGGTTGCTACTGCCGCAGCAAGACCATCCCGCTTTGCGGCGGGCTCTGGTGAACACCAGTAGCCTCTTAGAACCGGTCCACCAGCACGGTCCACGCCAATCCCTCGCTGACACAGAGGATCCACTACCTGTAAGCCGAATCGTGACAGTAGATCCGGCCATGGATCCCGCTGAGGTGCCGCTGCCAAGTCTCGCTGACCTTACCACGGTGGTCGCTCAGCAATCGCAGCAGATTGCCCAACAAGGACAGCAGCTGTCGCAGTTGACCGCCACGTTACAGCAACTTCTGCCTCTGCTACAGCAGCAACCATCTCCTCCGCCAGCTCCTGCACCTCCTCCGCAGCGAGTGGCCGCTCCTAGCCTCCGCTTGTCCCTGCCGGACAAATTTGATGGGGACTCTAGACTCTGCCGTGGATTTCTGTCTCAATGTTCCCTGCATATGGAGATGTTGTCGGACTTGTTTCCTACAGAACGGTCTAAGGTGGCGTTCGTAGTGAGCCTTCTTTCAGGAAAGGCCTTGTCTTGGGTAACACCGCTCTGGGACCGCAATGATCCTGCCACAGCCACAGTCCAGTCCTTCTTCGCTGAAGTCCGTAGTGTCTTCGAGGAACCTGCCCGAGCTTCTTCTGCCGAGACTGCCCTGCTGAACCTGGTCCAGGGTAATTCTTCAGTGGGCGAGTACGCCATCCAATTTCGTACTCTTGCTTCCGAATTATCATGGAATAACGAGGCTCTCTGCGCGACCTTTAAAAAAGGCCTATCCAGTAGCATCAAGGATGTGCTGGCCGCACGAGAGATTCCTGCCAACCTGCAAGAACTTATCCATTTGGCCACCCGCATTGACATGCGAGACATCAGGAGCTCCGCCAGGAAAAAGACTTAGATCTCTGGGCACCTCTCCCACAGCATCCTTTGCAGTCTACGCCTGGGCCTCCCGCCGAGGAGGCCATGCAAGTGGATCGGTCTCGCCTGACCCAGGAAGAGAGGAATCGCCGTAGGGAAGAAAATCTTTGTCTGTACTGTGCCAGTACCGAGCATTTCTTGGTGGATTGCCCTATTCGTCCTCCACGTCTGGGAAACGCACGCACCCAGCTCACGTGGGTGTGGCGTCTCTTGGTTCAAAGTCTGCTTCTCCACGTCTCACGGTGCCCGTGCGGATTTCTCCTTCAGCCAACTCCTCCCTCTCAGCCGTGGCCTGCTTGGACTCTGGTGCCTCTGGGAATTTCATTTTGGAGTCTTTGGTGAATAAATTCTGCATCCCGGTGACCCGTCTCGTCAAGCCGCTCTACATTTCCGCGGTCAACGGAGTCAGATTGGATTGCACCGTGCGTTACCGCACAGAACCCCTCTTGATGTGTATTGGACCCCATCACGAAGTGATTGAGTTCTTCGTCCTTCCCAACTGCACCTCTGAGGTCCTCCTCGGTCTGCCATGGCTCCGGCTTCATTCTCCCACCCTTGACTGGACCACCGGGGAGATCAAGAACTGGGACTCTGCTTGCCATAGGAAGTGCCTCTCCCCCCCCTCCCAGTCCCGTCAGGCAAGCCTCAGTGCCTCCTCATGGCCCCCGTCCTGGTGACACACTGCCCCGTGCCAGGCTTCGCCCTCTGCCCTCCCTCCCCACTCCTGCTGTACTACCTGCCTTTGAGGAAACCCTCCATTCACTTCCGGTGTCCTCATCCCAGGTAAAGCAGTTGTCGGACAAAAAAAGGGGGAGACCTAAGGGGGGGGGTACTGTTACGCCGAGCGCTCCGGGTCCCTGCTCCTCCCCGGAGCGCTCACGGCGTCTCTCTCCCTGCAGCGCCCCGGTCGGTCCCGCTGACCGGGAGCGCTGCACTGACATGGCCGTCGGGGATGCGATTCGCACAGCGGGACGCGCCCGCTCGCGAATCGCATCCCAAGTCACTTACCCGTCCCGGTCCCCTGCTGTCATGTGCTGGCGCGCGCGGCTCCGCTCTCTAGGGCGCGCGCACGCCAGCTCTCTGAGACTTAAAGGGCCAGTGCACCAATGATTGGTGCCTGGCCCAATTAGCTTAATTGGCTTCCACCTGCTCCCTGGCTATATCACATCACTTCCCCTGCACTCCCTTGCCGGATCTTGTTGCCTTGTGCCAGTGAAAGCATTTAGTGTTGTCCAAAGCCTGTGTTACCTGAACTCCTGCTATCCATCTTGACTACGAACCTTGCCGCCTGCCCCGACCTTCTGCTACGTCTGACCTTGCCTCTGCCTAGTCCTTCTGTCCCACGCCTTCTCAGCAGTCAGCGAGGTTGAGCCGTTGCTAGTGGATACGACCTGGTTGCTACTGCCGCAGCAAGACCATCCCGCTTTGCGGCTGGCTCTGGTGAACACCAGTAGCCTCTTAGAACCGGTCCACCAGCACGGTCCACGCCAATCCCTCGCTGACACAGAGGATCCACTACCTGTAAGCCGAATCGTGACACCCGTGTCATGCGCGGCTGATCCCAGCTGCTGATCGCAGCCAGGGACCCGCCGGCAATGGCCGATGCCCGCGATCTCGCGGGCGTCCGCCATTAACCCCTCAGGTGCCGGGATCAATACAGATCCCGGCATCTGCGGCAGTGCGCGATTTGAATGAATGATCGGATCGCCCGCAGCGCTGCTGCGGGGATCTGATCATTCATAACGCCGCACGGAGGTCCCCTCTCCTTCCTCCGTCCGGCTCCCGGCATCTCCTGCTCTGGTCTGTGATCGAGCAGACCAGAGCAGAAGATCACCGAAAACACTGATCTGTTCTATGTCCTATACATAGAACAGATCAGTATTAGCAATCATGGTATTGCTATGAATAATCCCCTATGGGGACTATTCAAGTGTAAAAAAAATGTAAAAAAATGTAAAAGTAAAAGTAAAAAAAAAATGAAAAATCCCCTCCCCCAATAAAAAAAATTTTACCCCCAAAAAGCGTAAAAATTTTTTTTAGAGACATATTTGGTATCGCCGCGTGCGTAAATGTCCGAACTATTAAAATAAAATGTTAATGATCCCGTATGGTGAACGGCGTGAACGAAAAAAGTCCAAAATTCCTACTTTTTTAATACATTTTATTAAAAAAAAATTATAAAAAATGTATTAAATGTTTTTTATATGCAAATGTGGTATAAAAAAAAAGTACAGATCATGGTGCAAAAAATGAGCCCCCATACCGCCGCTTATACGGAAAAATAAAAAAGTTAGAGGTCATCAAAATAAAGGGATTATAAACGTACTAATTTGGTTAAAAAGTTCGTGATTTTTTTTAAGCGCAACAATAATATAAAAGTACGTAATAATGGGTATCATTTCAATCGTATTGACCCTCAGAATAAAGAACACACGTCATTTTTACCATAAATTGTACGGCGTGAAAACGAAACCTTCCAAAATTAGCAAAATTGCGTTTTTTCATTTTAATTTCCCCACAAAAATAGTGTTTTTTGGTTGCGCCATACATTTTATGATATAATGAGTGATGTCATTACAAAGGACAACTGGTCGCGCAAAAAACAAGCCCTCATACTAGTCTGTGGATGAAAATATAAAAGAGTTATGATTTTTAGAAGGCGAGGAGGAAAAAATCCTTAGGCCAAAATGGACTGAGTCCTTGAGGGGTTAAGGAGTCTTTAGCTCCCCTCTTGACTGAGATATTCAATGAGTGTCTCTCCTCGGGCACTCTGCCGAAGTCAATGAGGAGGTCAGCCCTGATTCTTCTCTCAAAGGGTAAAGATCCCAGCCGTATTGAGAATTGGAGGCCCATAGCTCTTCTCAATACGGACAGGAAGCTTCTCGCCAAGATACTGTTTAATCGGCTGGTGAAGTTTGCACCCCGGCTCCTTTCGGGGGCCCAGCATTGCTCGGTTCCAGGCCGCAGCACCTTAAGTGCTGTCCTTAGTGTCAGGGAGGCAGTGGAGTGGAGTAGTGCAGGTCTCTGGAAGGGGTACTTGCTGTCCCTGGATCAGGCCAAAGCATTTGATCGGGTGAACCACGAGTACCTCTGGTCCGTCCTCCTGAGATATGGCTTACCGAGTACTTTTGTTAATTGGCTTAAGATCTTGTATGCAGGGGCAGGATCTTAAGCCCACTGGTGAACAGTTGGTCTGGCCGCTCTTTTGTGGTGGGGTCCGGAGTCCGTCAGGGTTGTCCCTTGAGCCCGCTTTTATACGTGTTCGATCCCCTCATCCGGAGGGTAGATTGTGGGCCGTTGGCGGCAGTCGGGATGAGTCTGGCGGAGCTGGATGTCACCCAGAGAGTGGTGGCGTACGCTGATGATGTCACCATTTTCGTGTCCTCGAGAGAGGAGGTCGATGTGGTGATGTTGGAAGTGGACCGCTACTCGGAAGCATCCGGGTCTAAGATCAACCAGGATAAGTGTGAAAGTCTTTGGCTGGGAGGGGGAGATCCCACGTTTGATCTCCCGGACACCTTCCCAGGGCCCATAGACTCAGCAAAACTTCTGGGCATCACATTCGGCCAGGATGATTATCCCACCAAAAACTGGGATGGTAAGCTCCAGGATGCCACTCAGAAGGTGGACCAGTGGAAGGGTTGGTCTATGACCCTCAGGGAAAGGGTACACCTGATCAAATCGTACCTGCTCCCCTTGTTTATCTATCTGGGCAGCGTATGCATCTTGCTTACTATACTAGGATCTACAGCCTGTTTTCCAACTGTTTTGGGGGAACAGGATGAACCTAGTCAAGAGGGAGGTTACGTACCGCATGAGGAGACTAGGGGGTTTATCTATGGTAAACCCCGTGGTGTTCTTAACGAACACCTTCTTGAAAGCTAACATCTCAAACCTCTGGTCAGAGAGGGCTTCTCCGTGGGTACTCTCCTGCAGGGAATGGTTTCAGCCTTTCTTCCAGGAATGGGAGACAGGAGGGCATGTGAAGGACCTCCGTACGCCCCATGGATATCTTCCGGCTTACACTACCCCGACTCTGAAGGCGATACGTCGGTGGGGTCTGGGAGTGTGGGAGATCAGGACCCAGTCAAGGCAGTTCCTTGACAAATGGGTCCTGTTGACCCACTTCCAGAAGCCTCTGGCGCTCAGGGACTGCCCAGGTCGGGATCTGAGGGTGGGGTTGTATCTTTTAAACATGAAAAGGATCCCCCAGAAGTTTTGGGACTTTACCTGGCACTGCTTTCAGGGGAAGCTATATGTGAGGGACAATTTGAAGTGTAGGAGATCTGATGACCGGGGATGTCCCCGAGAAGAGTGCGGGGACATGCTGGAAAGCATGGATCATTTCCTGCTTCATTGTCCCTTTAATATAGGGGTCTACAACCGGGTGGGCGCTTCCATCGGCTGGAGTCAACTTGCCGGCCTTACCTATCCGGAATGGGCTTATGGGGCATTCAGGACCCTGGGTGGCCGTGATCGGGGCACTTTATTCTTAGTCAGTTTAGTGGTTAGATACTACACGTGGAATGCACGGTGTTTAGTGTCTACACAGCGGAAAGTCCTCTCCGAAGTGGTGGTCTGTAGGAACATCACTGGTGACCTCGGGAAGATCAGATCTTTGGAGTATGGCAGTCTTGGCACCAGTAGGGCTTCTCTCCTATGGAGAGGGTTTTGTTTTGATGTGCCCTAGGTACTAGACCTTTTGGGTAGAGTACCCTGGTTTTGGTTAGGGACAGTGATGTAGGGACAGGGTTAGGGTGATAGTAGGGTCAGTTTATTTTTAGGGATAATGGTAGGGAGAGAGGCAGGGTGGAGTTGGGGAAAGAATGTAAATTTTGTATGTATCAGGATTGCCATCCTTCTTCCTGGTGGTGGGCTAATGAATGTGCACCATAGCTTTTTGTTTTGTTTTCAGTTGCTAAGATTATGAAGGGCTTACAGGCACCAAACTTGGGCCTAAAGTGGTTTGTATTTTTTGTTTTTGTATATTATAAAGCTGGTTATGGTAAAGTTGGTTGGGAGGAGTTCTAGGTTTGGAGGGTGTTTTTGTGGGTGGTGGTGGTTGTTTGTTTTGGTGGACCTGGCATAGGTCAGTTATGGACTGGACATTGAGGACTATGAACTCTAAGGACTCTGACCCATGTACAGGAGGGCGGGTGGTGTGGGTGAAGGGACAGTTTAGAGTAGGTTGTTTTATTATATTTGTAGGTGTGTTTTCTGTATATTTATAGGTGTATATAGGTGTATATAGTATATATAGTAAATATTATAATTTTGTTTATTTTATATCTTGGTTTGTGTATTATATAGTGTTTATAGTAGTGATAGATGGCAGTCGAACCAGTTTTTTTTATTTATTTTTTATTATATTGTTTTTATTATGTTGTAAAGGAATGGTCATGTGTATGCATGTTTGTAGTGTGTGGATTAAAAAAAAAAAAGGGAGAAAAAAAAAGAAAAAAAAAAAGGAAAAATTGTGTGCCATGGAAGAGTTTGTTGTGTTTTTGTAATGTGTGATTCTCCCAAGTTTGGGTGTTTTTTTTTAGTTAAAGCTAAATATGCTATTTTATTTTTGGTTTTTGCACATTAGGTATGCATGCATGTGAGTGTGTTTGGTTATGTTTGGTGTAGTACTAGTATTTTTAGGAAAAGCTGGGCTGGCCGTTTAGGCAGGATTTTTGTTCTTGAAAAGTATGGGTTTGTTATTTCATTTTGTTGTTTTCCATTATGGCAAAGTTGTGCTGGTTCTTTGTTTGTTATGATTTATATTTTTCCAATAAAAGATTTACAGAATATAACTCAGGATCAGTACAGGATGAGGAATGTAATGTATGTACACAGTGACCTCACCAGCAGAATAGTGATTACAGCTCTGGAGTATAATACAGGATATAACTCAGGATCAGTACAGGATGAGGAATGTAATGTATGTAAACAGTGACCTTACCAGCAGAATAGTGAGTGCAGTTCTGGAGTATAATACATGATATGACTCAGAATCAGTACATGTTAAGTAATGTATGTACACAGTGAACTCACTAGCCTCCTGATGTTGCAAAACTACAACTCCCAGCATGTCTAAAGAGCCTTTGACAGGCTTTGGCTATCCAGGCATGCTGGGAGTTGCAGTTTTGCAACACTTGGAGGGACCCTGGTTTGGAAACACTGATATACACTGTGACTCCACCAGCAAAATAGTGAGTGCAGCTCTGGAGCTCACATGTATATACTGTATATTAGTGTCTTCCAACCTGGGTGCCTCTAGCATGCTGGGAGTTGTATTTTTGCAACAGCTGATGACACCCTGGTTAGGAAACACTTCTGTATACAGTGACTTAACACCAACAGAATGCAGGAAGAACTTCCCACACTACTCTCCTGGCTGCTCTGGGAACTTTAACTCCGCCCTTAAGTCACATGATCGTGACATCACCACAGGTCCTCAAAGCAATCATCCCCTCCAGCATTCAGAAGGTACAAAGCAGGTCCTGATCAGGCAGTCACTGCCATTATGTTCTGTGTGGAGATCCCTGATTTTTAGTGACTGCCGACCAGGACCTGCATGATGCAGAGGGACAGGGTGGCCCCTTTTCTTTCCTGGTCATGCGGAGCCTAGAGCAGGAGCTCCAAAAGCTCCAATGATAATCCGGCCCTGACTGAGTGGCAGAAATCTTGCTGATTGAGGATCAAATACTTATTTCAATAAGTAAAATGCAAATCAAGTCATCACTTATATGAATTGTGTTTTTCTGGATATTTTGTTGTTATTCTGTCTCTCACTGTTCAAATAAATCTACAATTAAAACTATAGACTGATCATTTATTTGTCAGTGAATAAATGTACAAATCAGTAGGGGGGTCAAATATTTTTTCCTATCACTTTATATGAACATTCATTAGTGTTAACATAAAAACAGATTAGAAATTGCAACACTCAAATCAGGCAATGGCAGCTTGCTTCTTCTATTAAGCTTTTGCATCAGGTTTCTCAACTCTTTGCAGGCCTGTGCTTTATGTGATACTATGTCTCTCTCTTCACGACATTGTCAAAAATGGATGACATAAAAGTGTATGTGGACACCCATGATAGTGTCCTGTGAGATGCAGCCTGACATCTTCTCTCCTGTTTCTCCTTAAGGATGTAGGGCGTACCTGTACCTTAATAAAAGTTTGAATCATCCCCCTTTTCCCGTTTAAAATAATTTGTAAACAAAAATAAACAAAAACATATTTGCTATCGCCGCGTACATAAATCTCCGAACTATAAAAATATTATGTTAATTAAACCGCACTGTCAATGGTGTTTATGTAAAAAAAATACCAAAGTCCAAAATTGCATATTTTTGGTCATTTTATTTACCCTTAAAAAAAAGTATAAAAAGCGATCAAAAAGTCCTATCAAAACAAAAATGGTACCAAATACGTACATGGAAAAATTAAAAAGTGATAGGGATCAGAAGAGGACATTTTTAAATGTACTAATTTCGGTGCAAAAAGTTATAATTTTTCAATAGAAGTAAAACAAAATAAAGCCTATATAGGTTGGGTATCAATTTAATTGTATTGACCTACAGAATAAAGATAAGGTGTCATTTTTAACTAAAAGTGCACTGCGTAGAATTGGAAGCTCCCAAAAGTTACAAAATGGCGTTTTTTTTCTTCTTCTTTGACCAACAAATATTTTTTTGGGGTGTTTTGCCTTAGATTTTGTGGTGAAATGATTGATGTAATTACAAAGTACAATTGGTGGTGCAAACACAAGCCCCATATGGGTCTGTAGGTGGAAAATTGAAAGCGTTTTGATTTTTAGAAGGGGAGGAGGTAAAAACAAAAGTGCAGAAATGAAAAAAACTTCTGGTCCTTAAGGGGGTATATAAGAGTTGTTAGGGAAAAAAAGAGAAAGTCATAAGATGTATTTTATATGATACTTTATAGTGTGATTTAGGAGGACAGAAGATCTACCATATTTCACCGATTTTCATCACGGGAAATGTAAGCTGCATTAGGAAACCATATTTTGGTAAATAGGAATCAAGATGAAAAACAACCCATGCATGCCACATCAACTATAATAGGTATGCACAAGTTATTATAGAATATTATAAAAGCACTTCATAAGCAAAGAACAAAGAATTCTAAACTTTTTGTTTAAAAAGTTCCAGATTGTTAGTTTATAAATTTTTTCTAAATAATTATTTAAAAAAGACTTACCATTCAAAACGCTGGCAATCATTACTTCTTCCATTAGACCAGGGCATTTCAGAAATTATTAGAAAGATGATACTTGTCTGTAATACAGGAGATAGAGACAAACAGTATGATTTCACTGACTGGGTCTTCTATATTGGATAGAGGTGATTCATAATTGAATCCATATTAAAATGTCTGCAAAACCTGAAATAAGAACTGAAAGTAGATGCCCTTAGGTATCCAAAATATGTAACCGTGATTATTCTGCATCATGTCGCAGCTCCAAACATTTGTAGTTTCATGTTAAAACTGTAAAGTAATATCAATATAAAAGACTGTTGGAGTAGGGTATTAAAATTTGTATAAAATATTGTATTATTCGTTTTTTCTTTTTGTAATACGTGGTGGTAATAAAAAAAAAAATATATATATATATATATATATATATATATATATAAGACTGTGTTTCATTTATATGCAAATGTACGTGGTCCATTGTGTACGATTGCAACAGTGGCCTCCCTTTAGCCCACACAATTATAATGTTTACATAGATCTCCATTAAGTCCAGTAGGTACACTCGGCACCAGACAAACCTAGGCATATAACACTAGCCCTGTATGTATGTATTTATACTGAATACTCTGTATCATCTGTTTATCTTGTAATAGTGGTGTATGCAAACATGCCTTATAACACCTAAAGGAAAACATAAAATATCACTAAAGCAAAATGTTATAGACTTGCTAGTGCAAATCCCTTCTTAACAACTGCTTTCCAGTCCCACAAAAAACACAATATTCTGATGAGTTTTGGGAAAAAAGAAAACCTTAAATATTGCTTTTTGTTTTTATTTCATATGTCATAATATAAAGTGGCATATAATTATTTTGAAAGGTTCACTCATACCTAACTTTACGTAACAAACATAGACAATAATGTACCATAAACTGAAAAGAATTGTCTTCTTATGTCCTAATTAGGATATTATGATTTTATATTTAAAAAAAAAATAATATATATATATATATATATATATATATATATATATCAATTAATAAAACATGTTGTTGCGCATGTTTTAATAGAAAATCATCTTACCTAGTTTAGTGGTTAGGATTTCCTGTTATTCCATGCCTCCGAATGATCCTTCTCTCCCTCGCACCTCCCTCCATTTGGTTTGTTCCTGTCTAAAAGTGATCATTTAATGGCCATGAAATCCTCAGTATCACATGAGGATTATGTGAGCGATGTAAGAATGTGATTGCTTGAAAAGGAAGACACGGATTGTTAATATATCAATCTGGTGTCTGCCTAAAATACAGCCTTTTTTGGCTTTGATCCATGCAGTCAATAAAGTATTGCCACAAATCCGGAGGAATTATGATATAACAAAAACAAAGTGCTTAACCCCTTCAGACCCAGCCTATTATAGGCCTTAAAGTTGTACTCCACTGGAAAACATTTTTTTTAAATCAACTGGTGTCAGAAAGTTAAACAGATTTGTAAATTACTTCTATTTAAAAATCGTAACCCTTCCAGGACTTATCAGCTGCTGTATGCTCCAG
Source organism: Hyla sarda (assembly GCF_029499605.1). Lineage (NCBI taxonomy): Eukaryota > Metazoa > Chordata > Amphibia > Anura > Hylidae > Hyla > Hyla sarda. Next base: position 340,340,175 of record NC_079190.1, on the reverse strand, counting down.
AGGAAGTTTTTTTATTTTTGAATTTCCTTTCTGTTTGACCACAGTGCTCTCTGCTGACACCTCTGTCCATTTTAGGAACTGTCCAGAGCAGGAGCAAATCTTCATAGCAAACCTATCCTGCTCCAGACAGTTCCTAAAAGGGACAGAGTTTCCAGAGAGATGCAGGAGCACCGACACATACACTTCTATAAGTATACAAAGGCAGTCCTAAAATGGACAGTGGTGTCAGCAGAGAGCACTGTGGTCAGGCAGAAAAAAAATTTAAAAAGAAAAGAACTTCTGGTGGAACATACAGCAGCTGATAAGTCCTGTTAAGATTTTTAAATAGAAGTAATGTACAAATCTGTTTAACTTTCTGAGACACATTGATTAAAAAAAACATTTCCAGTAGAATACCCCTTTCCACAGAACTTCTCATCTGGATAAAATTATTTGTTTATTTAAACATTGTAAGCTAAATAATTAGTATAATAAAAGTAATTAAAATATACCTGTTACCCTATCTCCGAAGCTTGCACTATTATTGATAGGGGTGAAAGAGGCACTGTCATTATGAAAAACTTTTTATATTTTCTAGTACTACTGATAAAGATGACTTTTTAAATATACATTTATTTAAAAAAAAAATTACAAGTACAGTCTTTGCAAAACTCTGTTTTAGAGCTGTGTATTCTCCAGCTGTGTGCCCCCAGCTCTTGCAAAACTACAGACTAAGGATGTGTGGACATGCTGGGAGTTTTAGTTTTGCAACAGCTAAAGACAACACTGCTCTAACACAGTGCTTTACAAACACTGAGACTCCAGCTGTTGCAATGCTAAACTACAACTCCCAGCATGCTTGAACAGCCAAAGCTTTCCGACTCCTGAATGACAAATAACCTGATCAGACATTCAGGAGTCTGTGAAAGCTGAATGACACACATAGTGACAGCTATGTTGATTAGCATCCAGCTTTACTTGGAACAGATAGAAAGTGTATGAATATAAACTACTGTGGAGGGATTTGCAGACTGCCAGGCTGCTCCCAGACTCAGAGCAGATGAGTCATCACAGTGAGGGACATGCCCCCTCCATAAGGCAAGAACACAAAGTAAGTGAGCAACATATAAATGCTATTTATTAGAGATATATAGGTCCTAGACACATAAATTATACTGTATGGACAAGATCAGGATTAGGTACTGAGTAACATATCACTTTTTTTTCACTATGACAGGTTTTTTAGCTAAATTGATGATAAGCCAATATGATAAATTTACAGTAGTTCCTCATATAGAAGTACTTGCCTCTCTCCAGTTAGCATACTCTTCTAAAAATAAAAAATAAAGTCTACCTGTATGTTTAGTATGGCCTGGCATCCCTGAACCATATTTGCAACAGAATAGCAACTCAGGGAAATTGAGACTCCTTTTTCTTATACCTGTAATCTCTGGTTCAATTTGTTCTTATTTTTTTTTTCATATATCATCTCATTGATTTATGTCCTCAGTACATTAAATCATTTCACTGACAGGATTTATTGCTTATTTCATTTGTCACTGTATATTTTTGTACCAGCTGTGGCTATAGCTCAAGCTTTATACACCCACTGGCTGTACGAATTATTGCTTTTGTACTACTATATGGTCTATTGTTTTCTTTGTTCTATAGTTATTTGTTACAAATCAATAAAAAAAAGGTTAAAAAAAGAAAAGTTATTAAAATACTTAATACAGTGTGTGCACTTGTCACAGCGTGCGCTCCGGTCCCCTTCCCCAGACCGCAGCGCCCGCTTCCTCGGCCTACTGCCTCGGGATCCCGGCGTCCCCCGGTCAGTCACACTGACCGGGAGCCCGGGTTCCCTTGTGTCGGGGACGCGGCTGCCGTGACGGCTGGTCCTTGTTCACGCGCCGCGTCCCTATTCCACTTACCTGGCTCCCCGCTCCCTGCGCCGTCCACCTCTGCCTCCTGGCGCGCGCTGCCTTCAGTAAATTTAAAGGGCCAGCGCACCAGTAATTGGTGCGCTGGTTCCTCACTTCCCCTGCCCTTCCCAATAAAAGGCACCTGCCCCTTCCTGCCCTTGCCGGATCTTTGTGCCCTAGTGCCTCTGAGAAAGTGTTCCATATTGTGTGTATTGCCTTGCCTGTTGCCGAACCCGTTGCTACCGCCTACTCGCCTTTGAACCCTTGCCGCCTGCCCTGACCTCTGCTACGTCCAACTACGCTCCTGCCTGCTCCCTGTGTACCATGCCATATCAGCCGCCAGAGAGGTCGAGTTGCTACTGGATGATACGACCTGGTGGTTACCGTCGCAGCAAGTCCATCCCGCCTTGCGGCGGGCTCTGGTGAAAACCAGTAACCACTTAGAACCGGTCCTCTGGTACAACCCGCGCCATCGCCTCTCTGATCCAGAGGATCCACTACCAGTCCTGCCGGTACGTGACAGCACTTTTATTAACTTTCCTTTATCGTGCCTGTGATGCCAAGATAAGTATTAAGTGCTTTACTTGCTTTACATGTGTGGGGTGGATCATCCTCTTTTTTGTAATTTCTTGATCCCCCTAGGTTAAGCATTCATCTGGATAACTGTTTTCTCAAGCCTTTCCCAGGATCCTGTTCGGCTTAAGACAATAGCTGATCATAGGGGCGGCGATGCGTACAGCTGGACCATACACATTATCAGAGGCTGGCTTGTCAGGGAAGACAAGAAGAAGAAGCCAAGCCTTGTGTGATCAGCTGTTGTCTAGAGGCGAACAGGATACTAGGAAAGGCTGGAGATGACAGTCATCCAGAGTCATTAATAGAGTCATAATCTACCGTGTCATTATTTAACAAGAATGAAGCCAAAACTGAGAAGTCATGTGTGGAAAAACTAAGTACACCCCATGAATCAATAGCTTGTAGAACCACCTATAGCAGCAATAAGTAATCATTTTCTGCATCTTTCTGGAGGAATGTTGGCCCACTGCTCTTTGCAGTGTTTCAGCTTTGTGGGTATTGATTTCTGCACAGTCCCTTGAAGTCCCACCATAACTTTCCAAGTGGGTTGAGGTCTGGACTTTGACTAAGCCATTGCAACCCTCTGATTTTTTTCTTTTTCAACCATTCTGTTGAAATTTGTTGGCATTTAGAATCATAGGGGAAGATTTATCAAAACCTGTCCAGAGGAAAAGTTGCTGAGTTGCCCATAGCGACCAATCAGATCGCTTCTTTAATTTTTAGCAGCCTTTTCGGTCCAGCCTGCTGCATCACCCAGTGGCACGTTGCTCCCTGTTTCAGCCAGCCAAGGCTCCACCACCTCAGCCGAAGGGAGCTGTTTGTCATACACCTCTTCTGTCGGTCCAGATGCTCCTGCTCCTCCTACTTCTCATCAGTCACTCCAGGAGCCATCCATCAGCGAAGTGATGTCCAAGAGACAGCAGTATGCACCCACTCATCCAACGGCGCAGAAGCTGAATGTGCTCCTGTCCAAGTTGCTGGTGCTGCAGTCCCTCCCTTTTCAAGTGGACACAGTGGTCATGAGCATGGGGGTGCACTGAGAGGCAGTGGCTGGGACAGGCGGTAGCTGTCCTCTCGTCGGATCGCCAGCTTGATTTTAAGATACAAGTATGAGCTTTTTCACTGCAGCAACTTATACACTGCAGCAATTATACACTATTGGAGCTGGAATTACTGCAGCTGCTGGCACCAGACTTGCCCTCCAATTGGTCCTCAAAAAAGGATTTAAAGTTTGCTCTTTCCAATTACCAGGATCTGTCATTGTGCCGCTGTGCAGCAGTGATTCTAATGGCGATGCCTGTAATCTGCATGTCATACTGAATAACAGTATTATTTCACTAACAGCACACTCCCTAATCGTGTTATGACAAGGCAAAGTGTTCTACACCCCTATTGGGGCTCTCTGTAGTCTGGAAATAGCTGTTTTTAACCCCTTAAGGACTCAGCCCATTTGGGCCTTTAAGGACTTTACGTTTTCCGTTGTAATGCCATCACTCACTTTACTATAAAATGTATGGCGCAAACAAACAAATATTACTTATGTGGGGAAATTAAATAGAGAACCACAATCTTGCACATTTTGGAAGGTTTCGTTTTTACGCCGTACAATTTATGGTAAAATGACATGTGTTCTTTATTCTTTTGGGTTAAATACGATTAAAATGATACCCATGATAACATACTTTTCTATTACTGTTACGCTTAAAACAAATTGCAAACTTTTTAACCAAATTAGTACGTTTAAAATCCCCCTATTTTGAAGGCCTATAACTTTTTCATTTTTCCGTATATGCAGCAGTATGAGGGCTCATTTTTTGCGCAGTGATCTGTACTTTTTATTGATACCATATTTGCTTATATAAAACTTTTAATACATTTTTTATCAATTTTTTGGGGGAATAAAATGTAAAAAAAAAAGAAGCAATTTTTGACTTTTTTTTTTTTATGTTAACGCCGTTCACTGTACGTTATCATTAACATTATATTATAATAGTTTGGATATTTCCCCACATGGCGATACCAAATATGTATATATATATATATATATATTTTTTTTTTTTTAATTTTTGGGGGTGAAATAGGGAAAATGGGTCAATTTACGTTTTTATTAGAGGAGGGGGTTTTCAAAATTTTTTTTACTTTTATTTTTTTACTTTTATTTTTACACTTTAATAGTCCCCATAGGGGACTAATTATAGCAATCATTCGATTGCTAATACGGTTCAGTGCTATGCATAGGACATAGCACTGATCAGTGTTATCGGTCATCTTCTGCTCTGGTCTGCTCGATCTCAGACCAGAGCAGAAGACCCGTGGAAGGCAGTGGAGGCAGGTGAGGGGACCTCCATCTGCCGCTCTGGATCGCCACAACAGCGATGTGGGCGACCCGATCATCCATTTTAGTGACCGCAGCGCTGCAGATGCCGAGATCTGTATTGATCACGGCATCTGAGGGGTTAATGGCGGACATCCGCGCACTCGCGGATGTTGGCCATTACCGGCGGGTCCCTGGCTGCTATCAGCAGCCGGGACCTGCCGCGCATGACCCAAGCAACGCTCTGATGCTCGCGGTTATGTATAGGAGGTAAATGTACGTCCTGGTGCGTTAAGTACCAGCTCACCAGGATGTACATTTACATCCTGCTTCATAAAGGGGTTAATAGTGATTCGCCACAAATAAATTCGGATCAAACCAAATTTTTTCGGAAAATTCGGTGAATCGACGAATTAAATTTTTCAAAAATCCGCTCATCTCTAATTATAACCATATAGCTTTCCTATTGTTTACATGTGTATAAAATGTGTGTAACCAAATAAAAGTGAAATCCTTTTTCATAGTACATTGGAGTATGTGCTGTGTCATGTTACTTCCCTGAGCGCTCATAACTAATATACATTGATCAGGCCTCCCTGGGACATGGGGATTTTCTTAAATACGGATTTTAGGTATTGGATAAATTACCTCACATCTGACTCTAGCATACTTTGGTATTATCCAGAAAAGTATTTTAAATGTTTACAACTGCTATGGATGGCAGGAGTAAATAAAAAAAAACTGTACTCACCTGCTGCCAATCCTCTATCAATGCTGTTCCAACTGTGCCGGTCCTGCTGCCCAGAGATTCATGTTCATTGTTCACACAAATAGGAAGTCATTTATTTTTATCTACTCCTGCCACCCTGGAGTTTTTCAATGTTATGAAATGGGTTATCTAGAAAAAATATTCTATGTGTACAAAAGAGACAGGTTTCTGCCTAGGCCACCCTTTGAATGAATGACCTCCCCATCCTTAAAAAAAAAAGTATAGAATTAGTTGATGCAAAGGTGACAGTAAATTTCTTACCCACTGGTAGTGTATTCCTTAGCCACAAATAATGTGAATCTCAGTAGGAGGGATAAATAGCTATTTAGAAAATGGCTGGATATTATATTTTAAGTTGCTGTGAACTTTGACTGGTTATTATAGGCAACTGTCTTTCTTTTGGACAGATTTGACAAATCTGCTCTACTTTATTCATCTCAAGAAGACATGTCTGTCTAATCACAGAATTCTCATTTAATTAAAAAGAAAAAGAAAAAACAAATCAGAACTTGTGACAAATCTTAAAGGGGTACTCTCTGCTGAAATCTCTGTCAATTTTAGGAACTGTTCAGAACAGCATATGTTTGCTATGGGGATTTCCTTTTACGCTGGACAGTTCCTAAAATGGACAGAGATGTCAGCAGAGAGCACTGTGCTCATGATGTCAGCAGACAGCTCTGTAAAATTAATACGTTTAAAATTGTCATTTCTGACCCCTATAACTTTTTTTTTTCCATGTATGGGGCGGTATGAGGGCTCATTTTTTGCACCGTGATCTGACGTTTTTAACGGTACCATTTTTGCATTGATAGGACTTATTGATCACTTTTTATTCATTTTTTCATGATATAAAAAGTGACCAAAAATGCACTATTTTGGACTTTGGAATTTTTTTGCGCGCACGCCATTGACCGTGCGGTTTAATTAATGATATATTTTTATAATTCGGACATTTCCACACGTGGCGATACCATATATGTTTATTTTTAATTTTATTTACACTGTGTTTTTTTTTTTTATGGGAAAAGGGGGGTGATTCAAACTTTTAATAGGGAAGGGGTTAAATTATATTTATTCACTTTTTTTCACTTTTTTTTTGCAGTGTTATAGATCCCATAGGGACCTATAACACTGCACACACTGATCCTTCACATTGATCACTGGTTTCTCATAAGAAACCAGTGATCGATGATTCTGCCGCTTGACCGCTCATGCCTGGATCTCAGGCACTGAGCAGTCATTCGGCGATCGGACAGCGAGGAGGCAGGTAGGGACCCTCCTGCTGTCCTGTAAGCTGTTGGGGATGCCGCGATTTCGCTGCGGCTATCCTGAACAGCCCACTGAGCTAACCGGCATGGTTTCAGTTTCACTTTAGATGCTGCGTTCAACTTTGTATGCCGCGTCTAAAGCGTTAATAGCGCGCGGCACAGCGATCAATGCCGCGCGCTATTAGCCACGGGTCCCGGCCGTTGTTAGAGGCCGGGCCCGACCCACTATGACGCGGGGCCCCGCGTTATAGATCAGGAGCGGACACATGACGTTCCAGTACGTCATGTGTCCTTAAGGGGTTAAAAAAATAATAATAAAAAGGAAGAGCATTTTTTTAAGAATATGTCTTGAAGAAGCCATGGGCACCGATGTGGATACAATGCTAGATGTGATATATTTAGGTTGATTGCCACAACCATGAGCTGCAGTTAGACAAATGTCGAGTAGACAACCGATTTGGTTTATTGAAGTTTCTGAAAATGCAGCATTGTAATACCTGCAGCTAGGAAAGAGAGCGATAGTAGGAGAAGAACCAACTGCAGTGTAATGAACAAGCCAAACAAACAGCCGTGTTTGATATAGGGTTCATGATGGCGGCTTTATGTTAAATTGCTATTCCTGCCCCTATACGCTTTTCCCCTATGTTATGGAGAAGTGTTTGTGGGCTGGAGTACCCCTTAATAAAGTTAATGGCCCCCATACAGAAACTGGCAAGGTGAAGGGAAAATCCCCCGATCAGGATAGGATATTATTCGAAAGAAGATAAACCCTGTTTATCCCAGATTGGGATAAAAAGTTAAAATATTTCATATTATCTGAGGGAGAAATCGTGCAGCGGAGAATAAGGGCAAAGGGGACTCTATAAGACTTATATAAAAGAATACAAGATGCAGAGAACTCCAAGGTTTATGTCAGATAAGAAAAATGGCCATTTGCAGTGGTGTTGAAATGCGAAGGCAAGGTGGGGTTAGGAGGAAGAGGGTTTGTGAAGAGGAAGATGGGTAAATAGTCTCTTTGATGAATAGTTTAACTCTGTCGTTAATTGGTAAAGGAGACCTATGGGCCCTACTACATTGGGGCCTTTATGATATTACATGTAGTCCATCACTTTTCCTGCAATAAGCGCAAGCAATAGAACCTCTGGGAAAAGGGTTTAGATGGGAGATTTATCAAAATCTGTGCATAAGAAATGTGGTGCAGATGCCCATAGAACCAATCAGATTGCATTAAAGAGGTAATTTGGTTGTTATGGGCAACTGCACCCATTTCTCTCTGCACAGGTTTTAATTCACAGACCCCTTCCCTCTAGGTCTTTTACAATGACAGAATTTGCTCTGCTAACTGCTCTTGTTAAGATCCGGTCAATTATTTAAAAAGTTTAAATCATAAATTGGTGGGCACAGCTTGCATAAAAAATAGGCCGCAATTGCGCAATGGTACATATGCTGTACGGGTGTATTTTGTACATAAACCTAGTATATTTAATAGTGGTACTTTTAGTCACTATACCCCCTTACTAAAACATTTTAGAAAAATTCAGGCAGAACTGTACAACAGGCTGATTCAACCTTCCACACATGGCAGTGTAAACTATTTCTGCAGAACATTGCAGCTAGAAAAATTTAATGATATATATATATATATATATATATATATATATATATATATAAAGCACCAGTCTAAGAATATTATTTGTCTATTCTAACCTTTACTGTAATACTATGTTACAGTATTCTATTCATCTTCACAGGCTGCTTTACATGTTAATATCGGCTGGCCGGGGCTCTCATTTCCCTGCCCCGCTCACAAAAATAGTTTACTGCTTTTTAATTTAAAAAAAATATATTTTTTTAAACATTTAAATGTTGTTGCCTACAAATTCAGGCATGGCCACGGTAGCAGTTTTACATCTTTTATTTCTTTATTTTTGTGATACATAAGAAAATGATTGAAATCCTTTTCTTTACAGCGCAGAGCTGAAATAATCATTATCAATATACAGTAGCTACAATGGTCAAAGGTTAAATATGTGGTAAACCACAGTCAATTGACCTACTTATAATGCAAATTAATTGTGGTTAACCACATATTTAATCTGTGACCTTTGCAGCTACTGTGGTCTAGTTAAAGGGGTACTCAAGTGGAAAACTTTTTTTTTAAATGAACTGGTGCCAGAAAGTTAAACAGATTTGTAAATTACTTCTATTAAAAAATCTTAATCCTTTTACTACTTTTTAGTAGCAGTATGCTACAGAGGAAATTCTTTACTTTTTGAATTTCTTTTTTGTGTTGTCCACAGTGCTCTCTGCTGACACTTCTGTCCGTGTCAGGAACTGTCCAGAGTAGCATAGGTTTGCTATGGGGATTTTCTTCTGCTCTGGATAGTTCCTGATACGACATCAAGTGTCAGCAGAGAGCACTGTGGACAACACAAAAAGGAAATTAAAAAAATTTAAAATTTTCCTCTGTAGTTTACAGCTGCTGAAAATTACTGGAAGGATTAAGATTTTTTTAATAGAAGTAATTTACAAATTTGTGTAATTTTCTGGCACCAGTTCATTTAAAAAAAAAAAGTTTTCCACTGGAGTACCCCTTTAATGGTTTTCTCTGCTCTGGCAAAATAGAATAAAATGTAAACTCCATTCTTGGGTGTTAAAAAAATTATAAAGCCACAAAAAAAGAAAAAAAAAAGAAAAGTAAAATCAAACATTACAAATAGAAGAAATACAAAAATAAATAAAAAAGAATTTAGTTTTATATTCTATAAAATAATTCCCTACAAATTCAGACATCCCTACTGCATCTTCTTTTGTTTTTGTGGTACCCAATGAAAAAACGCCTGCAGAGAAATTGCCAAAGGGGTAAAAATGCAATTTCCACGCAAAGGTAAAAACGCCAGAAAAACTGCCAAAATGCAGGAAAAAGCTGTGGCAGTTTTTCTTGCAGTTTTTCCTTGTGTTTTTGCTGGTGGGAAAAAAAAAAACCTCAGTGGAATCCTAGCCTATACTGGCCTCTGCACTGGCAGGGGTGAGAGAATTTTTGCTGTTAGTCCCGATCAATAGTTGTTCTATTCAATGTCAACCTGTAGAAAAGAAAACTGTTAGTGAATAGAACAACTTATGACCGCTGCTGATAGAGTTGCTGTGAATTAGGGGCAGCTGTCTGCAGTTTCAGCTCATGGGGTGGACAGATGCACAGAGAGGCCAGCTGTATCCCTTATTCCATACATATATACTTCCCATAATGTATTATCATTGTGTTATATAACTTTTATCTATATTACACAGGGGTGCAGGTCAGGCAGGGGCATAGAGAGGCCAGCAACATCTCTTCTTCCAAACAAAATTGTTGCAACATTTTTAACTAGGTCAGAGCTTCATATATTCCACACTGAAGAGGGATTGGCTGATAAAGTCACATGCTCTATTCTGACCATTCTAAAAATACTTTCCCCTAACTGTCAATCTTAATAAGCAATTAGAATATTTGTGTAATTAAACAGAGAATATTGCAAATTAATATGAAGATTGACAGTTAGGGGAAAGTATCTGTCAATTGGCCAGATATATAAACCTCTGCTAGTGTTCAAAATGGCAGAACGCTTTGCTATAGAAGAAGGAATGCTTCTGACCTCTTGATGCTTTTTTTTTTTCTACCGTGCGTGCAGCCACCCCCAAATTATAGGTCTCCTGTGCAACATAGACAAAAAATATAATAAAATGTTAATACATAGATATCTTCAGCATTGAATTGGGCTAATTTCTGGGCAAAAACCAACTGACTCAATATTTTGATCAATAAACTCAGCAAACTTGACCTAAGGATAACAGCGCAACCTGCTTCATGCTTTTGTTTAATTTCAACCCAATCTACCTCAATCCTTGTGCTTATTGCAGGAAAAGTGTTGGGCTACATGTAATATCATAAAGGCCCCAATGTAGTAAGGCCCATAGGTCTCCTTTACCAATTAACGACAGAGTTAAACTACAGGGTGGGCCATTTATATGGATACACCTTAATAAAATGGGAATGGTTGGTGATATTAACTTCCTGTTTGTGGCACATTAGTATATGTGAGAGGGGAAACTTTTCAAGATGGGTGGTGACCATGGCCATCATTTTGAAATTGGCCATTTTGAATCCAACTTTTGTTTTTTCAATAGGAAGAGGGTCATGTGACACATCAATCTTATTGGGAATTTCACAAGAAAAACAATGATGTTCTTGGTTTTAATGTAACTTTATTCTTTCATGAGTTATTTACATTTAAGTTTTTAAGTTTCTGACCACTTATAAAAAGTTTCTTACCACTTATAAAATGTGTTCAATGTGATGCCCATTGTGTTGGATTGTCAATGCAACCCTCTTCTCCCACTCTTCATACATTGATAGCAACACCGCAGGAGAAATGCTAGCACAGGCTTCCAGTATCCGTAGTTTCAGGTGCTGCACATCTTGTATCTTCACAGCATAGACAATTGCCTTCACATGACCCCAAAGATAAAAGTCTAAGGGGGTCAGATCGGGAGACCTTGGGGGCCATTCAAATGCCTAAACCACTTTCCAGGAAACTGTTCATCTAGGAATGCTCGGACCTGACACCCATAATGTGGTGGTGCACCATCTTGCCGGAAAAACTCAGGGAACGTGCCAGCTTCAGTGCATAAAGAGGGAAACACATCATCATGTAGCAATTTCGCATATCCAGTGGCCTTGAGGTTTCCATTGATGAAGAATGGCCCCACTATCTTTGTACCCCATATACCACACCATACCATCAATTTTTGTGTTCCAAAAGTCTTGTAGGGATCTATCGAATGTGAATTCATGTCAGACCAATAGCGGTGGTTTTGTTTGTTAACTTCACCATTCACATAAAAGTTTTCCTCATCACTGAACAAAATCTTCTGCGTAAACTGAGGGTCCTGTTCCAATTTTTGTTTTGCCCATTCTGCAGCACCTGAAACTACGGATACTGGAAGCCTGTGCTAGCATTTCTCCTGCGGTGTTGTTATCAGTGTGTGAAGAGTGGGAGAAGAGGGTTGCATTGACAATCCAACACAATGGGCAGCACATTGAACACATTTTATAAGTGAAAAAGTATTTGGAGTGGCTCTTTGTTCTCACCGTAACCAATAGCAACCCGGGCTACCCAAAAAATATCACCTATACCCAAGGTGAATGAAAATGGTGCTAATTTACAAGAAATAATTGGGGCTCAGGGTAAATGATGTATGCACACAACTGGCTGAATATGTTAAATGATGATATTTATTAATTATAGTAATCAAATTGTTTGTAAGACGTGGTAAGTACCGTGACTTACAGGGCCCTTGTAAAGCCACGGCACTCCCTACAAAAATATAGTATAGATAAAATTGCAAATACAATTAAAATAAATTAATCATAAATATAAAATGTTATTTAAAACATGATAGTATTATTGAGACCAATCAAAAATTATGGATATCCAACAAAAGGTCCTCTTTAGAGTTTGGACCTCCTTATAATGTTAGTAACTAATAGCAACCCATGGGGCTATTTATATATAGCAATATAGCCACAGTCTAATGAGTCTTTTGATGAATAGTTAGATAGGTCTGTATCCAGTTCATTAAAGCATGTCAATGTAGCGCTGTTATATCCCTTGGTAACAGAGTTAATATATCACTTGGTAACAGAGTTGTAATAATTGCCGGCAATTGTATCAGTTAGTAGAATGATACAGTTATGCTCACCGCCCCGGGACCGATACTTGTCAGGATGCTGTTGCTCTTTGGGGATGCTGCGATCCCTCCTGCAGCATCGCAGCATCCCCAAAGAGCAACAGCATCCTGACAAGTATCGGTCCCGGGGCGGTGTAGGGAGTGCCGTGGCTTTACAAGGGCCCTGTAAGTCACGGTACTTACCACGTCTTACAAACAATTTGATTACTATAATTAATAAATATCATCATTTAACATATTCAGCCAGTTGTGTCCATACATTTTATAAGTGGTCAGAAACTTGTAAATATCTCATGAAAGAATAAAGTTACGTTAAAACCAAGCACATCATTGTTTTTCTTGTGAAATTCCCAATAAGTTTCATGTGTCACATGACCCTCTTCCTATTGAAAAAACAAAAGTTGGATTCAAAATGGCCAACTTCAAAATGGCCGCCATGGTCACCACCCATCTTGAAAAATTTCCCCCTCAAATATACTAATGTGCCACAAACAGGAAGTTAATATCACCAACCATTCCCATTTTATTAAGGTGTATCCATATAAATGGCCCACCCTGTATTCATCTAAGAGACTATTTACCCATCTTCCTCTTCACAAACCCCCTTCCTCCTAACCCCCATGCCTTTGCATTTGGACACCACTGCAAATGCCCATTTTCCTTATCTGACATAAACCTTGGAGCTGCACATTTTCACCCTCAGATAACATGAAAAAATTAGACTTTTTATCCCAATCTGACCAGGTACCATAACAGGGTTTATCTTCTTTCTAATAATATCCTATCCTGATCGGGGGATTTTCTCTTCACCTTGCCAGTTTCTGTATGGGGGCCATTAACTTTATTAAGGGGTACTTCAGCCCACAAACCCTTCTCCATAACATAGGGTATAAGCGTTTAGGAGCAGGAATAGCACTTTAACATAAAGCCGCCATCATGAACCCTATATCAAACACCGCTGTTTGTTTCGCTCGTCCATTACACTGCAGTTAATTCTTCTCCTACTATCTCTCTCTTTCCTAGCTGCAGGTATTACAATTCTGCAATTTCAGAAACTTGTGTAATAAACCAAATCGGTTGTCTATTTGACATTTATCTAACTGGAGCTCATGGTTGTGGCAATCGACCTGAATATATCACATCTAGCATTGTATCCACATCGGTGCCCATGGCTTCTTCAAAGACATATTTTTTTAAAATGTTCTTTCTTTTTATTTATTTAGTTTTTTTTTACATTTATATTTTATTGAATTTTATGTAGAAAACATATAAACCACAAAGCAACTGATCATATTATAAAGGGATTTATACAGTTACAGGCAATAATTATCAAAGAAAAACAGCCCCCTATATGGGTAACCAATCCCACACAAAGCAAAATATAAATACAACAAGGAAGGCGTTAATAGGATTTAAAAATGAACAAGCTTTATTAAATAACACTTAAAATCAGATTAACATACAAACAACCCCATAAACAAAGGGGAAAAGACTAGTCCAGGAACTGGAACTATGATGAGGGCTCACATAGAGTAAATAGCAAACATTATAGCTATACAGTACAAAAGTACAAGTGTACAATACATTAATAGCATCTCACAAGCTAGATACATACAATGTGAAGGAGAACAATAAATTACCAAGTGGAAAGCAGGTACAAAAAAGTGGGCCGTCAGCACCCAACGTTTCGCCAGGGATTGACTTCTTACGGGGTCCCCGGACACACTTTATTAAACACATTAATAAAACACATTACTAATAAAAATTCGCCGATAATTTATTTGGATTGAATCAATTTTTTATTTTTTTATTCAGCTATTCAGCCAAATCGAATTTTTAAAAAAATTCGCTCATCTCTAATCATGAGAATGGTAAAGAATCAATCCAGAACTACACAAGAGGATCTTGTCAATGATCTACAGGCAGCTGGGATCATAGTTGCAAGAAGAAAACAAGAAGAAAAATGATAAACTACGCAGTGAAGGACTGAAATGCACAGGTACAGGCCCAACTGAAGTTTGCCAATGAACATCTGAAAGAATACAAATAGCTAAAAAAAAAAATTTGCGAGCAGAATGGATATTGCAAATAGTTTATACACAGAATTTATAACCCAATGTAATGAATAGATCACACAAAAAATATATATATTTTCACTGACTAAGGGTAGGGTCACACGTAACAGATCTGCTGCGTATTTTACGGTTCCGACCCATTGTGTGCCTCCAGCTGCGACCATGAGCAGCTGCGATGTCTGAGTACACTGCACATGTGCTCAGCGACTCACAGGCCCCTGTGTGGCTGTTCGGAGTGGCAGATTGCCGCTGCGAGCAGGCCAGGAGGAGGAGGAGGGGGGGGGGGGGGGCGCAGAGCTTTTGGTCACAGCTGGAGGCACGGTATGGATTGGGTCACCTTGGCTCCGCAGCGTAAAAGTGGTAGTAATAAATCCTGGCACTCGTAAGTTCTTGATGCAATTGCATCATAGTGGTTGACTAGTGTGAGTTGTAGTAGACTGCGTACAACAGGATTTTAAAGATTAGGAGGAAATGATGAGGGAACAAATCAATTAGGATCAACAATTCCTTGACCAGACATTTTTTTTTATATTGTTAAAGATTTTGTTTGCTATAACAAATATAATAATTATGAATAAGGTGTTACCAGGGCTGATCCCTGTGAAATGCACCATCTTGTTAAGACTATGTCCTAAACAGACAGATGCTAACAGTGTTTACATAGTAAAGCGCTATGCCGTATTTAGGGAACTTTGCATATGTATCGCTATCATACAGGTCTGTCGCAGCACAGCTTTGCTCAGTTCACTGCTTGTTGTGTTTTTTCTTTTGTATGAGCCTTCAAAAAGGCTTGCTGAGCTTTGTGGTACACGATGACAGGAGGTCCATCTATGAACAGACAGGAGGTCCATCTATGATTCGACAGGAGGTCCATCTATGAACAGCCCACACACACACACACACACACACACACACACACACACAGGCTATGGATTAGCACGTATTTGCTGTGGATCCTTGTATAGCCCCTATAGCAGAGGTACTCAACTATTTTTAGTGAGGGTCCGCTTATCCAGGTCGGCCATCCGGTGAAGGTCCGAGCTGAACGATAAGGCCTGTTCACAAATAACGACCTCAGTGCCAAACGAGCAACTGAAGTGTGGAGGATGTATGACCTGAATACTGCCACACACTGTACCCGTGAATATAATACTGTGCCCCTGAATAAAATACTACCACACACTGTACCCCTGAATATAATACTACCACACACTGTACCCCCTTATTATAATACGGCCACACACTGTACCCCTGAATACAATACTGCCACACACTGTACCCATGAATACAATACTGCCACACACTGTACCCCTGAATATAACACTGCCACACACTGCACCCCCTGATTATAATAATGCCGCAAACTGTACCCCTGAATATAATAATGCCGCACACTGTACCCCTGAATATAATACTGCTGCACACTGTACCTCTAAATATAATACCGCCACACACTCTACTCCTGAATATAATACTGCCACACACTGTACCCCTGATTATAATACTGCCTCACACTGTATCCCTGAATATAATACTGCCACACACTGTACCCTCTGATTATAATACTGCCACACACTGTGCCCCTGAATATAATACTGCCGCACACTGTACCTCTGAATATAATACTGCCACACACTGTACCCCTGATTATAAAACTGCCACACACTGTACCCCTGAATATAATACTGCCACACACTGTATCCCTGAATATAATACTGCCACACACTGTACCCTCTGATTATAATACTGCCACACACTGTGCCCCTGAATATAATACTGCCACACACTGTACCTCTGAATTTAATACTGCCACACACTATACCCCTGATTATAATACTGCCACACACTGTACCCCTGAATATAATACTGCCACACACTGTACCCCTGAATATAATACTGCCACACGCTGTACCCCTGAATATAATACTGCCACACACTGTACCCTCTGATTATAATAATACCACACACTGCACCCCCTGATTATAATGCTTCCGCACACTGTACCCCTGAATATAATACTACAACACACTGAATCCCTGAATATAATACTACCACACACTGTACCCTCTGAATATAATACTACCACACACTGTATCTCTGATATATTACTGCCACACACTGTACCCTCTGAATATAATAATGCCACCCACTGTATCTTTGATATATTACTGCCACACTGTACCCCTGAAAATAATTCTGCCATACACTGTACCCCTGAATATAATACTGCCATGCACCGGGCCCCTGGTATATTACTGCCACATACTATGCCCCTGGTATATTACTGCCACACACTATTCCCCTGCAATATTACTGCCACACGCTATGCCCCAAATACATTTTCGACAAACAATTATATATAATTGTACCTCTGTGCCCCAAATAATTGATGCCACTGTGCTCCCAGAATGAATGATGTCACTGTGCACCAGAGTGAATGATGCCACTATGCCCCCAAAATTAATGATGCCGTTGTGCCCCCAGAATTAGGGATGCCACTGTGCCCCCAGGAATTAGTGATGCCACTGTGCCCCAGAATTAGTGATGCTACTGTGCCCCCAGAATTAGTGATACTGCTGTGCCCCCAGAATTAATGATGCCGCTGTGCCCCCAGAATTAATGATGCCGCTGTGCTCTCCCTATCCATCCATCCACAGTCTGCTCACCCCCCCCCCCAAATCCATCCACTGTCTCCCACACACATTCCCCATTCTTCCATCCATGCACGAGTCTCCTCACCTCCCCCCTTAGTCTTCTTAGTCGACTTTATTAGCAAGATCATTCTTTTGGTGGCGGAAGCTCCACCGCTGAAACAAAGCTTTGAATGAAACCTGTCACTTTCATGCTTTTCCCTGCCCCACAATCCTTAATTGTTATCTCTCTCCCAGTTTGAGTATATGGAGAGAGCTAGCGATGAGGGCTGGCGGGCAGGCAGAAGCCACCAGGGAACAGTTAGGGCAGAATGAAAGTCATGACAAGTTCTCTTTTAAAGGGGTACGCCTGTGGAAAACTTTTTTTTTTTAATCAACTGGTGCCAGAAAGTTAAATAGATTTGTAATTGACTTCTTAATCTTTCCAGTACTTATTAGTGGAAATTCTTTTCTTTTGGGATTTCTTTTCTGTCATGACCACAGTGCTCTCTGCTGTCACCGCTGTCCTTTTTAGGAACTGTCCAGAGAAACATATGATTGCTATGGGGATTTTCTCCTGCTCTGGACTGTTCCTGACATGGACAGAGGTGTCACTAGAGAGCACTGTGGTCGTAACAGAAAAGAAACCCAAAAAGAAAAGAATTTCCTCTGTAGTATACAGCCGCTAATAAGTACTGTAAGGATTAAGATTTTTTAATAGAAGTAATTTACAAATCTGTTTAACTTTCTGGCATCAGTTGATTTAAAAAAAAATTGATTTAAAGAAAATTTAAGGATAAAAGGTCCCTTGTATTTTTCTTGACCCTTTCTCCCTGTAAGGATCCTCATAGATAATAAAAAAAAACATCTCTTTGTTTTTTTTTTTTTTTTTTGGAAATTAATCAGCTGCAGATTTTAGCTATTCATTTATATTGATTAAATGCACAGCATAATATTTGCAGCCAAATATGTATGAATGTACCCTGAGGGTATATCCACATGTACAGGATCTGCTGCATATTTTTGTTTCATGTTTTGTGCAGCTGAATTTGCTATCCATTAACATCAATGAGTAGTAAAATCCAATGCAGAAAATATGCAGAAAACATATGCAGCAGATTCTGTACATGTGAAAGTACCCTAAAAGTTCCAGAAGCATTAACTTCAACATTGTGACTGATGGTATATCCTCATATATTACCATTACCATGCACATCATTGCTGTTTTCATGCACTTGTGGTAAAGATACAGTTTAACAATAGAACTTTGTGAACGGCTTACATGTAAAAAGCCCTCTCCAGTCATTCAATATTCTTATTTTTTGTGACAGTACATTTGGTTGTGAACAGAAGACAACTAATTACTGCAGTACTATGTAGATTGGACTAGTATACTGCTATAGCAAACAAGCAAACAAGATGGCAATAAACTAAGTATAGTAAAACACCATTTTGTATATGTTTAACCTCAATTAAAATGCCTGCTTTCTACATGGATCACTGCCAAATACTCCATCTGTTAATGAGAGAGCAACTCTTTCATCTAGGAAGAAAAATAAAGCTACCATGTGTTTGTAGGATTTCCGTCACCTAAATAGTCAGAACAGATGCAGATCTTAATAGTATGTAACAATGCAGGATGTATTTTCTACGCCATACTTCGAATAATAGAGAATATAATCAACTTACGTGATTACATCTGGTGTTTTTCTGTGTGTTTTGCAATATGCACAGTGGAGGTTTAGGAAAGACTATGTAAACAATTTCCATCACTGGCCACATGGGCCTATTTATTTAAACGTGGCATACATGTACATTGCAGTGCCCTGATACTTTGTGCACAGAGACGTACATGTATGTGAGGCAGGTTTACCATCTATATAGCAAGCACAGTGCACAGAATTTTAGCAGTGGAGCTTCCGCCACGGAAAGAATGATCCTGCTCATTCTTTTGGCAGAATCTGTGCAGAAAACATTGCCATCTATGGGGATTCAGGCCACTCTTAGAATTCAGCAGTATGCACTCTGCCTTTTACTTATCAAAGAGTTTTATTAAACATTTATTTAAGCATCAAAATGCTTTATTTTGTAAAACAAAATACAATAAAAAATTCAAGAACAAAAATAGAGGTAGCAATCGGGGGAAATCAAAGTCCCTGAGCAACCATCATATACATCACAAAAGGGCCCCTCCAGGACCAAAGAATCAGACCCTCTAAAGGCATCAAGGAAAGTTAGAAAACCTCTCGGCTTGGTGAAGGCAATAAAAAACCTTAACAAAGGTCCATCAAAAACAGAAAAGTTATTTGTTTTTGTATTTTTCTGTTTAGGTGTGTATTTACACACTAGTTTGTTCTGAGCAGTTTTCTATTCTCGCTGGATTGGGACTGGTTAATGCTCAGAACCAATGAGATCTCGGGTGTGTCTATTTTAACCAGAGTTCTCCTACATACTCTGCTGGTTATTTTGTGCAATAATGCTACTATGATGTCTGTTTGTGCTATATACTTCCAAGTCTGCTTGAACATGCACTTTGCAATTATCTTGTGATATATTATCTGAGTTTTAGCCCTGGTTAAATAGTCTTGTTTTATTGTAGATTTTAGTCTGTGTCACATTTGTCGGTTTTAGGATTATTATGTCCGTTCTGCTTAGTCTGTGTTCACACTGTTAGAATCCTGTCCTGTTCCTCCACAAATGGAGTTTGGTTTTGAATTTATCAATGATTTCCAATTATTTTTACATCTAAACCATTATATTAGAAAGCTAACTCTTACTAGACATTTTTCATTACTCGCTATAACCCGTGAAGTCCCGTTTTAATTTAATTCTGAGGTTACTACAACTAGTACTATATTAACCTCTTAAGGATGCAGGGCGTACCTGTCCCGGTGCCGGTGTTTAAAACGGGGTCACGCCGTGACCGTGCATCACCCTGTGTCGGTCCCGGATGCTATTCATAGCCGGGACCCTGGGCTACGAGCGCGTGGCACAGATCATTGTGCTGCGCGCTATTAACCCTTCAGATGCTGGGATCAAAGTTGATCGCCGTTTCGAAAATGAAAGTAAAAGCTTCCTGGCAGCTCAGTCGGGCTGATCGGGACTATCTCGATAAAATCGCGATGCCCCGATCAGCTAGGACACGAGCGGAGGCCCCCTTACCTTGCTCCGTCATGTCCGATCGGCGTTTGATTGCTCCAAGCCTGAGCTACAGGCTTGAGCAATCAAGCCCCTATTACGCTGATCCATGCAAAGCTACGGCTTTGCAGGGATCAGGGTAAGGGTACGTTCACACTGACAAATATGTGCGAGGAATTTGCGCTGAACAAATCCGCTCAGAAATGACAGAAATCAGTGCGGAGTACAGCGCAGCATAGGAGACATTGTAAAATGTTTTTGTTTGCGCGAATTCTGCAGGAATTCCACGCAAAATCTGTGCAATTTCTACGCGAATTCCGCGCGGAAGTGTGAACTGAGGAGCAGAATTTTCATTACATACTATGAGTTTTTCACTGCTGAATGATTTGGAGAAGAATAAGCGAGCAGAATTACTCGCAGAAATTCCTCTCCAAACCCTCAGTGTGAACATACCCTAAAAGATCAGTGTGTGCAGTGTTATAGCACCCTTTGGGAGCTATAACACTGCAAAAAAAAGTGAAAAAAAAGTGAAAAAAAGTCATTTAACCCCTTCCCTAATAAAAGTTTGAATCACCCCCCTTTTCCCATAAAAAAAAAAACTGTGTAAATAAAAATAATCATATGTGGTATCGCCACATGCCATGTCCAAACTATAAAAATATACTGCTAATTAAACTGCATGGTCAATGGCGTAAGCGCAAAAAAATTCCAAAGTCCAATAGAGTATTTTTGGTCACTTTTTATATCATAAAAAAATGAATAAAAAGCGATCAAAAAGTCCGATCAATGCAAAAATTGAACTGATAAAAACTTTAGAACACGGCGCAAAAAATTAGCCCTCATACCGGCCCATACGCGGAAAAATAAAAAAAGTTATAGGGGTTAGAAGATGACAATTTTAAACGTATAAATTTTCCTTCATGTAGTTCAGATTTTTTTCAGAAGTACGACAAAATCAAACCTATATAAGTATGGTATCATTTTAACCATATGGACCTACAGAATAAACATAAGGTGTCATTTTTACCGAATAATGCACTGCGTAGAAACGGAAGCCCCCAAAAGTTACAAAATGACATTCTTTTCTTCAATTTTGTCGCAGGATGATTTATTTTTCTGTTTTGCCGTGGAGTTTTTTGGTAAAATGACTAATGTCACTGCAAATTAGCATTGGTGGTGAAAAAAATAAGTCATCATATGGAATTTTATGTGCAAAATTGAAAGCGTTATGATTTTTAGAAGGTGATGAGGAAAACATGAAAATGCAAAAATGGAAAAAACGCTGAGTCCTTAAGGGGTTAATACAACTACTTTTAATCCAACTGATTCCCCTATGAATTTAGTGAAACATGTTAATATAAAACCTCCATCTGTTTTTTACCCTATTCATCACCGAGGTAATTTTCTTGATACGTTTTACACTATAGTTATGAGTGAGTTTAATAAACTCAGTGAAAGATCAATTGTATTTAACCCTTTCAAGACTGAGCGTTTTTCTGTTTTTGCACTTTCGTTTTTTCCTCCTTACCTTTTAAAAATCATTACCCTTTCAACTTGGGACTTACAGACCCATGTGATGGTTTGTTTTTTTGCGCCACCAATTCTTCTTTGTAATGAAATCAGTCATTTTACCCCAAATCTATGGCGAAACCCCCCAAAAAATATTTGTGGGACAAAATTGAAAAAAAAAAAAAAAGACATTTTGTATTCTGTTCCTACGCAGTGCATTTTCGGTAAAAAGGACACATTATCTTTATTCTGTAGGTCCATACAATTAAAATGATAACCTACTTATATAGGTTTGATTTTGTCTGGATTTTATCTGGAAAAAATCATAACTACATCCATGAAAATTAATACGTCTAAAAATGTCCTCTTCTGACCCCCTATAACTTTTTTTATTTTTCCGCATACAGGGATGTATGAGGGCTCATTTTTTGCGCCGTGATCTGAAGTTTTTATCAGTATCTTTTTTGTTTTAATCAGACTTTTTGATCGCTTTTTTTTTTTTTTTTTTATGTTATAACAAGTGACCAAAAATAAGTTATTTTGGCCTTTGGAAACTTTTTTACACATACGCCATTGACCGTGCGGTTAATTAACAATATATTTTTATAGTTCGGAAATTTACACATGTGGTGATACCACATATGTTTATATTTATTTTTATTTACATAGTTTTTTTTTTTTAATGGCAAAAGGAGGGTGATTCAAACTTTTATTAGGGAAGGGGTTAAATCACATTTATTAACTATTTTTTTTACACTTTTTTTGCAATGTTATTGGTGACTATAACATGCAGTACATTGATTGCAGATGCCATTGCATACCACTGATCAGTGTTATCTGCGCTCCATTGCTCCTCTCTGGATCTCAGGCTAGGGGCAGTGAATCGGCGATCGGACAATGAGGAGACAGGTAAGGACCCTCCTCATGTCCTAACAGCTGATCGGGACCCCGCGGTCCCGATCAGCCCGACTGAGCTGCCGGGAATGCTTTTTTCTAAACTTTAGACGTGGCAATCAAAGGGTTAATAACGGGCATCACCACGATCGGTGATGTTGGTATCAACCACAGGTCCCGGCTATAGTTAGCCACCGGGACCGTCCGGATATGATGCGGGGTCACCGCGTGACTCCGCGTTATATCGCGGGAGCGGGTTCAGGACGTACAGGTACGCCCTCACGGGTCCCGGCTATGATGCAGAGTCACCATGTGACCCCGCGTTATATCACGGGAGCGGGCGCAGGACGTACAGGTCTTCCCTGCGTCCTTAAGAGGTTAATGATATTGATAATCTATCCCCTTCAGGGATACTAGCTATTAAATCATTGCAGAAAAACACTGATATCACTATCCACCCCACCGATAAAGGGGGGGGGGGGGGGGGGGATTGCTATTCTCAAGCAAGGTGACTATATCCAGGAAGCACTGAGAATTCTCACAGATAGAGAATATTATGAAGTTTTATCCAGTGACTCCGAGTTATCATGAATTATATATGAGTCTAATAAATATGGCATCAGAAAAGTCCCTGTTGAATAAAAAGGAATATTCATTCCTGTCAATAAAACATTATTCTCTTCCTAATTTTTATTATTTGCCCAAATTACATAAGTGTTCTGTTAACCCCCCCTGGCCGTTCTAGTATTTCCGGAATTTCTTCTGTTGCTGCTAAATTATCACATTATGTTGATTTATTTTCACAGTCCTATGTTTTACAGTTGCCGTCATAATTAAAAGATTCCACTCAACTTATTCATGAACTTAGTAATATCGCTTTACCATCACAATTTTCTTTTCTTACGTTAGATGCTTGTTCACTTTATTCTAATATTAATACTTAATTAGGTTTAACTATGATACAGGAATATTTTTCTCGGGACTCTACCTTGAATACCAATATCAATTCTATTGAATTCATTTTGGAGTACAATGTATTTTCTTTTTTTGGTACAGTATACAAACAGATCAGAGGCTGTGCTATGGGGACGCGCTTTCCCCCCAGTTATGCAAATTTATTCATGGGGTGTTTTGAAGCCATCCACATAGCACAGTCTCTGATCTATAGTCCTTATATTCCGTTTTTTTTGGCATTTCATAGACTATTTTTTCATTTGGACAGGGACAGAAATACCGGCCAGGGAATTCTTTGAAAGCTTTCATTCTAACAGCTGGGGTCTCCAGTTCACTTTGCATTTTTCTATAGAGAGTATACAATTTTTGGATCTGAACAGTGGACTAATTTCCACTAGAACATACTTCAAGTCAGTGGATGTCAATAGTTTTTTGGACTATGGTAGTGCCCATAACCCCATTTGTCTTAAAAGCGTCCCCTATGGTCAGTATTTTAGAATACGAAAAAATGTTACTTTAGATTCAGACTTTGCTGCTCAAACTACCATGTTAAGGGAACGTTTTTCAGCCAAGGGATACCCAGATGGTTTATTGACACAGGCCTATCACAAAGTAAAAAATATGAAAAAATCTGACCTCACTAATCCTAATAATAAAAAGAAGGGAGAAAATGGAAGCATGAATAAGAATAAAAATGATAATAAGTTTAAATATAATTTCATAGCAAACTATAATTGCGAAGCAAATTAAATTAAAATGATTCTTAAATGTAATTGGCATCTTATTTATATTTCCGATCACTGCCGCTCGCCGGGCGGTGATCGGACCGGGATGCCTGCTGATATCTATCAGCAGGAAACCCGTGGCAATGCCAAGGGGGGTCCTGAGACCCCCCCATATGGGCGATCGCAGCAAATCGCAGGTCAATTCAGACCTGCGATTTGCCGCAAATCGGGTCACTGGTGACCCGATCTCCCGGAAAATAAGACTGATCGGAGCTGTCAGAGACAGGCTTACCTGGACCTGCGGCGGCAGGAGGAAGAGCGGCGTCCGGAAAGTGCGGCTGAGAAGGCTGCAGTGAAGATCGCGATAAGTGATCTTCACTGTGGCCTTCTAAAAGCTGCAAAACTACAACTCCCAGCATGCCCACACAGCCAAAGGCTGTCTGGGCATGCTGGGAGTTGTAGTTTTGCAACATCTGGAGGGTCACAGTTTGGAGACCACTGTGTAGTGGTCTCTAAACTGTGGTCCTCCAGATGTTGCAAAACTACAACTCCCAGCATGCACTGACTGTCTGGGCATGCTGGGAGTTGTAGTTTTGCAACATCTGAAGTGGCACAGTTTGGAGACCACTATATGGTGGTCTCCAAACTGTAGCCCTCCAGATGTTGCAAAACTACAACTCCCAGCATGCCCAGACAGTCAGGGATGCTGGGCGTGTAGTTCTGCAATATCTGACCCTTCAGATGTTGCAGAACTACAACTCCCAGCATGCCTGGACAGTCTGGGCATGCTTGTAGTTGTAGTTTTGCAACATCTGGAGGGCTACAGTTTGGAGGCCACTGTTCTTCCCCAGTTGTTGCATAACTACAACTCCTAGCATGCCCAGACTGTCCAGGCATGCTGGGAGTTGTAGTTCTGCAACATCTGAAGGGCCAGATATTGCAGAACTACACGACCAGCATCCCTGACTGGCCGTGCTGGGAATTGTAGTTTTGCAACAGCTGTAGGCACACTGGTTGGGAAACACTGAGCCTGAGTCTGTTTCCTAACTCAGTGATTCCAACCCGTGTGCCTCCAGCTGTTGCAAAACTACAACTCCCAGAGTGCACTGACAGACCGTACATGCTGGGAGTTGTAGTCTTGCTACAGCTGGAGGCACATGGGTTGGAATCACTGAGCTAGAGTCTGTTTTCTAACTCAGTGGTTCCCCACCTATGTGCCTACAGCTGTTGCAAGACTACAACTCCCAGGATGTACGGTCTGTCAGTGCATTCTGGGAATTGTCATTTTGCCACAGCTGAAGGTTTGGGGTGCATTCACACGGGCGGGTTTACAGTGGGTTTCCTTCAAGGAAACTTACTGTGAACCCCTGCCTGTGTGAATGTACCCTAAACACACTACACTACACTAACAAATAATAAAAAGTAAACCCTACACATACACCCCCTTACACGTTGCCCCCCCCCCCCCCCAATAAAAATGAAAAACGTCTCATACAGCAGTTTCTCCTAAACGGCGCCTCCAGCTGTGGCAAAACCACAACTCCCAGTGTTGTCGGACAGCCATAGACTGTCCTGGCAGGCTGGGAGTCTTGCAACAGCTGGAGGCACCCTGTGGGAGACACTGCTGTAGGGTTTTGGTGGAGACAAGCCCCATCCTTGTAACCGGGTCCACCACTATTGCAAATTCCTTATTCAGGCCTCAAATGCGCATGGCGCTCTCTCACTTCAGAGCCCTGTCGTATTTCAAGGCAACAGTTTAGGTCCACATATGGGGTATCTCCGTACTCGGAAGAAATTGCGTTACAAATTTTGGGGGGATTTTTCTCCCATTACCCTTTTTAGAAATGGTAAATTTGGGGGAAAAACCTGCACTCTAGTGAAATTTTTTTTTTCATTTACACATCCGAATTTAACGAAAAGTCGTCAAACATCTGTGGTGCGTTAAGGCTCACCGGACCCCTTGTTACGTGCCTTGAGGGGTGTAGTTTCCAAAATAGTATGCCATGTGTTATTTTTTTTGCTGTTCTGGCACCATAGGGGCTTCCTAAATGCGACATGCCCCCAAAAACCATTTCAGCAAAACTCACTCTCCAAAATCCCATTGTCGCTCCTTCCCTTCTGAGCCCTCTACTGCGCCCGCCAAACACTTGACATAGACATATGAGGTATGTGCTTACTCAAGAGAAATTGGGTTACAAATTTTGGGGGTCTTTTTCTTCATTTACCCCTTGTAAAATTTCAAAAACTGGGTCTACAAGAACATGCGAGTGTAAAAAATTAAGATTTTGAATTTTCTCCTTCACTTTGCTGCTATTTCTGTGAAACACCTAAAGGGTTAGCAAACTTACTGAATGTCATTTTGAATACTTTGAGGGGTGCAGTTTTTATAATGGGGTAATTTATGGGGTATTTCTAATATGAAGGCCCTTCAAATCCACTTCAAAATTGAACTGGCCCCTAAAACATTCCGATTTTGAAAATTTTGTGAAAAATTGGAAAATTGCTTCTGAACTTTTAAGCCCTCTGATGTCTTCCAAAAGTAAAAACATGTCAACTTTATGATGCAAACATAAAGTAGACATATTGTATATGTGAATCAAAATATAATTTATTTAGAATGTTTATTTTCCTTACAAGCAGAGAGCTTCAAAGTTAGAAAAATGCAAAATTTTCAATTTTTTCATCAAATTTTGGAATTTTTCACCAAGAAATGATGCAAGTATCGACAAAATTTTACCACTAACATAAAGTAGAATATGTCACGAAAAAACAATCTCGGAATCAGAATGAAAAGTAAAAGCATCCCAGAGTTATTAATGCTTAAAGTGACAGTGGTCAGAATTGCAAAAAATGCTCCCGTCCTTAGGGTTATAATGGGCTCCGTCCCCAAGGAGTTAAAGGGGTTATCCAGGAAAAAAACTTTTTTTTTTATATATCAACTGGCTCCAGAAAGTTAAACAGATTTGTAAATTACTTCTATTAAAAAATCTTAATCCTTTCAGTACTTATGAGCTTCTGAAGTTAAGGTTGTTCTTTTCTGTCTAAGTGCTCTCTGATTACATGTGTCTCGGGAAACGCCCAGTTTAGAAGCAAATCCCCATAGCAAACCTCTTCTAAACTGGGCATTTCCCGAGACACGTGTCATCAGAGAGCACTTAGACAGAAAAGAACAACCTTAACTTCAGAAGCTCATAAGTACTGAAAGGATTAAGATTTTTTAATAGAAGTAATTTACAAATCTCTTTAACTTTCTGGGGCCAGTTGATCTATAAAAAAAAGTTTTTCCCTGGAATACCCCTTTAAGCTTGCTACATTGGTACAGCAGGGTCTGAATGAGACCATAGAAAATGTTTGTTAGTCTTTGAATTTGTATAATATGGATAAACTGGATAAAAGGATAAATATGGTTTTATTATAATATAGTTTGTATAGATTTACATATACAGTAAATTCTTTCATGCAATCGTTGTATTTATATTTATCTCTTTTATACGGTTGGTAGCTGTTCTACAGGATTATATGTATGGATTCTATGTATTTTTATTGTAATTTCTTGCTAGGCAACAATGAGTTACCTCACTTTGTATAAGTAATGATTGAGTTAACTCCTACCTTTATAAGTATGCACCTTACCTTCCTTCATTCCTTGAAGATGCTGCGCATGCGCAGTGAAACGCGTTGCATCTTGGTGTTAAAGGGGTACTCCGGTGAAAACCTTTTTTCTTTTAAATCAACTGGTGGCAGAAAGTTTAACATATTTGTAAATTACTTCTATTAAAAAATCTTAATCCTTCCAGTACTTATTAGCTGCTGAATGCTACAGAGGAAATTCCTTTCTTTTTGGAACACTGATGACATCACGAGCACAGTGCTCTCTGCTGACATCTCTGTCCATTTTAGCAACCATACATAGCAGATGTAAGCTAAGGGCAGCATGGTGGCTCAGTGGTTACTCTGCTGCCTGGCAGTGCTGGGGACTTGGGTTGAAATCCCTCTGTAGTATTCAGCAGCTAATAAGTGCAGGAAGGATTAAGATTTTTTAATAGAAATAATTTACAAATATGTTTAACTTTCTGCCACCAGTTGATTTAAAAGAAAATAGGTTTTCACCGGAGTACCCCTTTAAAGCTTTCTTTCATTTATTCTTGCTGTGAGTACCTGTGTATATAAGAAGGACATGGCTGAACTAGAGCGGGTACAGAGGAGGGAAACCAAGATAAATATTGGTATGGGGGGGGGGATTAGTCAGGTTATTAAAGGGGTACACTGGTGGCAAACTTTTTTTTATCAACTGGTGCCAGAAAGTTAAACAAGTTTGTAAATTAATTCTATTTAAAAAAAATCTTAATACTTCCAGTACTTATTAGCAGCTGTATACTACAGAGGAAACTCTTTCCTTTTTGGATTTATTTTCTGTCTGTCCACAGTGCTCTCTGCTGACACCTCTGTTCTTGTCAGGTACTGTTCAGAGCAGGAGAAAATCCCCATAGCAAACATATGCTACTCTGGACAGTTCCTAAAGTGGACAGATGTGTCAGTAGAGAGCACTGTGGATAGACAGAAAAGAAATCCAAAAAGAAAAGAATTTCCTCTGTAGCATTCAGCAGCTTATAAGTAATGGAAGGATTAAGATTTTTTAATAGAAGTAATTTACAAAACTGTTTAACTTTTTTGCACCAGTTGATTTAAAAAATGTTTTCCACCAGAGTACCCCTTTAAAATTGGGGTTATTTATATTTTGGAGAAAAGGCGTCTTGGGGTGATTTTTTATCACATTGTACAGAGATTTTTCTAGTAGTCTTTTTATACCTAGGTCAGTAACCATGAAAACCTATGTCTAAAGGAAAACTATGAAACTTACTGCAACATGATGTTTTTCTGGAAAAAAAATATATCACAAGTTATAAATATTAGATTTGTGAGGATAGAATGTCAATCCAGGGATTAATCCTGATTGCCATATTGTAATCAAGAATGTTTTTTTTATTTCTTTGTGACATGGGAATGGGCCTCAGCTTTGATGAACGTTGGTCTTTTTACAACCTTATGGACCATTGAGGAGATTTTTAAAACCAGTGCAGAGGAAAAGTTGACTAATTGCTCATAGCATGTAATTAGATTGCTTCTTTTATTTTTGAGATTTTTTTTTTTAATGTAGAAAAAAAAAGATTGGTTGCTATGGGCAACTTTTCCTCTGTGCAGGTTTTGATAAATATCCCCATTTGTAGCTATGCTGTTTTTGTACTTAATCTGCCTGTATTTTGCTTACCTGGCCTGTCTGATTTCTCTGATGCCCTTATGCACTTATCTTATTTTGGGGCTACCGCTTAGGGCGAATCATTGAAATAGGTAGGATCATCAGTTTTTGACAAGCCAAGAACTGAACTGCTCCCTACTCTGATGTGACAGGCGTACTAAAGAACTGTCTGTGCAAGGTGCTAATGTAAACAACATCAGCACAGCATTAAAGGGGTTACACTAAGCACTAAACTACTGCTGCCGAGAAGATAGAGGTAGGGAGGGTATTACATATGAGTAGTGCGTACATATACGGTAGCAGTTGGCACACTGATATTTACACGAGGGACAGCTGACCTGAACTTTGATGGGTGGTGAGGGATGAGACGGAGACCTAGATTTAATTTTCAGGACCAGTATGGATCATCACTTTGCAGATACACAGCCCAGGCTTTTTCAGGCTCTCTACAGCACATGCATAAATCCATCCACTTCCTGTATTTTATTCCTGATCTAACTGTTACTAGAGAGAATTCCTGTGACAACAGGCAGTGGACAACTTGTAGAGAAGCATTGCATCTGGTGGCCAAGACCCAGAGTTATTTTTTTCTGGGATAAATTAAGTAATTTACAAGTGTGTTAGTGGTTGAAATTACAGTGACCATTTAAGGGTGGTTTTACAAGCACCTTTTTGTAGTCATGTTTGTGGCAGTTTTTAAATTTTGGGGTGTTCTGAGCCAGAGCCTATATGGAGAGAGGAGGGGGTAAGAAACAAGAGGCAATGAGTTTAGAGCACAGATGCTGCATGGAGACTACATAAGATAACTGTAGGTACAGTGAAACCTAAAAGACCACCTGTTATCCAGATTTGATTAGCACACTGACCCGCTTCTCTGAAAAGACCACCCCACTAGAAAACAACAATACAATTTTGAGTTGGTTATTTCAAATATGTTTATTTCCAAGAATAGTTTTTTAGTTTAAACTGTTCAATACTGCTCCTCAATGTCCTCTGTGCCATTGCTCCTCCTTAGGGTGTACCATGAAAACAAAGAAGAGCAGAATCTTCTCTTCTATTTTTGTACAGTGTATGTGAGCCACCATAGAGGCTAAGTTTCACCAACTAGCTCATGGGAAACTAAAAATGAAGCCTAGAATTGAAGCCTGTAGAGCAGAAATCTGGTGGAAAATGTCATGTACAAGTAATATAATGGTCTGAAATAGTGATGTTACTTATGTAAACCCAGAGGAGAGCTTAAAGGGGTATTCCGGGATTTTTTTTTATTTGACTATGCTACAGGGGCTGTAAAGTTAGTGTAGTTCATAATATAGTGTCTGTACCTGTGTGTGATGGTTTTCTCACAATTCTTCCGTGATTTTCACCTCACTATTTATTTTTACCAGCATACAAAATGAGTGTTGTCTTGGATTTTTCCCAGCTTGCAATGCGGCCGAGACCTGACTCACTAGTCAGCTGATGACAGGGAGCCTGTCTGCTTCAATGGGTGGAGGGATCAATCTGCAACTAATGCAACAGCTGGAGGCACCCTGATTGAAAACCACAGGTCTGTAGCTCATTTATGTTTCAATCGGTGTGGTGGCTGATGTGCGGGAAGGAGGAAAATAGAATTGTGGGATTTGTAGTAAAAAAAAAAACAGTCAAACAGGAAATACAAGTTCACAAAAAGCTAGCCACAGTATTATGGTAATCTCACAACATAGCTATTTAACCCCAAGACAAGCGCAGATCCTTCCTAAGCATGTCCATTACTGTCTGCCAGGTACATACTAAAATCACCTTATAGTGGATAACCCCTTTAATCTGAAAAGTTACTGAAATAACAGGTACATGTCAACCCCTTAAGGATGCAGCCCATTTTTATTTTTGTGTTTTTGTTTTTATTTACTTCTGTAAATGGTCCGGGCGGCGTGATTTTGTGCCAAAATTTCAGACTTAGTGCATAAATTTGTGGCTACATGTTAAGAGGCGCATTTCATAAATACAATGACAATTGCAAAGATAATAAGGGAAATCGTTCTTCAACACAACCTTCTACAAAAGCAGTTAAAAAAATGCTAATATTTTGCGTGAATAGGTAACTGTGCCACAATTTGTAACAACTATAAACAACAAAACTGCTCTACCACAAAAGATAAGGTGCCTCCACAGACTTTGATGGAGTGTTTATTTAAGTGCATAGGCCCCTAACCCCTTCCCAGGGCATATTGGTACAGTCAGGTCCATAAATATTGGGACATCAAACCAACCATCTAACATATTTGGCTCTATACACCACCACAATGGATTTGAAATTAAACAAACAAAATATGCTTTAATTTCAGATTGCCAGCTTTAATTTGAGGGTATTTAAATCAGGTGAACGGTGTAGGAATTACAACAGTTTGCATATGTGCATCCCACTTGTTAAGGGACCAAAAGTAATGGGACAGAATAATAATCATAAATCAAACTTTCAATTTTTAATACTTGGTTGCAAATTCTTTGCAGTCAATTACAGCCTGAAGTCTGGAACACATAGACATCACCAGACATTGCTGGGTTTCATCCCTGGTGATGCTCTGCCAGACCTCTACTGCAACTGTCTTCAGCTCCTGCTTGTTCTTGGGGCATTTTCCCTTCAGTTTTGTCTTCAGAAAGTGAATTACATGCTCAATCGGATTCAGGTCAGGTGATTGACTTGGCCATTGCATAACATTCCACTTATTTCCCTTAAAAAACTCTTTGGTTGCTTTTGCAGTATGCTTTGGGTTATTGTCCATTTGCACTGTGAAGCGCCATCCAATGAGTTCTGAAGCATTTTGCTGAATATGAGTAGATAATTTTGCCCGAAACACTTCAGAATTAACCCCTTAAGGACCCAGGAGGTCAGGGGACGTCCTGGCACCCTGGGCCTTAAGGACGCAGGACGTCCTGTGACGTCCTGGCGCATTCCGGTCCCTGCCGCACGCCGGCCAGAGATCGGAACCGGATGCCTGCTGAAATGCTTCAGCAGGCATCCAGGGCAAACGCCGAGGGGGGCCATGTAGGCCCCCCATGTCGGCGATCGTCGCAAATCGCGGGGGAAATCGCCCCTGCGATCTGCGGCGATACCAGGCTAATCGGGTCTCTGGGGCCCGACAGCCCGGTGATTTTGCACTACCCCGGCTGTCACAGACAGCCAGGACCATGCTACAGTATAGGAGCGAGGTGGCAAGCCTGCCACCTCCTCCTATCCCCTGCGATCCGTCGGTTAGCTAACCGACCAATCGCAGGGGGGGGCGGCAGTTACTTCCTCCCGCCCTGCCTGGCCCCTGGAAGTCCGGAGAGGACTGGAGGAAGACCGGAGGACGCGGCATGGGACGGGGGAGTGCTGGGGCCCGGCCCTGGTACTTACCTTGTCCCTGAAGACGCGGATCCCGGCGATGAAGACGGCGGCGCCGGCGACAGGTGAGTGGATCTTCAGCCGCGGTCGGGCCCTTTACAGCAATGCACGTCGCCGTAAAGCGACATGCATTGCTGTATTGGGACCCTGTATACTACAACTCCCAGCATGCCCAGACAGCCCTTGGTGTCTGAGCATGCTGGGAGTTGCAGTTTTGCAACATCTGGAGGTCCACAGTTTTTGGACCACTGTGCCCTTCCAGATGTTGCAAAACTACACATCCTCAGCATGCCCTTACTGTCCAGGCATGCTGGGAGTTGTAGTTCTGTAACATCTGGCCCTTCAGATGTTGCAGAACTACAACTCCCAGCATGCCTGGGCAGTTTTGGCATACTGGGAGTTGTTGTTTTGCAACATCTGGAAGGGCGCAGATTGGGAACAACTGTATTAGTGGTCTGCAAACTGTAGTCCTCCAGATGTTGCAAAACTACAACTCCAAGCATGCTGGCAGTTGTAGTTCGGCAACATCTGGCTCTAAAGATGTTGCCGAACTACTACTTCCAGCATGCCTGAGAATGTTTGGGAGTTGTGGTTTTGCAACAAATGGAGGCACACTGCTTGGGAAACATTGTCTGTTTCCTAACGCAGTGTTTCCCAACCCATGTGCCTCCAGCTGTTGCAAAACTATAACTACCAGCATGCACTGATAGACTGTGCATGCTGGGAGTTGTAGTTTTCCAACAGCTGGAGGTTCCCCCCCTCACTGTGAATGTACAAGGTACATTCACATGAGTATCAGGCTGCAAGTTTGCGATGCAGCAAATTTTGCGCGGCAGCTCAAACTCGCAGTGGGAAACTCGCTGTAATCCCCCGCCTGTGTGACTGTCCCCTAAAAACACTACACTAACACAAAATAAAATAAAAAGTAAAAAACACTACATATACACATACCCTTACACAGCCCCCCTCCCCAATAAAAATGAAAAACGTCTGGTACGCCACTGTTTTCAAAATGGAGCCTCCAGCTGTTGCCAAACAACAACACCCAGTATTGCCGTTGACTGTCCAAGCATGCTGGGAGTTTTGCAACAGCTGGAGGCACCCTGTTTGGGAATCACTGGCGTAGAATCACCCCTATGCAAATCCCTAATTCAGGCCTCAAATGCACATGGCGCTCTCACTTTGGAGCCCTGTCGTATTTCAAGGCAACAGTTTAGGGCCACATATGGGATATCGCTGTACTCGGGAGATATTGCCTAACAAATTTTGGGGGTCTTTTTCTCCTTTCACCCCTTATGAAAAGAGGAAGTTGGGGTCTACACCAGCATGTTAGTGTAAAAAAATAAATTTTTTACATTAACATGCTGGAGTTGCCCTATACTTTTCATTTTGACAAGAGGTAAAAGGGAACAAAGCCCCCCAAAATTTGTAATGCAATTTCTCACGACTACGGAGATACCCCATATGTGGGCGCAAAGTGCTCTGGGGGCGCACAACAAGGCCCAGAAGGGAGAGTGCACCATGTACATTTGAGGTCATTTGCACAGGGGTGGCTGATTGTTACAGCGGTTTTGACAAATGCAAAAAAATAAAAATAAACACACATGTGACCCCATTTCGGAAACTACACCCCTCACAGAATGTAAATGTAATGAGGGGTGCAGTGAGAATTTACACCCCACAGGTGTCTGACGGATCTTTGGAACAGTTGGCTGTGCAAATTAAAAATTTTGTACAGCCCACTGTTCCAAAGATCTGCCAGACACCAGTGCAAAAGTCGTGAAACCCCTGTTGGGTATTAAGGCTCACTTTATTCCTTGTTACGTTCCTCAAGGGGTTTGGTTTCCAAAATGGTATGCCATGTGGGTATTTTTTGCTGGCCTGGCACCATAGGGGCTTCCTAAATGCGACATGCCCCCCGAGCAAAATTTGCTCTCAAAAAGCCAAATATGACTCCTTCTTTTCTGAGCATTGTAGTTCGCCCATAGTGCACTTCAGGTCAACTTATGGGGTACCTCCATACTCAGAAGAGATGGGGGGGTTTACAAATTTTGGGGGGTATTTTCTGCTATTAACCCTTGCAAAAATGTGAAATTTGGGTGGAAACACATAAATACCCCATTTACCTGTGGGGTATTAAGGCTCACTTTATTCCTTGTTACGTTCCTCAAGGGGTCTAGTTTCCAAAATGGTATGCTATGTTTTTTTTTCCTGTTCTGGCACCATAGGGGCTTCCTAAATGCAACATGCCCCCCAAAAACCATTTCAGAAAAACGTACTCTCCAAAATCCCCTTGTCGCTCCTTCCCTTCTGAGCCCTCTACTGCGCCCGCCGAACACTTTACATAGACATATGAGGTATGTGCTTACTCGAGAGAAAATGGGCTACAAATATAAGTATACATTTTCTCCTTTTACCCCTTGTAAAAATTCAAAAATTGGGTCTACAAGAACATGCGAGTGTAAAAAATGAAGATTGTGAATTTTCTCCTTCACTTTGCTGCTATTCCTGTGAAACACCTAAAAGGTTAAAACGCTGACTGAATGTCATTTTGAATACTTTGGAGGGTTCAGTTTTTATAATGGGGTAATTTGTGGGGTATTTCTAAGATGAAGACCCTTCAAATCCACTTCAAACCTGAACTGGTCCCTGAAAAATTGTGATTTTGGAAATTTTGTGAAAAATTGGAAAATTGCTGCTGAACTTTGAAGCCCTCTGGTGTCTTCCGAAAGTAAAAACACGTCAATTTTATGATGCAAACAGTAGACATATTGTATATGTGAATAAAAAAAATATTTTGAATATCCATTTTCCTTACAAGCAGAGAGCTTCAAAGTTAGAAAAATGCAAAATTTTCAAATTTTTCATCAAATTTTGGGATTTTTCACCAAGAAAGGATGCAAGTTACCAAAAAATTTTACCACTATGTTAAAGTAGAATATGTCACGAAAAAACAATCTCGGAATCAGAATGATAACTAAACGCATTCCGGAGTTATTAATGTTTAAAGTGACAGTGGTCAGATGTGCAAAAAATGGCCGGGTCCTAAGGTGTAAAATGGCTGGGTCCTTAAGGGGTTAATCCTGCTGCTTTTGTCAGCAGTCACATCATCAATAAATACAAGAGAAGCAGTTCCATTGGCAGCCATACATGCTTACGCCATGACACTACCACCACCATGCTTCACTGATGAGGTGTATGCTTAGGATCATGTTCCTTTCCTTCTCCATACTCTTCTCTTCCCATCACTCTGGTACAAGTCTTGGTCTCATCTGTCCATAGGATGTTGTTCCAGAACTATGAAGGCTTTTTTAGATGTCATTTGGCAATCTCTAATCTGGCCGTCCTGTTTATGAGGCTCCCCAATGGTTTCCATCTTGTGGTGAACCCTCTGTATTCACTCTGGTGAAGTATATTCTTGATTGTTGACTTTGACACACATACACCTACCTCCTGGAGAGTGTTCTTGATCTGGCCAACTGTTGTGAAGGGGGTTTTCTTCACCAGGGAAATAATTCTTTGCTCATACACCACAGTTGTTTTCCTTGGTCTTCTAGGTTTTTTGGTGTTGCTGAGCTCAACTGTGTGTTCCTTCTTTTTAAGAATGTTCCAAACAGTTGTTTTGGCCATCTCTCTGATGGGTTTGTTTTATTTTTTTCAGCCTAATGATGGCTTGCTTCACTGATAGTGACAGCTCTTTGGATCTCATCTTGAGTTGACAGCAACATATTTCAAATGCAAATAGCACACTTGAAATTAACTCTGGACCTTTTATCTGCTCAATGTGATTGGGATAGTGAGGGAATAACACATACCTGGACATGAAACAGTTGAGAAGCCAATTGTCCCATTAATTTTGGTTAGAGATGAGCAACGACTGTGATTCTATCACACGAATCGCTTCATTAAACTCCATTTTACAGTGTTCCAGGCTCCAGGGCATCTAAAATGGCGGATCCACATGTCATTACATGGGGCAAGGGACGCTGGGAAGGGAAATAGGCGGTATGAGCCTGAATCACATGCAGGATGCAGCCTATCAGCAGCCAGTCACCTCTGTGATGTCACAACCCTATATAATTGGCAGCCATCTTGCGGCCAGTCACTTCATTACAATACACTGCAGAAGGATCATAGGACACACAGCCTGTGTATGTGTGTTACAACAGAAAAAAGCGCACTCCAGCAGCGTTTAACATCCTCCTAGTCACATCAGCGTTCTCGTGGACGGAAAGCATTGTTTTTTTCACTGAAAAGGATTTTTACTGCAGCTGCAGGCATTAACTTCCCAGTCATTTTCATCAGCATTGTATTACAAAGAGAGGCACATAGCTGTATGTTGCCTCATATAGAGATGAGCGGACTTTTCAAAAATTCGATTAGGCCGATTTGCCGAATTTTCCCAAAAAGTTTGTTTCGATCTGACTTTTTTCGCGGTGAATCTACATTAAAAAAGACTATTTCTAGCCTACAGACAGCCTCAATAGGGGTATAGAACACTTTGCTGTGTTCTAAAACGCATATGGAGTGTGCTGGGGTAGTGAAATAACACTGTTATTCAGAATAACATGCAGATTACCGGCATTGCTTTTAGAACCACTGCCGAAGAGCGGCACAATGACAGAGCCTGGAGGTGGCATCAGTGTGAGGAGACCATATAGTGGCTGAATGACACAGAGTGGAGGTGTTGGTAGCATGAGGAGACCATATAGTGGCTGAATGACACAGCGTGGAGGTGTTGGCAGCATGAGGAGACCATATAGTGGATGAATGGCACAGCCCGGAGTTGGCAGCAGCATGAGTAGGCACTAGGCCTTCACAATCTCTAAGATTAAAAGATGAATTTAGAAATTTAACCGAAGATTTTGGATAGCTGGTGCTACCTACCATAACAAAATTTTTATTCCCAGACCCAGGCACAGCAGGGACATCAGTA
The DNA here is from genome assembly GCF_029499605.1 of Hyla sarda. Taxonomy (NCBI): domain Eukaryota; kingdom Metazoa; phylum Chordata; class Amphibia; order Anura; family Hylidae; genus Hyla; species Hyla sarda. The sequence continues at coordinate 340,302,138 of NC_079190.1, read as the reverse complement.
AACCATATATTGCCTGAATGACACAGCCTGGAGTTGGCTGAAGCATGAGTACACACCAGGGCTTCACAATCCCCAAGAAAAAACACAACAATTTTTTAAATTTAAAATGAAAATTTTGGATAGCTGGTGCTAGCTATCATAAAATTTTCATTCCCAGACCCAGGCCCAGCAGCGGCATCAGTAAACCATATATTGCCTGGATGACACAGCCTGGAGTTGGTTGATGCACGAGGAGACCATTGAAATGTGTGATTTTTTTTATTTGAAATTTAAATCAAAGTTTGAGTGTCCCGGACCTCGGCGTGTGGGTACGAAGGACCAAATATAACAAGCCCTCACAGGGCTCATGTGGCCGTGAGATGTAGGTGCAATGTCTCCATTGGTCTGACCGGCCATTGTTTCCAAGACTTTTCACCAAGGCAAACCATGTGAAGTACAGCGTGACACCGCCTTGCCCTGCACACATGGTATGCTGAAGGGCCACTGAGACTTGTCCGGGCAGTGGAGGCAGTCGCACACTGTCACAGGACCAATGGGCTGACCGAGTGGAGCAGGAAGCAGCATGAGTATACAAGAGGGGTTCAAAACCCCTAAAATTTAAAGGTGAACGTTAAAATCTCTATTGAAGATGCATGTTAGGCAGTGCTACCATCCAAAAATGTAAGGCCCAAGCCCAGAAGCATCAGGAAGCCAAGTAATTCCTGAAACACACAGGAGCAGTCAGGAGCAGTCATCAGCAGTACACCCGAGGGTTTCATAACCCCTTACATTTAAAGATCAATGTTGAAATTTGCATTAAGCATGTATTAAACATCCGAGGCCCGAAGCATCAGTGAGGCAAGTAGCTCCTGAAAGACACAGGATGAGTCAGGAGCAGGCATTCGCAGTACTCAAGAGGGTTTCATAACCCTAGTTGATAACCCAAGAGGGTTTCATAACCATAATTGGGAAGTGTTGGTGTAGCAGCATGGTCAATCTACTCTGAGGCATCTGGCATTGGTGGCTGGAAATCCTGGCTGATCCATCCGTGATTCATCTTCACAAAGGTCAGTCTCTCCACATTTTTCGTGGACAGACAAGTTTGCCTTGGGGTGACTATGGCCCCGGCCGCACTAAACACCCGCTCTGATGGCACACTACTGGCCGGCAGGACAGCTTTTCCAGGGCAAACTCTGCTAGTTGCGGCCATAAATCAAGTTTGGCTGCCCAGAAGTCCAGCGGATCCAAGGTATTCCACCACCTGCTGGTTCAGGTCCTGCTCCATGTCTACCTGCTGCTGATGAGTTGCTTCACTATGCAGGTAAAGAAAGCTACTCATCAGCGACTGTAGACTCAGGCTGCTGCTGATGGAGCTGGTACTGCTCCTGCCACCCCTCCCCTCCCCAGCAGCCATGCCAGTGGAAGGTGAGCACAGAGGGCCCCCCAAGTCAGACCTGCGAGTGGATGGACCATGTCGCCGATAGGCATCAGCCAACTGACTACGTAGGATCACTCTGTAGTAGGTCAGTTTGTCCTCCCTCTCAGTGAGTTTAAAAAAGGCCCCCATTCTGGGACAGTAGTGAGGGTCCAATAAGGTGGAGAGCCAGAAGTCATCCCGCTGATGAATTTTGACAATTTGGGGGTCACTACGCAAGCAACTGAGCATGAATCATGCCATATGCGCCAATGACTCGCAGGGACTACCTGCCTCCATTTCCACTGCATACTGCCACGGTGTGTCTGGGTCCTCTATCTCGCCTTCCTCATAACCCTCAAGCTCCTCTGAGCTGCTTCTGCTCCTCCTCTCCTGTCTGATGACTAGAAACACCGGCCAACTCATCCAACCTAAACTGTGCTCCACTCTGCCCCTCATCTTCCTCCTCCAGTTCAGCCCCCACAGGGCTCATGTAGCCTTGAGATGTAGGCGCAGCATCTCCATTGCCGTGACCAGCCATCGTTTCAATCATTTGTTGTAGGAAATGTAGGAGTGGAATTACGTTGTTCATGCCGTAATCCAGGCGACTTAAAAATAATGTGGCTTCCTCAAAGGGCCTCAGCAAACGACAGGTGTCACGTATGAGCTGCCACTGGTTCACATTGAAGTTACACAGGGGAGTACTCCTATCTGCTTGGATCCTCAAGAAATCGGTGATGGCTTTTCTTTGTTCGTATAGTCTGTTCAACATATGGAGGGTGGAATTCCAATGTGTGGCAACGCTGCAGCTCAAGGAGGGTGTGCTTTGCGGTGTACGAGTGGCTGAAGTGCATGTACAGTTTCCTTGCCATTGTCAGGATGTTTTGTAAATGGGGTGAAGACTTCAGGAAGTGCTTGACAACCAGATTCAACACGTGTGCCATGCAGGGCGCATGTTTCATTCACACTTCCTTGTCGCAGCGCGGACACGATGTTCTTCCCTTTGTCGGTCACCATGGTTCCAATTTCCAGATTTTGTGACGAATGAATTTTAGCAGTTCCATCCCTGTGAGACTCAGTTCGCCAAGGCAAACCATTTGAAGAACAGCTTGACACCGCCGTGCCCTACACACATGGTACGATGAAGGGCCACCGAGATTTATACGTGCAGTGGAGCCCGAGGACACGGTGGAGGATGAGGAGGCGGAGTCGCACACTGTCCAGGACCAATTGCCTGAGAGCAAGAGCGTGGAGGAGGAAGCAGTGTGACCTGTCCATGTTGCTGTTCAGGAACCACATTTACCCAGTGGCCGTAAAAGACAAGTATTGTCCCTGCCTGTAGTTACAGCTCCACACGTCGGCGCTGCCGTGCACTTTTGAACACACCAACAGGCTCAAGGACTGGCCCACCTTCTCTTGTACAAACCTATGCAGGGCTGGTACTGCCTTATTCGCAAAGAAATGACGGCTTGGGACTCTCCACCTCGGCTCGGCACAAGCCATCAATTCTCTGAAAGGTGCAGAGTCCACCACTTGAAAAGGGAGGGACTGCAGCATCAGCAACTTGGACAGGAGCACATTCAACTTCTGCCCCGTTGGATGAGTGGGCACATACTGTTCTCTCTTGGACATGGCTTCGCCGATGGATTGTTGGCGGAATGGCTGACTAAAAGTGGGAGAAGCAGGAGCATCTGGAGCGAAAGAAGGAGGGTTTGTCACACAGCTCCCTTTGGCTTAGGTGGTGGAGCCTTGGCTGGAGGAGGGAGCGCATGGCCACTAGGTGATGCAGCAGGCTGGACCACTACATCAGAGCCACGGTTCTCCCAGGCCGCTTTATGGTGGCGAAGCATGTGTTGACGCAGGGCCGTGGTGCCGACATTGGGACCCTGGCCACGCTTCACCTTCTGCTAACATATCTTACATGTGGCTACGTGAACCTCCTCGGGATGACAGATGAAAAACTGCCACACCGCCGAGTAGCTGATTTTCCCACCTACAGTCTACACTAATTGACTGCTACTGGCGCCATCTCCAGGAACCCCTGTTCCACTACCTCCCAGAAAGGTAGGCTGACGCAAAGCCGGTGGTCTCCCCCAGGCACGTTTGGCTCCAGAATTCTCACTCCGGCGGAAGGTGAATCCGAGCCGAGGCCGAGTCGAGTCGAACTGAAGCCCCAAGAAGACCAGAGACTGGGTGGGGGAGAGAACTGACTTGTCTCGGTTGACCATCCACCCGAAGCGACATAAGGTCTGAAGAGTGTGGCTCACATTCTCCAGAGCCTGGGCTCTGGTGGGTGCTTTGATGAGGAGGTCGTCCAAGTAGGTGTCACGATTCGGCTGGCAGGAGGTGGATCCTCTGTGCCAGAGAGGGATAGGCGTGGACCGTGCTAGTGGACCGGTTCTAAGTTACTACTGGTATTCACCAGAGCCCGCCGCAAAGCGGGATGGTCTTGCAGCGGCGGTAGTAACCAGGTCGTATCCACTAGCAACGGCTCAACCTTTCTGACTGCTGAAGATAGGCGCGGTACAAGGGAGTAGACAAGAGCAAGGTCGAACGTAGCAGAAGGTCGGGGCAGGCAGCAAGGATCGTAGTCAGGGGCAACGGCAGGAGGTCTGGAACACAGGCTAGGAACACACAAGGAAACGCTTTCACTGGCACAATGGCAACAAGATCCGGAGAGGGAGTGCAGGGGAAGTGAGGTATACATAGGGAGTGCACAGGTGAACACACTAATTAGAACAACTGCGCCAATCAGTGGCGCAGTGGCCCTTTAAATCGCAGAGACCCGGCGCGCGGGCGTGCGCCCTAGGGAGCGGGGCCGCGCGCGCCGGGACAGGACCGACGGAGAGCGAGTCAGGTACGGGAGCCGGGGTGCGCATCGCGAGCGGGCGCCACCCGCATCGCGAATCGCATCCCAGCTGGAGGCGGTATCGCAGCGCACCCGGTCAGTGGATCTGACCGGGGCGCTGCAGTAGCGAGGATGTTGCGAGTGCTCCGGGGAGGAGCGGGGACCCGGAGCGCTCGGCGTAACAGTACCCCCCCCCCCTTGGGTCTCCCCCTCTTCTTGGAGCCTGAGAACCTGAGGACCAGACTTTTGTCTAGGATGTTGTCCTCAGGTTCCCAGGATCTCTCTTCAGGACCACAGCCCTCCCAATCAACCAAAAAATTTTTTTTCCCTCTGACCGTCTTGGAGGCCAGTATCTCCTTCACGGAGAAGATGTCAGAAGAACCGGAAACAGGAGTGGGAGAAACAAGTTTGGGAGAGAAGCGGTTGATGATGAGTGGTTTAAGAAGAGAGACATGAAAGGCATTAGGAATACGAAGAGAAGGAGGAAGAAGAAGTTTGTAAGAGACAGGATTAATTTGGCACAAGATTTTGAAAGGACCAAGATAGCGTGGTCCCAGTTTGTAGCTGGGGACACGGAAGCGGACATATTTAGCGGAGAGCCATACCTTGTCTCCGGGAGAAAAAATGGGGGGAGCTCTTCTTTTCTTATCGGCAAACTTTTTCATGCGAGATGAAGCCTGTAAAAGAGAATTTTGGGTCTCTTTCCATATGGTGGAAAGATCACGAGTCACTTCATCCACAGCGGGCAAACCAGAGGGCAAGGGAGTAGGGAGGGGGGGAAGAGGGTGACGGCCGTACACCACGAAAAATGGGGATTTAGAAGAAGATTCAGAGACTCTGAAATTGTACGAGAATTCGGCCCATGGTAGAAGATCTGCCCAGTCATCCTGGCGGGAGGAAACAAAATGCCGTAAATAGTCACCCAGGACCTGGTTAATTCTTTCTACTTGCCCATTGGATTGAGGATGATAAGCAGAAGAGAAGTTTAATTTACTCTTGAGTTGTTTACAGAGAGCCCTCCAGAATTTTGACACGAATTGGACGCCTCTATCCGAGGCGATCTGCGTGGGCAAACCGTGAAGACGAAAAATGTGTACAAAAAATTGTTTTGCCAACTGAGGCGCTGAAGGAAGACCAGGAAGAGGAATAAAATGTGCCATCTTGGAAAATCGATCAACGACCACCCAAACAACAATGTTGCCACGGGATGGGGGTAAGTCTGTAATAAAATCCATACCAATCAGAGACCAAGGCTGTTCGGGGACAGGCAGAGGATGAAGGAGACCAGCAGGCTTCTAGCGAGGAGTCTTATCCCGGGCACAGACAGTACAGGCCCGCACAAAATCAACAACATCCGTCTCCAGAGTCGGCCACCAATAGAAGCGAGAGATGAGTTGCAAGGACTTTTTGATGCCCGCATGGCCAGCGAGGTGGGAGGAGTGACCCCATTTGAGAATCCCGAGACGTTGGCGTGGAGAAACGAAGGTCTTCCCTGGAGGAGTTTGCCTGATGGAGGCTGGAGAAGTGGAGATCAGACAGTCAGGAGGAATGATGTGTTGCGGAGAGACCTCTACTTCCGAGGCATCCGAGGAACGAGAGAGAGCATCGGCCCTAATGTTCTTGTCGGCAGGGCGAAAATGAATTTCAAAGTTAAAACGGGCAAAGAACAAAGACCACCTGGCCTGGCGAGGATTCAGCCGTTGGGCAGACTGGAGATAGGAGAGATTCTTGTGGTCGGTGTAAATGATAACTGGAAATTTTGATCCCTCCAGCAGATGCCTCCATTCCTCAAGTGCCAATTTAATGGCCAGTAGTTCTCGATCCCCGATGGAGTAGTTCCTCTCCGCCGGAGAGAAGGTCCTAGAAAAAAAACCACAAGTAACAGCATGCCCGGAAGAATTTTTTTGTAGAAGGACTGCTCCAGCTCCCACTGAGGAGGCATCAACCTCCAATAGGAAGGGTTTAGATGGGTCAGGTCTGGAGAGCACGGAAGCAGAAGAAAAGGCAGACTTGAGCCGTTTAAATGCGTCTTCCGCTTGAGGAGACCAGGACTTAGGATTGGCATTCTTCTTGGTTAAAGCCACGATAGGAGCCACAATAGTGGAAAAATGAGGAATAAATTGTCTGTAATAATTGGCGAACCCCAAAAAACGTTGGATAGCACGGAGTCCGGAGGGGCGTGGCCAATCTAAGACGGCAGAGAGTTTATCTGGGTCCATTTGTAGTCCCTGGCCAGAGACCAAGTATCCTAGGAAAGGAAGAGATTGACATTCAAACAGACATTTCTCCATTTTGGCATAAAGTTGATTGTCTCGAAGTCTCTGAAGAACCATGCGGACATGCTGGCGGTGTTCCTCTAAGTTGGCAGAAAAAATCAGAATATCGTCCAGATACACAACAACACAGGAATATAAGAGATCACGAAAAATTTCATTAACAAAGTCTTGGAAGACGGCAGGGGCGTTGCACAGGCCAAAGGGCATGACCAGATACTCAAAGTGTCCATCTCTAGTGTTAAATGCAGTTTTCCATTCGTCCCCCTCCCTGATGCGGATGAGATTATAAGCACCTCTTAAGTCCAGTTTGGTAAAGATGTGGGCACCTTGAAGACGATCAAAGAGTTCTGAGATAAGAGGTAGGGGGTAGCGGTTCTTTACCGTGATTTTATTAAGTCCGCGGTAATCAATGCAAGGACGTAGGGAGCCATCTTTTTTGGACACAAAGAAAAATCCAGCTCCGGCAGGAGAGGAGGATTTGCGAATAAACCCCTTTTTTTAAATTTTCCTGGATGTATTCAGACATAGCAAGAGTCTCTGGGGCGGACAGAGGATAAATTCTGCCCCGGGGTGGAGTAGTGCCCGGGAGAAGGTCAATGGGACAGTCATAAGGCCTGTGAGGAGGTAAAGTCTCAGCTTGTTTTTTGCAAAATACGTCAGCATAGTCCATATAAGCCTTAGGGAGACCGGTTACAGGGGGAACCACAGGGTCACGGCAGGGAGTACTGGGAACCGGTTTAAGACAGTCCTTGAAACAAGAAGTACCCCAGCTCTTGATTTCTCCTGTGGACCAATCAAGGGTTGGGGAATGGCGTTGAAGCCACGATAGTCCAAGGAGAATTTCGGAAGTGCAATTGGAGAGGACCAAAAACTCAATTTTTTCGTGATGAGGTCCGATGCACATTAGGAGGGGCTCCGTGCGGTAACGTACGGTACAGTCCAATCTTTCATTGTTAACACAATTGATGTAGAGGGGTCTGGCGAGACTGGTCACCGGGATGTTGAACCTGTTGATGAGAGAGGCCAAAATAAAATTTCCTGCAGATCCGGAATCCAAGAAGGCCATAGTAGAGAAGAAGAAGGTAGAGGCAGATATCCGCACAGGCACAGTAAGGCGTGGAGAAGCAGAGTTGACATCAAGAACTGTATCACCTTTGTGCGGAGTCAGCGTACGTCTTTCCAGGCGGGGAGGACGGATAGGACAATCCTTCAGGAAGTGTTCGGTACCGGCACAGTACAGGCAAAGATTCTCCATGCGGCGTCGTGTCCTCTCTTGAGGTGTCAAGCGAGACCGGTCAACTTGCATAGCCTCCACGGCGGGAGGCACAGGAACGGATTGCAGAGGACCAGAGGAGAGAGGAGCCGGGGAGAAAAAACGCCTCGTGCGAACAAAGTCCATATCCTGGCGGAGCTCCTGACGCCTTTCGGAAAAACGCATGTCAATGCGAGTGGCTAGATGAATGAGTTCATGCAGGTTAGCAGGAATTTCTCGTGCGGCCAGAACATCTTTAATGTTGCTGGATAGGCCTTTTTTAAAGGTCGCGCAGAGGGCCTCATTATTCCAGGATAATTCGGAAGCAAGAGTACGGAATTGGATGGCGTACTCGCCAACGGAAGAATTACCCTGGACCAGGTTCAGCAGGGCAGTCTCAGCAGAAGAGGCTCGGGCAGGTTCCTCAACGACACTTCGAATTTCCGAGAAGAAGGAGTGTACAGAGGCAGTGACGGGGTCATTGCGGTCCCAGAGCGGTGTGGCCCATGACAGAGCTTTCCCAGACAGAAGGCTGACTACGAAAGCCACCTTAGACCTTTCAGTAGGAAACTGGTCCGACATCATCTCCAAGTGCAGGGAACATTGTGAAAGAAAGCCACGGCAAAACTTAGAGTCCCCATCAAATTTATCCGGCAAGGATAGTCGTAGGCCGGAAGCGGCCACTCGCTGCGGAGGAGGTGCAGGAGCTGGCGGAGGAGATGATTGCTGAAGCTGTGGTAGTAGCTGCTGTAGCATCACGGTCAGTTGAGACAGCTGGTGGCCTTGTTGCGCTATCTGTTGCGACTGCTGGGCGACCACCGTGGTGAGGTCGGCGACAACTGGCAGTGGAACTTCAGCGGGATCCATGGCCGGATCTACTGTCACGATTCGGCTGGCAGGAGGTGGATCCTCTGTGCCAGAGAGGGATAGGCGTGGACCGTGCTAGTGGACCGGTTCTAAGTTACTACTGGTATTCACCAGAGCCCGCCGCAAAGCGGGATGGTCTTGCAGCGGCGGTAGTAACCAGGTCGTATCCACTAGCAACGGCTCAACCTCTCTGACTGCTGAAGATAGGCGCGGTACAAGGGAGTAGACAAGAGCAAGGTCGGACGTAGCAGAAGGTCGGGGCAGGCAGCAAGGTTCGTAGTCAGGGGCAACGGCAGGAGGTCTGGAACACAGGCTAGGAACACACAAGGAAACGCTTTCACTGGCACAATGGCAACAAGATCCGGCGAGGGAGTGCAGGGGAAGTGAGGTATACATAGGGAGTGCACAGGTGAACACACTAATTAGAACAACTGCGCCAATCAGTGGCGCAGTGGCCCTTTAAATCGCAGAGACCCGGCGCGCGCGCGCCCTAGGGAGCGGGGCCGCGCACGCCGGGACAGGACCGACGGAGAGCGAGTCAGGTACGGGAGCCGGGGTGCGCATCGCGAGCGGGCGCCACCCGCATCGCGAATCGCATCCCGGCTGGAGGCGGTATCGCAGCGCACCCGGTCAGTGGATCTGACCGGGGCGCTGCAGTAGCGAGGATGTTGCGAGCGCTCCGGGGAGGAGCGGGGACCCGGAGCGCTCGGCGTAACAGTAGGGTATCACTGAAACCCCTCTTGACCGTGACAGAGCTACCACAGGTGCCAGAATCTTGGTAAAGGCTCGTGGCGCTGTGGCCAGACCGAAGGGGAGAGCCACAAATTGATGACCTTCCTGAACCGCAAAGCGGAGGTACCGCTGGTGTCCGGGAAAAATTGGAACGTGGAGGTAGGCATCCTTGATGTCCACCGAGGAAAGTAACTCCCCTTGATCCATAGATGCCACCACCGAACGGAGAGATTCCATTCGGAAATGGCGGTTAAGAAGATGTTGGTTGAGATGTTTCAGATCCAGGATTGGCCGCACAGAACCGTTTTTCTTGGGAACCACGAAAAGATTGGAATAAAAACCCAGAAAGCGTTCCCTTGAAGGAACTGGGACAATGACACCCTGGATGAGAAGGGACTGAAGAGCCTCCCGAAATCCCCTCGCAAGCAAGGGAGATAGGGGAGAATGGGACTGGGAAAAAAACGATCCCTCGGAAGGGAGGCAAATTCTATCCGGTATCCGTTGGATACCACATCCCTGACCCAGGAGTCCTGAATCTGCGTGGTCCAAACATCTCGAAAAAGCATGAGGCGACCTCCCACCCGGGAAAAAGCTGCGGGTGGGGGCGTCCCTTCATGCAGAAGTGGGTTTGCGGTTGCCCGATTTGGCCGCAAAACGGTCGGAACAGTTGGTGTCCGACTTCCACGAGGGACACGCCTTGAAAAAGGGAACCTTCTTGTCCCGTGGAGGCGCCTGGCTGGACCCTTTAGAGGGGCCAGACGTCCGAAAGGAAGAAGACTTCCTGCGGAAAGAAGTGCTAGACTTGTTTTGAGGTAATAAAGAGCTCTTGCCCCCTGTCGCCTCAGAGATAATCTCATCCAGGCGCTTGCCAAAAGGTCGGGAACCAGTAAAATGAATCTCGGTGAGAGACTTCTTAGATGCAGCATCCGAGTTCCAAGTTTTAAACCAAATGGAACGACGGAGGGCCACTAGATTACCGGTGGCAAAGGCAGCGCAGCGAGCTGAGTGCAAGGAAGCAGAACACAGGAAATCTCCAGCTTTGGAACATTGGAGGGCCAGAGCAGACAGTTCCTCCGGGAGAGAACCTGAAAGAATGCCCTGACGGAGTTGGGAATGCCAAACTGAGTGGGCCTTAGACACCCAGGTGGAGGCGAAGGCAGGAAGCAGGGAAGAACCCGCTGCTTCAAAGGCATACTTCACTAACGACTCAACCTTTTTGTCTGCAGGATCCTTGAAGGCAGCTGCATCCGCCAGCAGCAAAGTAGTAGCTTTAGAGAGGCGGGAAACGGGAGGATACACCAACGGAGTGGAAGTCACTTTGGAGACAAGGTCCTTGGCGAAAGAATATCGCGCTTGGACTTTCTTAAGTCCCTTAAACTTCTCAGGGTGCTTCCAGGCAGATTCTAGAATGGCCTCAAATTCAGCGTGAGAGCTGAACACTTTGGGTGCCGGTCGGGCACAATGAAAGGATACTCCTGGAGCTGTGTCCGAAGTTCCTGGGTCCTCTAGGTTAACCCCTTAACGACGCAGGACGTATATTTACGTCCTGCGCCGGCTCCCGCGATATGAAGCGGGATCCCGCCGCAATCCCGCATCATATCGCGTCGGTCCCGGCGCTAATCAACGGCCGGGACCCGTGGCTAATACCACACATCGCCGATCGCGGCGATGTGCGGTATTAACCCTTTAGAAGCGGCGGTCAAAGCTGACCGCCGCTTCTAAAGTGAAACTGAAAGTGACCCGGCTGCTCAGTCGGGCTGTTCGGGACCGCCGCGGTGAAATCGCAGCGTCCCGAACAGCTGATCAGACATCTGGATGGCCCTAACCTGCCGATAATGCTGATCACAGGCGTGTTAATACACGCCAGTGATCAGCATAGGAGATCAGTGTGTGCAGTGTTATAGGTCCCTATGGGACCTATAACACTGCAAAAAAAAATGTAAAAAAAAAGTGTTAATAAAGGTCATTTAACCCCTTCCCTAATAAAAGTTTGAATCACCCCCCTTTTCCCATAAAAAAAATAACAGTGTAAAAAAAATAAAAAATAAACATATGTGGTATCGCCGCGTGCGTAAATGTCCGAACTATAAAAATATATCATTAATTAAGCCGTACGGTCAATGGCGTATGCGCAAAAAAATTCCAAAGTCCAAAAAGCGTATTTTGGTCACTTTTTATACCATTAAAAAATGAATAAAAAGTGATCAAAAAGTCCGATCAAAACAAAAATCATACCGATAAAAACTTCAGAGCACGGCGCAAAAAATGAGTCCTCATACCGCCCCATACGTGGAAAAATAAAAAAGTTATAGGGGTCAGAAGATGACATTTTTAAACGTATACATTTTCCTGCATGTAGTTATGATTTTTTCCAGAAGTACGACAAAATCAAACCTATATAAGTAGGGTATCATTTTAACCGTATGGACCTACAGAATAATGATAAGGTGTAATTTTTACCAAAATATGCACTGCGTAGAAACGGAAGCCCCCAAAAGTTACAAAATGGCATTTTTTTTCGATTTTGTCGCACAATGATTTTTATTCCGTTTCGCCGTGCATTTTTGGGTAAAATGACTAATGTCACTGCAAAGTAGAATTGGCGACGCAAAAAATAAGCCATAATATGGATTTTTAGGTGGAAAATGAGATTATCTCCTCCTCCTGATTGGGACAGGAAAAAACACTGAGAGGTTAAATTCCCCACCCCTTCCTGTCCACACCAGTGTATTTATAAAGAACACCGAAGGAAAGGAAAAAAGTGCACCAAAAAACACTATAATAAAAAACCAAAGGGTGGGATGTATGGGTGCTGTCGTGGAGACTTCTAGAAAAGGAATTATCGGTGAGTATAATTCACCATTTTCCCCCACGTCTCCACGACAGCACCCATGAGAAATACCAAAGAATTTACTTAGGGAGGGACTACAGCACTGAGAACTTTACGTCCAAAGGCCATATCCTCAGAAGACAAAATATGAACTCTATAATGTCTGGAAAAGGTATGAAGGTTTCTCCAAGAGGCAGCTTTGCAAATCTGTTCGACAGAAGCTCCAGCTCTCTCTGCCCATGATGAGGAAATTGCTCTAGTAGAATGGGCCTTCAATTGTCTAGGAGGGGCTTTTCCTCTGGCCACATAAGCCTCTGAAATTGCGGTCTTAATCCATCTGGCTATAGAACTCCTAGAGGCTTTCTTGCCTCTATTAGGGCCAGCAAACTGAATAAACAGATTGTCATCCTTCCTCCACTGACTAGTTCTTTCAAAGTAGATGAGGACAGCTGTTCTAACATCCAAAAGACTATATGATTTTTCTAAGTCATTTTTTGGATCTGAACAGAAGGATGGAACCACAATATCCTGTGATCTATGAAAGGTAGAGACAACTTTAGGGAGGAAGTTAGGATCAAGCTTAAAAATGATTTTGTCATCCAAAATTCTGACATAAGGCTCTCGGATAGAAAGAGCCTGAATTTCACCTACTCTCCTAGCTGTAGTGATGGCGATTAAAAATATAGTTTTGAGAGTAAAAAAAAATGTCAGAAATAGAATCCAGAGGCTCAAAGGGATCCAAAGGAATAGCTGCTAGAACTACATTTAAATTCCACTGAGGACAGATATTTAAAGTCTTAGGTCTGAGTCTGCTGGACGCTTTAATAAATCTTGAAATCCACATGTTATCAGCCAATTTTACATGATAGAGAGTACTGAGAGCAGAAACCTGTACTTTGAGGAAACTAGGGCTAAGACCGAAATCAAATCCCTGCTGAAGGAAGTCTAGAATTTTAGGAATCACCGGAGTGTTGATAGAAAAAGAATCCCCACACCAAGAGATACATTTCTTCCAGGTTTTAGCATAGATTCTAGAGGTAGTATCTTTACGGCTAGATAGAAGGGTTTTTACTACCTTTTCAGAGAAACCTTCCTTCAGCAGAATGGACTTTTCAATTTCCATGCTGTCAAGCTGAGGTTTTTGATCTGACGATGAAAGGATTGTCCCTGGGACAGCAGATCCTTTTGAGGAGGAAGGCATATGGGATCCTCTACAGCTAGAGTCTTTAATAGAGAGAACCAGCTCCTCTTTGGCCAGTTTGGAGCTACTAGGATTAGAATGCAATGATAGTTCATTAGCTTGTGAAGGACCCGAGATATTAGCAGCAGGGGAGGAAATGCGTATCCCATACTGAATGTCCAATCCTGAGCTAATGCATCTACTGCTAGCGGAGAGTCCCTTGGATTTAGGGAATAGAATAGATCCACCTTGTGATTTCTCTTGGTTGCAAACAGATCTATTTGAGGAACCCCTCATCTCTCCGTAATCATCCTGAATGCCCACGGAGCTAGAGACCATTCCCCTGGGTCTAATGTGTCTGCTCAGGAAGTCCGCCTCCAAGTTCCAGACCCCTTTGAGATGGACTGCTGAGATAGAAAGCACCTTGTTTTCTGCCCAAGAAAATATTTGATGCGAAATTGACTGGAGAGATGTGTACCTTGGACCTCCCTGACGCCTTATGAAGGCCACTGCAGTCATGTTGTCCGAGTAAATGAGGATATGGCGATTTTTGCAGATCTCCTCTAACTCTTGGAGTGTCATCCATATTGCCAGTAACTCTCTGAAGTTGGACGATTTTCTTGCTGTCTGAGGATCCCATTTCCCTTGGACTACTCGAGACTCTGAGTGAGCACCCCATCCTCCTGCACTGGCATCCGTTGTTATGAGTAACTGGTTTGACTGAAACCAACTTACTCCCTTCTTTAAATTTTTCTTGAACATCCACCATCTTAGATGGGTTTTTACTTGAGTGGGAATTATCACTTTTCTGTCTAAAGCTTTCTGAGACTTGTCCCAAATGGTTAGGAGCCACTTTTGTAGAGGCCTGGAGTGAAACTGAGCCCAAGCTACTGATTGGATGCATGATGTCATATGAGTGGACATTGCTGTCCTGATTATACAGGAATGCAGGCTTAGAAACCCGGAGACTAATGCCTGCAGTAATACCCTTTTGGAATCCGGAAGAAAGGAGGTCTGGATCCTTGAATCCAAAATGGTACCTAAGAAAATGTATTTCTGAGTGAGAATAAGATCTGATTTGTCTAGATTTAGGATCCATTCCAACTTCTGGAGAACAAGTATAGCTCTCAGTATGTCGTCTAGATAAGGGATAATTAGAATAGACTCCTTCCTGAGAAGGGCAACCACCTCTGCTAAGACCTTGGTGAAAATTTGAGGCGCAGATGACAGGTCGAATGGGAGACAGACAAACTGAAAGTGCCGGACCCTGGACCCCCACTGGATGGCAAATCTCAGATATTTTTGGGAATTTGAATGGATGGGACTGTGGTAATATGCATCGCGAAGATCGATAGTCGCCATCACCGCCCCCTCCTTTATTAACTGAACTGCAGACTTCACAGTTTCCATCTTGAATTTTTTTTAAACCACAAATTTGTTCAGGGGTTTCAGGTTTATAATTAATATAATTTGGCTACTGAGGAATACCACACTAGTGGTGAAACGCTTTAGCCTTTATTTATATAATTATTGCCATACCTAACTCTCAGCATCATCAGCCATTGTATCAGCCGATACCCCCTTGCAAGCGCTGCAGGTTCCTAACTTGCGGACCACTATTGAATAGCGCGCTATTCACACCACGAGGACGCCAATCTACAAGCCTAACTGCTGCTCTACAGACCGGGCGAACTGTGCTCAGCACGATTACCTCTATCTTCCCTCCGATATTACAAGCCGGCTTTCTACATTACAGAGGACAATACCACATCAGTTTGGACCAGTATACCTACCCGTCGCCACATCAGAGGAGCCCTCTGTACCTATGCCAGGTTGGTGGTCACCTTCACATTAGTCCGTGCGGGCGCTCAGTTGCTACAGTCACCGGAGCTTGCCGCTCCTGGAGACATCAGCTGCCGGAGAACACGGTGAAGTCATCTACAAAGTACCGTCCTTAACATTATAACTATCTGTAATAACCGGCACGCTCCTACTGAAACAAATGTTACAACTGTATCGCACTTGAGCCCATTAATCATACACTACAGATACTTTGTCTCCACCTTGCTGCTACTATAAGCGCACAGACTATTTGATGGACAGCTGCAATTAATTTAGCTGGCGAATAAAACCACAACTACTGTACTGGTTGATAATTTTATTAATATTTTAAAAGGACTTTTTTTGAAAATGATTATTATTTTATATGAGATGGTTAACAAATAATTTTCTTTATTTTAATTAGCACATTTTTAGCACATTTCTTCCAAACACCTGGGCAAGGGCCCTGCCCAGATGTTTTACTATTATCTTTACCAATAAATGTATACGATTATCAAAGTTTTTCTCTCAGCAGGTTTTTTATTATCATTTATTCCCTTACGTCCTAACCAGTAGCACAGATGGGGTATTCCACCCCCCGCGAACTGGTTAGGACAGATGGAAGTTTTATTGAACCTAATTAAACAATCAGTGAAAACACACCCACAACACCCTGTATAAGTAAGAGGGTCACCCTCTGACCCATTGTGTTATTTTCTGTCCTCCCGGACAGTGGGACAGATGGTGACCCCCTTACTCCTGTTATATGAGTAGGGGAGGTTCTTTCTTACTTGCGCCCATCTGCCTCTGTACCACGGAGCCGCGACTCCAACCGCGGCCCCGGCCAGAAGTGCGTCAGCGGCGTCTGACGTCACTTCCTGTTTCTCTCTTCGCTTCCCGGCTCGGATTTTGCGCCGTTTTGCTATCCATAATGCGGCGAAACCGAGCGGGGAGCCTCTTTCTATAACCCTCTAACTTAGGGTTCCTTTTTTTTCCTGTTTTTTAAGCAAGATTTCTTTATCTCTCCTGTAACTCCGCCTTGTGGGCGGAGTCTTGTTTAGGCGCCAGCCAGGGGGATATTTAAACTCCCCCTAGGCTGTCATTCAGCCTCCTAGAGCGCAGAGCTGTTGGTACTTCCACAGTCCTGTCTTTTTGAGTTTAGTAGTGCATCCTTGCGGATACTACTGTTTCCCTATCTCTATCACTTACCTGGTCTCTTGCTGAGAACTTTGGGTATTTTAAATTATATTTTAGCTAGCCGCAATTTTTTTCTTGCCGCTACATTATCTAATCCTCCTCTCATATTTATCTAGATATGTCGACCGAGGGCTCAGGGGATCGTGAAGGCTTGGCAAAAAGATCCGCCAAGCGCAAGCACCTCTCTTGCCATGACTGCAATATTCCCCTTGAGGATAATTATGAATTTTCCAGGTGACCTCCTTGTAGGGCTAAGTCTCTACCTTCCCACCAGACTGAGCCTACAGTCCAAGATATGTATGTGTGGGTCTCCTCTAACATGTCGGCCATGCAAGCCTCTATTGAGGAGCTGAAACGCGTTGTCTCTCAGAAACGTGCCAGACCTTCTTCACCTCCCAGAATGGAGACGTCTGTGGATCAGGAGAGAGAAGATTCCAAGTCCTCCTCTTCGGATGTGGAGGTCGCTGCCTACTATTTCTTTCCGCTGGAAAAGACCCAGCGTCTTCTGAGATCCATCCGGTCGGGGGACCAGGATGTTGATCCCGGGGAAGCCTCTACCTCCGCCTCTAAGGGACCTAGGGTCTTTAAAGTGGATGATACCCTTCTGTCCGTGCTTAGAACGGAATGGAAAAAAACAGAAAAGGGTCCGGTCTTAATCAAAAGATTTAAGACCATGTTTCCTATACAGGAATCTCAGCTTTCCTCCTGGGGCCCTGTCCCTAAGGTTGATATGGCAGTTGCCAAACTGTCCAAGAGGACAGTAGTCCCTGCTGAGGATGGGTCTTCCTTGCAGGATCCAATGGATCGGAAGGCTGACTGTGCCATGAGGCGCTCCTACTCCACTGCTTCTGCGTCTGCATCAGTGGCGATAGCTTGCTCAGAGGTAGCAAACTTTTTAAACACCCGCCTTTCTAACATCCAGTCGGATTTGGACCAGGGGGTTCCTAGGGATGAAATTCTTTCATCCTTCAAGACGACCAATCTGGCCGTTAATTTTTTGTGCGATGCTTCCACCCAGCATCTTAAGTTGGCCTCCAAGTCTATGGTCCTGGCTTCCGCTGGACGACGTCCTCTGTGGTTAAAACCTTGGAAGGTCGACAACTCTTCCAAGAACACCTTATGTGCTATGCCTTACGAACCCGGCATTCTTTTCGGAGCTGAGTTGGACCGCATTATGGAGGGACTTTCTGACAAGAAAGGCAAGTCCCTCCCTTATTCCTCCTTTCGTGGTCGAGGGCGGTGTTCTGGGGGCGGATCAGCCCCCCAGCCTAAGCCTCAGAGAGACTGGGGTAATCAACGCCGGGGCGGAAAACGCTCCCGTGGCCCCAAAGACAACAGAAAGCTCTGACTGCGGGCTTCTACGAAGCTCTGGGTTCCTTGCCGAGGTGACCTTTCCAGTTTCCCATCCTGCCCCCCAGATTCCAGTTGGTGGTCGTCTTCACCATTTTTTAAGCGCCTGGTCCCTCCATATTCAAGACCCTTGGGTCCTGAGATTAATCTCGGATGGTTATTCGATAGACTTCGAATCAATTCCCCCATCCAATTATGTGGAGACTCTCAATCAGTATGTAAAGCACAAACGCTTTCGTATGGAAACTATTCAATCTGTGGTCAACCTCATCTCGCCAGGGGATTACCTGGCTACTCTGGATCAAAAGGATGCTTACCTTCATATTCCTATTCATCCGGTATCCAGAAAGTATCTAAGGATCGCAGTTCAGGTAGAGGGAGTTCTAAAACACCTCCAGTTTGTAGCCCTCCCGTTTGGAATTTCTTCGGCCCCACACACATTTACCAAAGTGGTGGTAGCGGTAGTTGCCGCTCTAAGACTCCAGGGGCTCAGCATTGTTCCCTACCTAGACGATTGGGTCCTCAGAGCTCCTTCTTCTGCGATCCTGTCCCAACATCTGCAACTAGCAGTATCCTTCCTTCACCAGTTAGGGTGGATAGTCAATTGGCCCAAATCCAATTTCCTCCCAACGACCTCAGTGAGGTTCCTCGGCTTCATAGTTGACTCAATCTCCATGACACTTTACCTCTCTCCCGAGAGGAAATCTCGGGTTCAAGAATCGGCCCTTTTTCTCTCTGTACCCCGGAGAGTATCCATTCGCACTCTCATGCGGATGTTGGGACTTATGTCCGCTACCGTGGATGCGGTTCCTTGGGCTCTTTGGCATCTACGCCCTCTTCAATCAGAGGTGCTCGCCACATGGAATCTCAGGCCCTCGGGCCTAAACAAGTGCCACTCCCTGTCTTATCGTGTCCGGTCCTCTCTCAGATGGTGGTCTCACCTCGAGGACAGCAAGTCAATGATCCAACCCTCTTGGATCATACTTACCACCGACGCGTCCCTTGTAGGTTGGGGAGCGCATCTCTTGGATCTGTCAGTGCGGGGATCTTGGTCTCCACAGGAGAGAGGGTTAACCTCCAATCTCCTCTAGATTCGAGCCATCAGATTAGCACTCCTCCACTTTGCTTCTCTTCTTCAAGGGAAAGCAGTAAAGATCCAATCCGACAGCATGACGGCTGTATTGTACATCAACAAGCAGGGAGGCACTCGATCACAAAGCCTCCTCAGAGAGGTGGGTCTGATCTTGGATTGGGCAGAGAGGAACCTAACCCATCTGTCGGCAGTTCACATTCGGGGATCTCTCAATGTGATCGCCGACCGCCTGAGCAGAGGACTTTCAACTGGAGAATGGTCTCTTCATCCAGAGATATTCAAACGAATAACACTCAGGTGGGGTATGCCGGAAATAGATCTTATGGCTACGAGGTTCAACACCAAAGTGGTGAGATTTTGCTCCCTGTACAGGGAAGACAACCCAGTAGCAATCGATGCTCTCTCAATCCCATGGAGGTTCAGGCTGGCCTACATCTTCCCTCCAATTTCCTTGATCCCAAGGGTATTGATGAAAATCAGGCAGGACCAAGCCTCTGTCATAGCCATAATTCCATTTTGGCCCAAGAGAGCTTGGTTTACCCAACTCTTGCAAATGAGTCGGGGACAATTCTGGAGGCTTCCCCCAGAGCAAGCACTAGTGTCGGGGGACACTCACAGCTGCTCAAATCTTCAAATGTTCAACCTGACAGCCTGGAGGTTGACCAGTCCCTTCCACATCTAGAAGGGCTTTCTAGTGTGGTCTTGAATACCCTCTCGCATTCCAGAGCGGAGTCCACCAACAGAGCCTATAAAAGAATTTGGACAACTTTTCAGTCTTGGTGCTCCAAGAAACAACTACCTGGACAGAATCCAGCTGTTGCCACAATCCTCAACTTTCTCCAGGAGGGATTAGACAAGAATCTATCTCCTTCCACACTCAGAGTTCAGGTATCAGCCATCTCTGCCTTTCTCAATAAACCATTGTCTCAAGACCCACTAGTCAAAACATTCTTGAGGGGATCCTCAAGGTTAAAACCTACAATTAT
This sequence comes from Hyla sarda, assembly GCF_029499605.1. Taxonomy (NCBI): domain Eukaryota; kingdom Metazoa; phylum Chordata; class Amphibia; order Anura; family Hylidae; genus Hyla; species Hyla sarda. The sequence goes on along the minus strand of NC_079190.1, from coordinate 340,282,313 downwards.
ACAACCTGTCCCAGCATGGGACTTATCGGTGGTGCTCAAGGGGTTGGCATCTCCCCCCTTTGAGCCCTTGGAGGAGGTGGACATGAAATTTGTTACCATTAAAATAACTTTTTTACTGGCAATCACATCAGCCAAGAGGATTGGGGAACTTCAAGCGCTCTCGGCACTTGAACCATATACTAAATTTTTGCCAGATCGAGTGTTACTCAGATTTATGCCATCCTTTATACCTAAAGTTCCATCATTCCAAAATATTAATCAAGTTATATCCCTGCCAGTATTTTCTCCTCCTCCATCCTCCAATGAAGATGGGGCTCTTCATTGCCTAGATATCTCGAGATGCCTCCAGATCTATATAAGAAGATCTTTGGAGTTTAGGAAGGATGAAAATCTGCTAATTCTCTTTTCAGGACCCAAGAGAGGTCTTAAAGCTTCAAAACCCTCCATCAGTAGATGGGTAAAGGATGCCATTCGTATTTCCATGGTATCCCAAGGTAAGGAGCCTCCTGAGTTTGTAAAAGCTCATTCCACCAGGTCTGTATCTACCTCCTTTGCGGAAAGGAGTCTTGTTCCCTTGGAACATATATGCAAAGCTGCTTCCTGGAGTTCACTCTCCACATTTATCACCCACTACAGACTTGACAGTAGATTGGCCGATTTCTCCTCATTTGGACGGACAGTATTATCTGCCGTCAGGCATGAGAGCCCTCCCTCATAGGGTTTCTGCTTGCCATTTCCCCATCTGTGCTACTGGTTAGGACGTAAGGGAATCGTTAATTTCTAACGATAATTTGTTTTCCCTTAGTCCTAACAGTAGCACAACTTTCCCTCCCTAGTTAAGTTATTTTTTTTTTCTATTCTTTGCCTTTAGTTCTTCTTGTTACTACTCAATGGGACAGAGGGTGACCCTCTTACTTATACAGGGTGTTGTGGGTGTGTTTTCACTGATTGTTTAATTAGGTTCAATAAAACTTCCATCTGTCCTAACCAGTTCGCGGGGGGTGGAATACCCCATCTGTGCTACTGTTAGGACTAAGGGAAAACAAATTATCGTTAGAAATTAACGATTATTCACTATTTATCCTTTTTTACTAAAGGACATTTTACCATTAATACATTTTTTGCAATATTCCAGTCTACCTATTTTCTATCCTTTACTTTGCTATTTTTATTTCCAACTACCCTTTGAGGAGACGTCAGACACCACCTCCGACCCGCTCCTACCCGAAAGCATAGCGCGCAGAGGAAGGAGGCAGCGTTCTGTTCAGAGACCTAGAGGTGACGTCAGATGCCACCTCTAAGTCGCCACCTCTTCGAGGAAAGCGCCGGGAGGAGACGGAACTCTTTGAGAGTAGCGGGGACGCCAACACACAAGAAATGTGGTGCTATGAAAGAGCGCCACACCGCAGACCTGAAAGGATGACACCGGCAAAAGGTGCAGAAATCAAAGGCAGCCGAAGCTGCCTGTAAGTTATATAGTAGAAAGAGACCTCCAACCCTAAGGCTGTCAACATTGAAATAATAAGGGGGGGTCCTGGAGGCTAAAACCCTGCCTAGGACCCTGCCCACCAGCCTTAACCTCTGTCCAGGAGGACTATATATATATATATATATATATATATATATATATATATATATATACACATACAAAAGAAAAAAACACACAAGGGGGTTGGGCTCTTTCCCCTACTTATAGGGGGAGTGGGAGGGTCTAAAGCGGTCAATAAATTTCCACCGGTCCTTATCAGTCCACAGGGGGGGGGGGGGGGGATACCCCATCTGTGCCACTGGTTAGGACGTAAGGGAATCAATATTTAATGTTGTAAAACAGCAGCAGATAGAGATGGAAAAAAATTTACATAGAATGAGTAGGGATTTATACCAGGTTTAGAGTCCAGTGAGTGGTCCTAAACAGTTAAATGTATATGAAGTTGAACTGCTCAATCTTCTCTGCAATATAGAATCCAATGTTTGCTTTAACTCGTTATTGTTTAAGTCCCCAATACAGAAGTAGCTAATTACGACTGACCATTGAACTCAAACCCAGAATAAGCAGGGATTTTAAGACTACTTTATTAGCCTTCCTATAAGTGAACCCTGACCTGTGGCAAAACTACAGTTCAATTATATGTGGATGTACTCAATCTGTGTGAAGGTCCGAGAACTTTCACCTGTTGGTATCCTCAACCCACCTTAAATATTTAGAAAAATAGAAAGTAGAGAAATGGCAAGGTTCTCAAGGACTGTGGGTTGGTTTATGTAGGTGAAATTAATCTATGTATAGTGTGTGAGAATTAGTACATAGTATTAAGACCTGAGAAGTGGTATAGATTTATATAGAAAAATAGTATTGGTGGAATAGAATGTTATACAGTATATACCAATTTGTATGTATAGTGTGTGGTATAACTGGGATGTGGAGTGTAACTATATCAGTAACTGAATCAGTTACATGTGAAGCAGGTGATGTGTAGAATGTTTAATGTAACTGTGGGATATGGAATGTAACTGTATCAGTAGTTGTATCGGTTGAGTATACAATCAGTGGTGTGTGTAATGTGTAAAGAAAACGGCTAGGTGGAGGGGTTATGTGTGGTAACAGTAATAGAGATAGTGTGAGGATGGTCAGAAGAAAATAGTATATGTAGATGAGATTCAGTAACATTCAGGACATTAGATACATTTTCACTATGTTCTTGTCTGGTGAAAAACTGGTAAATAATGTAGCTCAGTAATGTATCTGTATGACTGAATAATCAAAAGCTGTCCAAGGTACAATGGTGATTTATTAGGTTCTATAAAGCATATAAAACATAAAAACATACATGCAGGAAAGGGATATGCAGGGCCCTTGCAATCCCCTCCAAAAAATGTACATGGGGTAAAGAAAATACAAAGATAAAGGTTAATATAGGGTTAAAAGATCTATTTATTAATGCCACACAGAATGTCCTTAAACATATATTAGTCCACAGTTCTTTGGTTCGAACAGTTTATAATCCTGAATTGGGTGATTCAATTTGCAACCTCTGGAGCCTCCTTATTTGCAGCCCACTCCTATTATATCCAAATATGATGCAATTTGTGTTAAGATTGTTTCAATAGTACATCGGTAGTGGTACAGTGATGCAGTGACAGCGGTTACGGCCAGCAGATGGTAATACAGTAATACTAGCAGTAGATCTAAAGCTGCTCGGCGGCCGCAGAAAGCAAAAAGCCGTTCGGTACTATGTACCGCTTACCCGACCATGGGTGACTGGGGAGTCTCTGGTGACCTGGTGGTTCTGGCGATGTAGTGATCACTGAGGATGGACCACGTAGGTCCGAAAGCGTCTGATCTCAGCTTGCCACCCACCACAGTCACTACAATTACTAATCAGAGCATCAACCAACATCCAGGACAACAACACCCTGCAATTTGCTGCACCTCTAACTCCGGGACCGGCACTTTCTACCACTGCCGCTACCACCACTACCATCTGCACTCTCTTACAGCATAAGCCGCAAGCGACAGACACCACGAGGACCGAGGATGGGAGCACCGGAGGCCTGACTTAGGAGACGGCGAATATAGCTGACGACCGGCCTGTCGGGACATAGACCGCATCGCCTAATCACTACATCGCCAGAACCACGAGGTCACCACAGACTCCCCAGTCACCCACGGTCGGGTAAGCGGTACATAGTAGCGAACGGCTTTTTGCGGCCGCCGAGCTGCTTTACATCTACTGCTAGTATTACCATTTGCTGGCCGTGACCGCCGAGTCACCACCAGGGAGTTTGTGACCGCCATGTCACTGCATCACTGTACCACTACCGATGTACTATTGAAACAATCTTAAATTGCATCATATTTGGATATAACAATAGGAGTGGGCCACAAATAAGGAGGCTCCAGAGGTTGCAAATTGAATCACCCAATTCAGGATTATTAACTGTTTGAACCAAAGAACTGTGGACTAATTTAAGGACATTCTGTGTGGCATAATTATATATATATTTTTTAACCCTATATTAACCTTTTTTAATCTTTGTATTTTCTTTACCCCATGTAAATTTTTTGGAGGGGATTGCAAGGGCCCTGCATATCCCTTTCCTGCATGTATGTTTTTTATGCTTTATAGAACTTAATAAATCACCATTGTACCTTGGACAGCTTTTGAATATACAGTCATACAGACACATTACTGAGCTACATTTACCAGTTTTTCACCAGACAAGAACATAGTAACATTCAGGACATTAGATACATTCTCAGACACTTATACTGTTATCTAAACATCTACATATACTATTTTCTCCTGACCATCCTCACACTATCTCTATTACTGTTACCACACATAACCCCTCCACCTAGCCATTTTCTTTACACATTACACACACCACTGATTGTATACTTAACAGATACAACTACTGATACATTAAACATTCTACACATCACCTGTTTCACATGTAACTGATTCAGTTACTGATACAGTTACACTCCACATCCCAGTTATACCACACACACTATACATACAAATTGGTATATACTGTATAACATTCTATTCCACCAATACTATTTTTCTATATAAATCTATACCACTTCTCAGGTCTTAATACTATGTACTAATTCTCACACACTATACATAGATTAATTTCACCTACATAAACCAACCCACAGTCCTTGAGAACCTCGCCATTTCTCTACTTTCTATAAAACTACAGTTCAATGTCAAGTTGTAGTTTAGCAACAGCTAAAAAGCTATAGGATAGATAATAGTATATATTCTGCTTTAACACATTAAAAATGTTTAGTTTTTTCCCAGCGGAGTACTCCTTTTAATCAACTGCCAGAAAGCTACAGATTTGAAAATTACTTTCATAAAAAAAAAAAAATCTTAATCCTTCCTGTACTTCGCTGTTGTATGCTCCACAGGAAGTTTTCTTTTTGTATTTCCTTTGTCTGACCACAGTGTTCTCTGCTGACACCTCTGTCCATTTTAGGAACTGTCAGGAGCAGGATAGGTTTGCTATGGGGATTTGCTCCTACTCTGGACAGTTCCTAAAATGGACAGGTGTCAGAACACTGCTGGACAAAGGAAATTCAGAAAAGAACTTCCTGTGGAGCATACAATAGCTGATAAGTACAGGAAGGATTAACATTTTTTTTTAAGTAAGCAATTTACATAATCTATTTATCTTTCTGGCACCAGTTTATTTAACCCTCTTAAGGACCCATGACGTACCGGTACGTCATGAGTCTGCTCCCGATCTATAATGCAGGGCCACGTCCAGGCCTCTAACGACCGGGAAACTAAAGCCCCAAAAAGTTACAAAATGGCGTTTTTCTTCAATTTTGTCTTTTTTTCTGCTTCATATATTTTTGGGTAAAATGACTCATTACAAAGTAGAATTGGTGGCTCAAAAAATAAGCCATCACATGGATTTTTAGGTGCAAAATTTAAAGCATTATGATTTTTTAAAAAGGTAAAGAGGAAAACTAAAAGGCAAAAACAGAAAAACCCTGGGTCCTTAAGGGGTTACAGTTTCAGGGGAGTACCCATTTTAAACCCTACAGCAGCAGTACTCAAATTGTGGACCATGGCACAGATCTGGACTACACACACACTGGTTCTCCTTTTCATTTGTATAGGTGTCCAAGACAGACAAAATGAATAGCCGCAGCCTGGAGCTAGGGAATGCTGTGCTACTTGCCCCGTGCTTCTGTGATGCAGGCTGCGCGATTAGTGCTGCCTGCATCATCTGCTCTGGCCAGACCTGACTAGAAGAGGCCGGAGCAGCATGGGACCTGGGACGGGGAGACAAAGCTCTCAGGTGGAAGAACACAAATTACCTGTGACTCCAGTTGCTGCAAACTACAGCTCCCATCATGACTGTGTGCATGATGAGAGTTGTAGTTTGCAGCAACTGAAGAGGCAGTTTGTGGAGGCAATGTGGCATTAATAATTGTGGGAGCACTGTAGCATCAATTGTAAGGGCACCGTGGCAATAATGGTGTAGGCATGGAGAGGCACTCATTGTTTTACGGTACAGGGTTTGTCAAAATTATATTTTGGGACATGTGGCAGCAATATACCAGGGGCACAGCATGTGGCAGTATTCTATTCAGGGACACAATGCAGCAGTATTATTTTCAGGGGTACAGTCTCTGGCAGTATTCAGAAAATACAGGAAACCTTAGGTTTACATCCTCCAGACTTCAGTCATTTTACCAATTTCCTGCATGGCACTGCAGCCACTAGGTGTGAACCAGGCGTCAGCGCTTTGCTTGGATCTTAACTATTTTTAGTGAGGGTCTGCCATTGGTTGAGTACCCCTGCCCTGCATTTTCAGACTCTGGATGTGTTCACATAGTATTTTGCCGAAAATATTGAGAATGCAGCCTTTAAGAGGTACTCCAGTGGAACACTTTAAATGAACTGGTGCCAGAAAGTTAAACAGATTTGTAAATTACTTCTATCAAAAAAAAATCTTAATCCTTCTAGTAAGTATTAGCAGCTGTATGCTACAGAGGAAATTTTTTTTTATTTATTTTTTCTTGTGCACCGTGCTCTCTGCTGACACCTGGTACCTGTATCAGGAACTGTACAGAGCAGGAGAAAATACTCATAGCAAACCTATGCTACTCTGGACAGTTCCTCACAGGTGTCAGCAGAGCACTTTGGACAAGACAAGAGAAATTAAAAAAGCAAAGAATTTCCTCTGTAGCATACAGCTGCTAAGTACTGGTAGGATAAACAGATCTGTAAATTCTATTTAAAAAAAATTTTGCCACCAATTTTAAAAATATAAAATTATTCCACCGAAGCACCCCTTTAATATGTAGATTTCCAAGGGGGTCGTTAGTTTTGTCAACCATTTATGTAGTAGTAAACAAAAAAAACAAACAAAAACAGACACTGTTTGCCATTCAACTTTTATTTTAATAAAATCCGTAATGCACAGCACATGCAGTGCCAAGCATCTATACTAGTACAATAAGCAAATTCTAAACTAAAGCAACTTGAGGGTCAATCTTGACATTTAGCAAGTTCAAATTCATTCTTTGCATATAAATGAGTGAACCTTATTTCTTGTTATAAAGGTATTGCCAAAGTTACTTGCTAATATGTTATCATTGAGGAAACAAGTCACCAATTCAGTATGACAAAGATAAACCACATGTTTGAGGATTTCAATGTGCCAGACATTCACTGAAAAAAAATAAAAATTAAACCACACAACTAAACAAAACTCACGCAACAAACATCTGAGAATCTGGACACTTCACATCAGTGTTTTGAAGTGTTTCATTAATATCTTAAGACAAGTGTATCAAAACCTTGGCATGTTTAATTTCAAATTGCCAATTTTATTTTAATTACACCAGAACATTATGGCTGCTCAGCCAATACTGGGTCTGCTTAATTTGACTTAAGAGTTTAATATGACTTAACATTAAAAGCTCACACTACCCCGAAATATATAATTTCACGCATACGTTGACATTCAACATTCAAGTGCCAGTGTTTTTGTACTGTCTTTTGGTCAAGTTTA